>NC_090445.1:689538912-689841942 GCF_031143425.1 Pleurodeles waltl
TGTTAGATGTGAAAGTGATCACTATCCCCTCCTACTTTCTATATCAGGGGACGTCTTTGATAGAACTTCGAATAACCAAGTTACTATGGTCCCCACTCCTACCTTGAATAACCTGACCACGAAGGTCAGGTGGCCAAAGGTGCAGTCGAATCCGTATTTGCTACGTGAGATTTACCAGGCTTTTACAGATAACCTGTCCCCATATCATGAATGTGATCTCAATGACATTCCACTCCTATCCATACATAAAAATATGGTTATTAGACTGCAACGTATTTTTTTATAAGAAGGTTGGAGTAAGACAGCAAGGAAGCACTTCCAATAATTCATGGTTTGATGAATCCTGTTCTAGGGCTAAGACAGATCTAAAAAACGCTATTACGAAAGGGATCCCCGGGGAAGTACAACTAGCTAGACGCACCTACAAGGAATCTATTATTCGAGCTAAAAAAACATGGGAAGAAACAACTTGGCAGGAATTGTTGGATGCTACTCAATCCAACAACAATAAACTGTTCTGGGAATAGCTGTGCAAGCGAGAAAAAGAGGGCAGGACCAGTATAAGCAATCATATACAGCCAGAAAGATGGGTCGAACACTTTCAAAGTCTATAAGATAAAACTGACATTTTTATGACCTCTGCTACTTGGGAAGTGGGCCAAGATCCTCCCTCCATTCCGGATGTGTCTCTTGGCCTAGCTCCCCTAGAAGGGGGCCCACAGACTTCTAAGGGCCACATCTGTTTTTCTATCAAAGAAACTGACGAGGCTATTCGCTCGCTAAAACCTGGAAAAGCCCCAGGCCCAGACAAAATCCCAGGGGATCTCTACTCTTCTGAGCCAGCAGTTTGGACCTGGTACATTAATACACTCTCTAATAAAATTACTGAAGGGGGGCAGAGTCCCATGACATGGAAGGGTGCCGAAATTATTCCCATTCACAAAAAGGGCAACGTAAACCTCCCGATATATTACAGGCCGATTAGTCTGATTGATAATCTCCCAAAAATATTCGCCAAGCAACTTCTAGGCAGATTAACTAATTGGGCCACAGATCACCGGATCCTCTCTCCCCTTCAGGCTGGGTTCCTATCCAGGATCTTTAGATCTTTAGACTGGCCGTGCTGTATTGGAAATATACAGCTCTTGCAAAACAACCTTTATATATTGCTTTTGTTGATTTGAGATCAACCTTTGACCTGGTTCCAAGGGAGAAGCTGTGGGAGGTGCTACATAAAATAGGGACTCCAGCTAACATAATCCAACTCTTGAAGCGACTGCATGAAGATACATATGCGCAAGTGAGATGGGGTAACCTAGGCGAACTAACGGACAAAATCCCCATAAATAGGGGTGTTTGTCTGGGCTGTGTGCTGGCACCATTCTTATTCTCTATTGTTATCAATGAGGTGGTACAGGTTTTAATGGCATGCCAGAACGACGCACCCACCCTGTGCGCTAAAAAACAAACGATTCTCATTTTTGCAGATGACTCCCTCCTCATCTCCAAATCTCCCATGGGCCTACAAATTCTTATTAATCGATTCTATTCCTTTTGTCGAGACTATGGCCTAGAGTTGAATCACAAGAAAAACAAGTTTATGGTGCTTCGTTCCGCAGTGCGAAAAATATGTACCATTCACTTAGAAGGAAATCTCCTGGAAAAGGTCTGTTCCATCGACTATTTGGGCGTAAGGCTCACTGACAACTTGCACTGGGCAGAACAGGTCAATAAAAGTGCGGGCCGCTTGCAGCAAAGTGCAGCATCTCTCCTGCGCTTTTATAGGGGTACAACAGCAAAAACTGTCTCCCCGGCAATCAAGATCTACATTGCTAGAGCACAGGGTGCTGCTGCCTACGGTGTGGAGGTCTGGGGCTTTTCTGTCTGCAATAGGTTAACCATCATGAGAATAGCTTTGCGAGGTCTCTATGCGCCTGTCCGCCAAGCACTCCATTGACACCGTTGTTTTTAGATCTGGGCCTGAGACGTATAGCTGACCTAATAATTTTAAAAACGCTTTTATATTGGATAAGGCTATGGACCGTACCAGAACTAGATGTTTATAAGACCTCACTTCTAGATCTGTTAAAGTGCTCCATCTCAACCTCTATTCCCTGGGTCAAATATGTATCTAGATGGTTTAACAACCTGGGACTTGGAGATTTTTGGGAAAAACCACACAAACTGGAGAAAGCCCATTCTAAAGTGTTGAAGCATGTATACTGGTCCTATGTATGTAACGATTACATTACCCACAGAGCTCACAGTAGCCTAACAAATCTTTTTACAGATTTTAAGTGGTTTCCGCAATTTGAATTATATTTAGACATTATTCCTGACATTTTAGGCAAAAGTTTATATGCCAGATTCCGTTTCGGGTCGTTGCCGCTGAAGTCGTTGGTGTGTAAAAGGGGTACAAAAACAGCTACTGATAAATGTCCTGTTTGTGGCGCACAACCTGAAACAGTTGACCACTTCATATTTTTTTGCCCCGCTTACTTTCTTCCCAGGACCAAGTGGATTTGCAATATTTGCCGTGAAATGGGAATAAGAGATTGTGTTGCTGCCCTAAGGATTTTAAAAAGTCACCACTCTACGATTTTAATACATGCTGCATGGCGTATACGCAACTCTGTTATCAGAAATGTGCCTTAATTATGAGCGGACAATTTTAAAGAAATTGTAGAAGGGGGTTTGCAGTTACACTGTGTACTGTCTGATGGTTTTTTTAACTGAACTGTTTTTTTATGTACTCTATAGATTCTTGATTTTATTACTATTTATTTATTGTATATTCGCTTTGATGATCGATCGATCGAATAAAGCTTGTGTTAAATCAAATCAGAGGTTAATAGTAGATTAGTAATCTTTTTTCTTTTCAAGTTTAGAGTTGATATAGAATAAAGGGAATGGATTTGAAAGGGGAAGTGTTAGACCTGGCAGCTCTTGGTGTAGTTTCCCTGTATTTTTTGCTTCTGACCTCCTGTTTTTGGACCCTGTGCCATAATTCGGTTTTGCTGGTTTTGATACTTTGGGCACTTTACCACTACTAACCAGTGCTAAACTGCTTTCTGCAATCCTGCTTGTGAAGTGTTTCCAACGGTTTGGACTGAGCTTGTCTCCTATTAAGAAGTCTCAGGGACAGCAAAGACTTCACATACCAGCCCCTGGGTTCATTTCCTGTGGATTCTAACTTTCCCTGCTGGACATCACAGGCCTGATGCTGCTGCAGCCCCGCTGACGCCCCGTGACCTGATGTGTCCCGCGTGCCGTGTCACCGACATCTGTGACACCCTACTCCGCCACAGAGCCTGCAGTCCTGTGGCGTGACCGCGACTCCGTGAGGTCCCCCACCACATCTTGACCCACCGGACATCGACCCTTTGCACCAACGGCGCATCACCTCCCTTGCTCTGCAGTAATAAACCGACGCCGCACCAGATTCAGCGACGCCTCACCAACCCGACTCCGTCCACAGGCTTGTTTCTTCCTTACCAAAGGTACTGTACCTAGGGGTCTGTGTGACTCCGTGACTGGTCCCACTGGCATCAGATTGTCGGGAACGATTCCGTCATGACGCCGTGATAACACCAAATTGAAGCATTTGTGTTTCTAAGTGCTATATTGAAGTTTAATCTTTAAAAAACTCATAACTTTGCTCGTGTATGTTGGATTATTATGATTTTGTTTTTGCTTTACTCAGATAAATATTAGCTATTTTTCTAAACTGGTGTTGAGTAATTTCCTGGTATTTTCACTGTGTTACTGTGTGTGATTATGCAAATATTTTACACATTACCTCTGCGATAAGCCTGACTACATCTACCACACTACCAAGTGAGCAGGGGTTATCCTAGGTGTGTATCTCCCTTACCTTGACTAGAGTGAGGGTCTCTGCTTGTACAGAGTGCAAACTGACTGCCAACCAGAGACCCCATTTCTAACAGGAAGTATTCATTTGTGTTTATAAGTAGTGGTTGTGTGTGCCTATTAGTTTGGAGACATGGCTAAAAAAGAAAGGGAATGTTTAAGAAGGATGTTTGGGGTTTACAGTAGTCATAAAGGTTTGGGAGGAGACAGAGAGAGGAAGTATGGAACAAAGGTTAAAAGGAGGATTTTTTTCTTCCTTTTTCTTATAAAAAGCTGAAATCGACTTATACATACCCATATGCACATGACACTTGGTGAGGTTGTATCAGCTGAAAAAACACCTCTATATGACTACCCATATGTGCACAGAAGCAGTAATATTTTCATGGTCTGATGTGCACTTTTATCTTGCGGTGTGGCTTTGCAATGCAGTTGGCAAAGTGGGAGTACATAAATCTTGAACTATGGTGGTCACGTGACTACAGACTATTGCACTAACCCCAAGTTGGCTGCATTAGGGATGCAGAACACAAAGAGGATGCACTGCAGGAGCCAACAGTCAGGGGTCTGCTCAGTCTAAACCAAAAAACATGTGAATTAACACAATCCTAGTTTGAGTTTATGTTGAGTTTTAATACGTTTATTAATAATAAGAAAATGACACTTGGTGACATACTTTGGGTTAATCATAGTACTGCCAACACTGAGCACAAATTGCCCTGATCGTGGTTAAATGCATTAGGTCATATTTTTGCAGTGCCTACATCACACTCATCATCAAACAAGACAAGGACTGTGCCAGTCCTATTTATCCTGGTAGGGCAATGAAGATGTGTATGCTTCCTGTGAGATCAGTCAAGTGCCGATTGTGCATTTATTGGGAAACTAGATGTATTGCAGTTTGAGGGTTTACTGTTCATCTGTCATCTCTACCAGAGGCTGAGCTTCCCTCTTATTCATGGACTCAGAGCCGTCAAGCAGTATATGAGGGTCAAGAAACCTACGTCCATCCAGCTTCGCATGATGATGAAAGCTACTGTTGGCCTCCTCGGCTCCCTCGTGTGCCCCTGGTGGTAGAAACTGTATGAGAATACAGTTCCTGGTAGAAATCAGGGAGGCTTCCCACATTGGGTGAGATAGGTGCATCACAGACCACTTACACATTTCTTTGTGTAAAATGCTGATTTATTGAAGCAGGTGCACATTACATAAATTCCTTGGTCTTCTCCCTCACAAAACTATAGCCTCACTATACAAAAGTCACCTGAATGTCCGGCCCTCACCCACATATTTAATTCTGCAAATCTCTACCTTCTACCCTTCTGCACTTCTGCAACTGTGACCTTTAATTTCCACACGGCTTATCACTACATCTATTAACATCTAACTATCTAAACTTCCCATAATGTAACTTTAAACTTCCTGCCTCGTCCTGGTGTGAGGTTGCTATCTTCCTCCCTTTCTATCCTGGTTCAAAGGCAACCCATTAACATTATCTAAACCCATGCAGACATTTCGGCCAACCATCACTCAGAAAAAGGCCTCAGACCATGACTTTTTCTGCCCCCTCCCAACTAGGCCCTGCTGCTCACTTCCGAATGTTCAAAGTATTCCCTAAAACCTCCTTTAAATGCAAAAGGTATAAGTCTATGCTGTAATCTGACAAATGAACCCTGTCTCCACAAAAAACAAATCTGCATTCTCGTATCTCCCTGTCAATCTTCTTCCTGGTCGTGTAAATAGCCGCAAGCTTACCAGGGCCCAGCCACTCTCTCCTTGGTACAATTCCGTCCATAAGATAAATCACCCTGACCACTGCTGCTTGATCTCCTTCAAGTCCTTCTTCATCACCTTTAACAACACTAGGCCTTTGCTCACCACCAAGTCATTGTTCCCCAAATTAATTATTAAGAAAACCGGGCAGCTACACAACAAAGGGGCAGATTTTAGAAAATAAAAGTGTTGCAGCACCCAATGCAGCACCACTTTTCCTGCACCCCTTAACGCTCCCCCTACCACCACCATGTGTGTGCCGTATTTAAACTGAGGCGCACCATGGCGAAGGGTAGAGTGTAATAGCATCAACATTTTTGATGCTATTGATGTACTGTTCAGGGTTTGTGCCAAAATGTTGGCACTAACCCTGAACAGTACATAGGGGCTGATGGAAAATGGGTTATTGTTAAGGGCAGGTAAGTACCTACATTTAGCAATAGGACACCAACCTCCACTTAGGTCCAGTTAGGTCTCAGTAAATTAAATCTAGCTCAACCCTTGGTAGCTTGGCAACAAGCGACAAGGATTAACTTAGGAGAGAAAGGGTAAAGCATTCAAATATCACAAAACAGTCAATAAATAAAGCACAGGAAACCGTTTAAAAATCCAAAACCAATTTATAAAAATAGGAAATAACTTTAGCTTTAAAACGACACCAAAACAAATAAAATTGGATAAAGGGAACCGGAGATATGAATTTTTAAAGAATTAATGCTTTTTAGCGCTTAGAAACTAATTGCGCCAATCTGGTCGCACGTCAACCAGGACAAAGTCAAAGTTTGATGCCGACCACGATGGAGCCCTGCTCGGCTACAGCTCGCAAGAGGCCTCGGTCAAAAGTTTACCTTCAGACTTAGTTGTTTTTCTGGAGATTTTCTTCAGGGGGACCAAGTCACCAGTCCAATCCGACCTCCTGGAACTCTTCTTCGGATATGCAGTGCGGTTGCCCTCGGTGAAGATTTTTACCTTCGGACTTAGTTGTTTTTTTAAGATGAAAATCCTTCAACCGGGGCAAATCTGAATCTTGATCCGATGTCCCTGGAGCCCTCTTCGCATACACTGCCTGGGAGGTCCCAGTCAACTTCCTACGTTCGTACTTAGTCACTTTTTCTGAGATTTTCTTCACCGGGTCGAACCTGCAAGTCAGGCCGGGTCGTGGTTGAGGCAAGCCGGCTAGAGTTGCCGTGGTGGGTCGGTCCTTTTATGGAGCTTTTTCTCAAAAGTTCTCCAAACTTCTGGATATTCTTCCTGATGTTCCTTTAAGGTTCTTTTGAGGTCCACAGCTCACCCCAAGGTTCCAGAAGCTCTGAGATGCTCCTTGAGGGTGCGGACTACAACTCCCAGAATGCACCTGGCGCAAACTCCTTTCTGCCCACTGAACAGTGGTCAGCTGGTCAGTTTATTCAGGAGTTGGTGCAGGGGTCTCTGGCTAGCAAGTTTTCACCTGTAACACACAGGGAGTCCCTCCTTGAACCAGTTGAAGCCAGGCAAAGTCCTTCTTGTGGTAAAGCCCAAGTGTGTAGCTGGTGCAGTCCTCAGAGTGCAGTGTCCAGGTGCAGGTCAGGGGTCCAGCAGGGCAGTCTTTCTTCTTCTGTAGTTCTTCCTTGTTGGAATCCGATAGGAATCTGTGGTGTGGGTGCAGGTCTGCCAGGTTTATCCTTGTATCTGGGTGAAAAACAGGGGGTCCTGGTTCTTCAATAGGGTGCAGGGTCCTTCCCCCTGTAATGACCACTTCCTGTGAAGTGTGGCAAAAATCAATCCCAGGGAGAAGCATTCCTCAAAAATCGATCATGGCTGAAAGTGATTTTTGGAGGTTACATCTGGCTGAGCCCAACCACTGGTGTGGCTAAAAATCTTAAACACACCCTTCTCCTGCCCTCTCCTAATCTACTCAAGGGGCACCTAATTGTCTGGGTTTGCAGGATGTGAGGGAGGTGCTGGGTTACTTCAAATGTCCTTCCTTGGCTTTGAAGACCAGTTTGGCAGCCCTCCCCACTTCCTGCCTCTCCATCTGCTGAGGGAAGATCTTCTCCCCAGGCACATCTCTTTGTGTTGAGCCAGGCCACTATGGGGGGCGCCACCTATGCTCGGGTCCCTAAACCTACATGCCCTACCATCTACTAGGGACTTTTAGGTAGGTTGACTTAGCCAATTATAATTAGCCTAATTTGCATACTCATTTAACACAGAGCACAGGCCCTGGGACTGGTCAGCAGTACCCAGGGCACCATCAGAATCAGGAAAACACCAGCAAAAAGTGAAATATGGGTGCAAAAAGTCAGGGGGCCTCTGCAGTCAGCCCTGTTTTCCCACAGGGACCCATTGTAACCAACGGTGTGAACCCCTTTTAATTCCTACTCTGGGCATTTCTAGATCTCTTAGATTCCACTGTGCCATTTTTGCAGTCCCCCTAGTGGGGAATCGCCACCTTTGCATACATTGTGCATGGCGCATGCATAATGTGGCACAAAGATTTAAAAAGTAGCTCAGTACATGCATTGTGCCACTTTGTGAATATGGTGCGGTACATTTTGAAGCCTAACACCACATTAGCATAACAAAATGACCCTAATGTGGCGCTAGTGCTTCCTAAATTTGGGCCAAAGTGTTTAAACTGCTTAACAATTCCCCCCAGAGCATGCCCCCTTGACCATGTCATATGACCTTAAACAAAACCGAGATTTATGGTGTGTGTTCTCCTTGCCACTTGCCTCTCTGCCCATTTGACAAAAGAATAGTCCACAATCTATATACAGAGGTCGACAGCTTCTGGGCCCGGGAATGAACCTGCATAATAGCAACATGTAAGAACAGGAAAAAACAATCTGGCATTTTACAATCCCCTCCCTCCAGTCTCACATATCTTCTAAAGCAGTCAGAGGACCACCTACCTAGACTCATGATATGTTCTCTGTCCCAGCCCCTTCTAGCTTCCTCAGTGGCCACTCCTATTCTGGATGTGTGTGTCCTGTCATCACCCAGAGCTACCCAAATTAAGACAGTGCCTTAGGCAATGCAGCTATCAGCTGAAAAGCATTCACCAGGGCCTCACACGTGTGGGTGAAAACCCCCCTTTCATGCCCCCTTCTAAGCTATTCAATCTGTCTCCTGCACCTTATATGGCACAGCACCTGCACAGGATTAGCTTATAACACCACTTTCTCCCCCTTTGACCTTTGATCCATTTTGCACCTTTGTAACTGCACTTTCAGCATGCCTCACCGTTGTGTGACTTCTTCCCATAGTAAACCTACATCACTCTTTCCACCAAAAACCCGGATCCCGAAAAGCCCCCTAAAACATCCAGGATGTCAAAATTGAAAATAAGATTGCTTCCTTCTCTCTCCATCATACTACCTGTAAATTCCCCAGCACCTTGTTAATCAAGGGCCATGTCAAAGGTCTCCTCTTCATTCTACAATCCGCCTTCTCCCTTGCCCAGCCTTCCAAAACCCTCCTCCACAATTCTCCTTCAGACGGGGCAGAACCCCAGAGTACTTGCCCTTAAACACAGTGTGTATCATTTTCCCTGTAATTTTTCCTCTTGACAACCCCTTCTCAATAAGTGTCAATATGAACAGCACCACATTCTCCTCTCTACCCCATCCCCCTGGTCTCCACTGTTCACCAGTGTTTATGAACTCCTCCAATGTCTGTTCATATGCACGCCTCGTGGACTCTGCCAATGACCCTACCACCAGCTTGAACATCCTTTGCACCTACATTCCACAAATTCACAGTGGTGTCTTGTCCACTTGCGCCTCCGTGGCCAGCCCATGGAATCTCTCCAACTGTGAGCGAGACAAAGCATCCGCAATGTCATTCTCCACTCCAGACACGTGTTTTGCTCTGAACAAGATGTCATGTCACAAACAACCCATCACAAAGGCCCATAGGAGTTTAAGTACCTCAGCATCTCTGGCTGACTGTTTGTTAGCAATGTGCACTACTGCCATATTGTCAGTCCTAAACAAGACCTTTTTTTCTGCCAGTTTCTCACCCCAGATCATCACTGCCACCAACAGTGGGAAAAGTTCCAGAGAGGCGATAGTCCTGCCCCATTGTTTTAAACTCATTGGCCATTCCTCTTTGCATCACTTGCCCTGCCAATACAAACCATAGCCCAGTCCACCTGCTGCATCTGAGTAAATCTGAACATCCCATTCGATCTCCTTCGGGGCAATCAATAGCGTGCCATTGAAATCATCAAAATAATTTCACCACATGCACAAATCCTCTCAAACTCCTGCTTACAGATGCACATGATGCAGCAGTGACAGTCCCCATAAGGACATACCTAGACACATAAAGAAAGTCCTGCCTGCCCTCAAAACTCTGCATGCGAAATTCAAATGCCCCAACAACACCTGGATATCCATTAAAGTCACTTCAGTCTTTGCTAGCATAGCATCCAACAGCAGTTGCATTGGAACTTTTTTGTCTAGGCTTCCATGAAAACTGAATCAAGCTTGATTCCCAAGAAGGAGAGGACAGTACTAGGCGTCACTGTCGTTTCCGGTGAGAGAGGCACTCCAACGTCCCCCATGAGCTCTTGGAAACTTACCAACAGCAGTTGGTAGTCTGCAGAACCAGGCGGACCCACAAAAAAGAAATCTTCTAGGTAATGTGTCATGTACTCATGTCGTGTGTGCCATGTGAACAACCACTAGAGGAAAGAGCTAAAGTGCTCAAACAGGGTGCAAGAAATCCAGCTACCCATAGGCAGTGCCTTGTCTACATACCATTTTGCACCCAGCTGAATCCCTAGCAATTGGAAGTCATTGGGGTGTGACCTAGCTACATCCACAGAGGAATAAGACACTGAGGAGAGTTCTTCTGCTATGAAGTAGTTTCCAGAATTTCCCTCTGGCCAGGACAAATGCTGTATAAGACGAAATCCCCCCATCTCTTTTTGGGAACCACGCCTATTGTTGAGACAATCAGGTCTGTCATTGGCCCATCATTAAATGGGCCCTCCATCCTGCCCTCTTGAATTTCATTATGGAGCTTTTCCCTTGCCACCTGTTCATGTTGCTTGACTGACTTTAGGTTTTTTGCCCATCTATGATCTCCCGGGCACTTATAACCCAATCTGCATCCCTAGTGAAAACCTTCTTTCAGCAAAATAGCATCATTGAAGAAGTCATATTGCTGCAACAAAAAATCCAGCTTTCCAGGTTAATTGGAATACGATCCCTTTCCCGCAGTTCCTTGTGCACCTTACCGCCCTCCGAAAACCCTGATGACGGAGCTGTTTCTTGTGAACCTGGGCCCCTGGTGTTTGTCCACTGTCCTGAGTTCTGCCCTTGATAATATCCAGTTGCCCCATAGCAGTGTATGAGGGCATGTCTCCCTGTACATTTTGAGCACTCATGCTGGAACCTGTAGTATTTCCTCATGCGTAGACCTTTATTGAAGTCCCAGCATAGCCACAAGACCCTTACTGCTGTCCTTCTGTAGCTGTCTCCACCCCACTCCGGGTGGGATGCCCTTGAAAAAGCTGTAAACACTTGGTAGACTGCTGGCAGTAAATATAGTCTTTCTGAATTTTCTGGGCCCCATTGTTTGTTGCCATAGATCAGAATCTATTTTCCCCCATTTTGTCAATTATCGTCATATTGTGCCCATGTATATCCTCCATAAGTGATCTGTACCTTCCAGATAGAATCCATGTATTTTAATAACGCTACACAGCGCTCAGGGAAATGTTCCCTTAGTTCATTGTGCAGCACTTTAAACACTTCAGCATGCTCCCCTCTCCATATTTTTTCCTTTGTGGACATCATCAGGTGTGCGCCTAAAGGCTTAGACACCCCCATGTACGACAACTTTTTAATCTTAAGTCCTTTACTTTCCAGGCCTCCTGGATTTGGTTTCTCCTCATCCATCTGTTCTGCCACCTCTCCCTCTTTACTTACTAGACCGCCCTTCCCCCCTCCTGCTGCACCCCACCTGAGTGTGTAGCCCCTGTGGGTGCCTGATACTCTCCCTGTTTTTTGTCTTTCTGCGGTGTGATGTCTCCACCCTCTCTACCTGCATTTGTTCCTCCGTACCCACACTGGTGTCCTTTATATATAAACCTTTCCTCAAACGTGTACCATAATTTTCTTGTTCCCCACTTGCATCCACCCCTTTCGAGACCATCAGCATGGCCACCAAATCAACTCTGGTACCCTTACCAGGCGTCAAGGTTGGCATCTGCTCCGGATCCTGCCACCAAACCAGATGCAAAGGTCTGCTAATGGAACTTTCCTTTCTACGTTTCCCCTGCCGAACGGGTAAAATGCTAGACATAGTTTACTATGTCCTCCCATCTCACCACTACCGGACTGCCACCACCTACGTTCCACCTCTTCTGGCGTGTCACTGTCCACCAGTTACCCTTCCTCCAAGCTAACTTCATCAAAATCCAACTACATTACATCTGCCTCCACTTCATTTATCACCTGCTGACCACTTGGATATGCATGGCATTTTTTAACAACGTCTCGTTCTACTACACCTGCACACTCTGCAGCATATAGAGGGGCCTCAGTAGGCCTTCTCGACTGCAGTTCAGCTGCCTGTTGTCTCGCTCTGTAGTCTTCTGTTCCAGAGGCCGCGCCAATCCTACCGTATTGAAGCACCACTCAGGCCACCCCAGACCTTTTTAGGGCAGTGACAGGCTTGTCTCACAACGCTGTCTGGCTGGCTGCCCTGTGCCCTGCCTTCACTTCACCTCAGGAGAGTGGAGCCACACATAGCTCTCCTGATTCCACCTGTCTGCTGCTTCACTTAACCTGTAAGAAAGAAGGGAGGTCTGTCCGGAGTGTTGGTACTCTTTTCCCTCTTATACTTCTGGCACCCAACACCAGCTACCTTGTCCTCCAGTCTCCCCTGCCCCTGACTTCGCCTCAAGAACTGGCCACTCTATAATAAACTGCTGTTGTGGACTGTTGTAAGCTGCTCCAACTTCTTTTATGACTGTTGCCAAGTAAACTCACCCCTGCCATGCAGGCGCTTCACCCCTGCCTTTCCCTACTCACATGTAAGCCCTTGGGAGCTGTCCATTTGTGACCATTTGTGACCATTTTTACCACTGGATCCAAGGTCCAGGGGTTCCCACTGCCCCATCTTCCTCGTTTTCCTCTTCCCCATTACTGCATTCTAGGGTTAAAGCCACCAACGCTGAGACTGGTCCCTTAGGGGCCCCCCCTCTGCCTTACTCCTGTCAGCCGCACCTCTTGAACCTTCTTGTTCCAACTGCCTATTATGGACAATGGTGCTGCCCCTCCCCAGCCTGCCCCTTTGACCACCATGACTTCACTCCTTGCGGGGCCCTCACCAGCCACCCGACCTGCGCAAGGGAAACTGGGGGTCACAATCTCCTGGACTGCATTATCTTGCCCAATAATCCTGGGGGCACACCTTCCTCATGCTGACTGCCCCCCAAACTCCATTAGTACAAAACTTGAAAGTTTCACCTACTTAAATTTCTGTGACACGTATCCCAGATGCTCAGCCCAACAAACCCTAGGTTCTACTGAAAAGATTACTTGTTTTGCAACCCTTTCTTTCTCAAGTAAATAAACATGGTGTCCAACCAGTGATAAACGACGCACCAGGCATGTGTTGGCTCTTTTCCCGAGAGCAGACAGAAATAAGTGACAGGTTACAGCAGTGCTGGAACTGGAAAAACTATAGTCCGGGAGCCCATAAATTGGGAGTCAAAGAGTGGCAACAAAAAGAGGGTGGAGTCATGAAAGGAGAAGTCATGAAACAGAGAGTCTTGCAGTCAGCTTCTACGTTTATTTCTTAAAAACGCTGTAATTAGCAATCGGAGAAAAGTGACAGTAAATCTGTTCTGGATTATTGGTTGTAAAGACTGCATTTTAAAATTTCTCATGGGGGTAAGACAGCTGCTAAGGAGAGCTTTGTGTGCCCAGTAAATCTCAGAGAATAATGTTAATTGTATGCTAACTCTCGTGGCTAATGTACTTGCTGGAGAGATCTCTGGTTTGTTTATTCTTAGTTTTGACTCATAAAGTGGCATAGAGGGTTAATGTGTCTTATGTAACATCCTGTACATTGTTTTACACACTTGTATCACTTATTGTCAATATATAATGTGTGCGTGTGATGTAAAGCACTCTGATTATATAATGAATTAATATGCTATTTAGATTGTTATTTGTGTAACTACTCATACAGAGCAATACATCTGATATTCTTTCATTGCATGCATATTTCTTATATGCAGGGATTGAAGCAAGTCAAATGGTTTCCACCAAATCATAGTTTCTCTTAGGTACTTGTGAACTGATAACAAGTGGTGTTTTTTTTTATTTTCCCTCCATTGCATTGGCTTTTAGGTTTTAGACTCTAGATTGCTCCCAGCCCAGTTAGAAGAAAAGAAGGCCTAATGGCCCCTTGAAATAGGCTTTTGTTTTGGATCCAGCTGGAATATAAAATGCAAAAGCACCCTTGCCACCTGCACATTACTGTTCTGAACAGAAAGCAGATAATGTGTAGGCACTGCTGAATTGTGTCACGGTGTTGAGAAATTACACTTGGACTAATTCAGCATATTCCACTGGGGCCAGATGGATCTCCCATTTGGCTCGATAATAGCTGCCAGATCTGGGATATGACTGAATGTCAGCACTAGGTTACAGTGATGTGGCTCCCTGACAGATCCGCCTACAGTGAGAACCATGGCACCATTGGATGTCACCAATGACACTGGTTTCTCCTCAGGGCATCATGATAACCATCAGCCATTCTTAACCCCAGTCTGGTACTCATATTTCAACAGTTTACAATTGGCTATGACATCTTTTTAGAAACACCAGACAAACACTCACTAGTGGTTACATTGCAGAGTATGGCCCACATGACTTCTGTGGATCATTAATTTTCCTTGGGATATGAAACATGCATAGCCTATTTAGTTTTAAACTCAGATACACAAATGGAAATGGTTAGCAAGTAATTATTGGCAATGGAATGTAGGATGGCCGGGAGCATCCATGTGTTGATGCAGACTCGTCTCAACAATGATATATCAAGTGGCAAATGCTTCACAGACAGACATATTTACTCAGAAAATAAGACCAATGATTATAGGCAAACACAAAAGTATGAATGAGGCTATTATGTCAGGCTATTTTCCAGGAGAATAGATTGATGGGGGTCCAGGCTGCTGCTCCAATGTCGAGACCACTGAAAAAGAAAATCACTAGTAACCAATTTATAGCGCTAGCCAAGCTTTTACTAAGGGAGATAATCCCCATATTTGGTTTGCTAACGTCTTTGGAATCAAACAGGAGGACTCATCTTAACAATGATGTTATGAGAGTCCTTTGCATGGCACTGAAAGTGGAGCAGAAATTCCATTGTGGATATCAGTCAGAACCATCAGGTATGCCTGATCTCTGCCTGCATAACCGAAGTTGCCAGCTGGATGAAAACCAACTGCCTCCACCTAAATATAGACAAAACAGAAGTAATAATCTTCGGGAAAAGCACCCTGCAATGGAACTCCATCTGCTAGCCTGCTGCACTCGGAACCACAGCCCTCCCGGTGCCCCACACAAAGAATCTCAGAATAGTAATCATCGACCATTTCACCATGACCACCCAAGTGAATGAAGACTCTCTCTCTCCTGCTTCCACACTCTCAAGATGCTCCAGAAGAATCAAAAATGGTTCCCTACCAACATTTGCAGAAGCATTGCCCAAGACCTCATCACTGGCAGGCTGGAGTATAGTAACGCCCTTTATGCGGGGATCAACACATCTGAAGACTCCAAACCATACAAAATGCCGTAGTCATGCTCTTTGAGGTGTAGGGTGAACTGAGTGTGGGGCAGGAGTGGGTGGAAAATGAGTCTAGCCACAAGGTCTGACCAGGACAAAAAGCCAGCTTAGGGGAGTTATAAACTGAAGTGATATGTCCCTGTAACTAGTTCTAAGGTTAAGGACAATTGTATGGATACATTGTTGTACAGACAGTGCTTTGGAGACAATGGGAAGAGCCAGGAAATCTTCTTTACAGTAAGCATAACTCTAAAGTGACCAAGAGAGATTCAGGCAGTAACGCATCCAAGTGTGACATAAGGAGCAATGTTTGGTGAGTGTTCAGTATGATTTCTCAAGCTGACTTTAGCACAAGCTTGTAGTCCTTGACTTTGCACGGTCCTATGTACATTTTACTTAATTTGTGGCACCCAGTATGGAGTGACCAGAGAAGATGGTGCAGCTCCTGTTAGTATTGTCATCAAGGTGCTGGACAAAGGCCTTGTGACAATATACAGCACCAAGTAAATGGGGACCTTCTCTAGCGCAAGTCTGTTACCACTGGAAGAAGAAGGTGTAGTGTTTGAGGGCACTTGCTTTGAGAGGCCCTGGCCAATGACTTAGATCCCATACATGGGTGTCAGAAAGGAGGGTCTGGCTGTGTAGATGTTGATGTTATGCAGGAGGACAGTAAGCTGTTGTTTGATTGAGGCAGATCTTGAGACACTGAAGAAAGACTACCCAAGGCCTCTGGTTAATATAGTAAGATAGATAGGGCTATCTTTAAGGATATTGGAGCTAGAAATGAGACATGTTCTTTAAGGATATACTGTGTTTTGAAGTCATGGGAAGTCGAAACATCACTTGCCTGAAATTTGTCCATTAACATATGAGATTCCTTAATTATTTGGTGAGAATATTTGGCATTCATGTAGTAAGTATTATTTAAAGTACTATCTTTGAGAATGTGCCTTGTTTCTCACTGACTGTGAGGTTCATTATGTTGTGGAACTGTCTGGTTGCTGTTTCTTGGATATTGACATGCATTATATACATCTTACTGGTAATGCATGGTTAGGAAGTCTCTGTTTAAGTTGGTTTCTTCTGTTTAGGAACAGCAGTTTATGTTAATGGTTTTGAAGTGCTTAATGCTTAGTACTGCAAAAGAGTTTGGTAAATTTAAATTAGGAATCTGTATTCTGTTTTGGCAGTACATTGTCACTATTTATTTTCAACTCTAAATGAAGTCTAATTAAAGTCTAGTTAGAGGTTTGGGTAAAAGGATGTAATACCCAGCAGTGTACTGTGGAAAGACCTGCTGATTTCACATTTTCAGATGTTGTAGATATGGGGACCCCAACACCAGGGATACAAGCGTGGTACGCTTGATGCGACCTGGGTAAAGTGCAGTGCCATATTGTGGAGGTTGTATGTGGGGAGTAGCTGTGGCATGTGCAGTTGGGGAAGAGTAGCACTCTGTCACTAGAGGTTGTGTGCAGGTAGTGCTCCATGGTAAGTGAAGTAGGGAAGTGTAGTACTCGTTTGTAATAAGTTGCATTGAGGAGTATCCCATGGTGTGCTAAGCTGTAGTAGAGTAGTACCCTGCATAAGAAGGTTGCATGGGGAAGTTCCCCATAGGTACAGAGATGAGAAGTACCATGTTGCGAGGGCTTTCATATGGAAGTATGATGTGGAGTGAACATTTTGAGGGAAGCATGATACCCTGTGGTGTGATGGCTGATAGCCACAAATTTGACTTGAGAGTGCTCTGGGACTAGTCTGCATCATGTATGTGAGGGAAGATTTGACAGGTGAATGTCCTTGGAGGCAGAGCACATCTGTGATTGTATTGTGGAGTGTGTTGCGTGTACTGGAGTCTTTCGCAGTTCTGTTTTGATGGTAATTTTTGACATTGCTGTACTGCGTTATATGTGAGTACTTCTTTACCTGCTGATGTGGCCTGAAGTCAATGGTTATTTTGGTGGACTCCCATAGTGTTTGATTGTTGTGTTGTGGCAATCATTTTTCAGTGTGCATCTACAGAATTCTGTAATCATTGAGTTCGTTAGGTGTCTTTTTTGTTGCAGTTTCCGGAACTCATGGTATTGAGTGCAGAAAAGTGCTTTCGTCTTCCTTGTACTTGGTCTTGTTGCCCTGGCCGGGTGGGCGTTATACATGTTGGAGTGCTGGGCTGCACTTTTTGTGTGTGTGCGCTGGAGTGTCTGTCCTGGTGCTGTGTGTGTTGCCTGTGGAAGCTGGAAAAAGTATGAGTTTGTTGTGTCTGTCTAACCTTCATAGCAGTGCAATGTTAAAGTCTCAAGACTCTGCATCTGAGTGTTGTTTTGAGGAAACAAGCGCTACAGCCTTCAGGTGGCTGGTTCTCAACCATGGGAGCAGATTTCAGTGCATCTGCTGAACAGGTGGACAGATGGGACATCCACCGGTTTCAAAGTAAGGGTCTATGGGCCTGATTCTAACTTTGGAGGACGGTGTTAAACCGTCCCAAAAGTGGCGGATATACCACCTACCGTATTACGAGTTCCATAGGATATAATGGACTCGTAATACGGTAGGTGGTATATCCGCCACTTTTGGGACGGTTTAACACCGTCCTCCAAAGTTAGAATCAGGCCCTATGTTTGTTACTTTACAAAGAGGAGACAAAAGAAGGCTCGAAGTTAGGGCCTGATTGCAGTTGAATTCAGCAACAAGAATCCATGGCTGCACTTATAGAACTGTCAATTCCTTATGGTGAATTGCCTTGTGTAGCTGATGTTTTCCAAACAAGCTTTTGCAAAGTCAAATAGCTCAGGTTTTAAGGAGCTAATGAAAGCAATCACAGGCATACACAACTACTGTTTGCACATTTTAGCCATACTACTGGCTTTATCATGTTTGTTTCCAAAATTTTATCATTTTCTGTTTTCTCTATAATAAAGGATCCCCTCGACCAATGGACGTTATAGGAAAACTAATAAATAAACAGTGCTGATTTTGTCGAGTGGTGGAAATTATGAGCTAATATATCGCCACAATCAAGATGACTGCTTGCAGACTTCCTGCTGCTCACCTGGTGTTGCAGATCGATCTACTTGAAATCTAAGCTAGTCTGATCAGTAATACCAGCTTGCAACAGCATAAGGGCACAGCTTTTTAAAATATACCGGCTCATGAAGGACTATTTTGTCATGTTTTGGAGACATGTGAGCACGGAAGACAAGTTTCTAGGCATAGATCATAGAAGTGTTTGTGAAACATCTAGGTTATAAACATCATGACAAAAAACGAATTCTTCAATGCATACATTATTCGATGTTCTTTCTAAACAGACACATTTTTCCCTGTTTGTTAGGTACAGTAAGTGTTGGAAACGTCTACACATTCTGGGCCTCATTATGACCCTGGCGGTACAGAACCGCCAGGGTCAACGGGGGCGGGAGCACCGCCGACAGGCCGGCGGTGCTCCCTTGGGCATTCCGACCGCGGCGGTAACGCCGCGGTCGGACCGGGACAACTGGCGGTCTCCCGCCAGTTTCCCGCTGCCCAAATGAATCCTCCAAGGCGGCGCAGCATGCTGCGCCGCCTTGGGGATTCTGACACCCCCTACCGCCATCCTGTTCCTGGCGGTTCGCCCGCCAGGAACAGGATGGCGGTAGGGGGTGTCGCGGGGCCCCTGGGGGCCCCTGCAGTGCCCATGCCAATGGCATGGGCACTGCAGGGGCCCCCGTAAGAGGGCCCCGCTAGTATTTCACTGTCTGCATAGCAGACAGTGAAATACGCGACGGGTGCAGTAGCACCCGTCGCACCTTCCCACTCCGCCGGCTCGATTACGAGCCGGCTTCATCGTGGGAAGGTTGTTTTCCCCTGGGCTGGCGGGCGGCCTTTTGGCGGCCGCCCGCCAGCCCAGGGGAAAACTTGGAATACCCTCCGCGGTCTCTGGACCGCGGAGCGGTATTTTGGAGGGGGGAAGTCTGGCGGGCGGCCTCCGCCGCCCGCCAGACTTAGAATGAGGGCCTCTGTGTATCACCTGTAAATAATGTAAAAAGAAGAAACAATGGTACTGTCTTTTTTAGAAAACAACAGGTGATTGGTTGACAAAAATCATGAGACTCCCACAGTTTTAGGAATTCGAAGAAATCTCACCAATTGATTTGTGATCTTGCTCATAATGTTCTCAAATCTACTACATGCAGTTACTACAAATGCCCTGAAAGTGACACTCATTTTAGTTCAACATAGTTTGTATAAATGAGTGATACAGCAAATTTTATTTAATAAAGAATGATTGATTGGGGGCGTGGCCGAGCCAGCGATGAAGATAGCCGCTCCTGGGAACTTGCCTGTGTGCTGCTATCTACTGGTGCCATCCTGCCCCCTCAATGCTCCCTGTAGTCATAACCCTCTACGTGCGGGGACCAGGAGCATAGGTGACCCAGTTTGGTGCTGCGGGTCACCTTGGGTCTGCCTTCTTGCAGACTGCTAGCCCTCAGTGACCTGAGGCAGCCCTCAGAGGTTCCCTGGAGACAGGGTCCATCGGTGAGCCTAAGGGCGC
The DNA here is from genome assembly GCF_031143425.1 of Pleurodeles waltl. Lineage (NCBI taxonomy): Eukaryota > Metazoa > Chordata > Amphibia > Caudata > Salamandridae > Pleurodeles > Pleurodeles waltl. The sequence continues at coordinate 689,558,888 of NC_090445.1, forward strand.
GGTGGCAGCGAGTACAGCCTACAAGGACAGCTCCGCTGAGGTACGCACTGGAGACTGAGGCGCACCTAGGGGCGATGCCTCAGCCAGCGCGGCCTACAACGAGAGGCCTGCTACGGTATCACATCACAGACCGAGGTGGCCGAGATGGTCTTCGCTGCTGTGCGCCTTGCCCCGGATTGAAGGTGAGCCACAAATTGCCCAGACTTCTCTGCAGCTGCTGTGCCACTATGGGAGCCGACCTGAGGAACGTGAGATGAGCCACGCATCTCCCGACTTGACTGGGGCCTCCTCCTCTGCTGATGATCATCCCTGCTGTCACCACGTCGCCCTTGGTCTGTTGCTGGGGGGCCTTTGGAGCCCTGGGCGACCTGGGAAAGCTGTTGGGTGTAGCCACTTTGTGCCTGAGGCTTTATGAGCTACGTTTGTGGTGGCGCATGCTGTGCCTCCTTACATGCCTCACCACACAGCAATGCAACACATCTTCCTAGTGAATGCTGGGGAGCACTTGACTGCTATGCCTACATGGCACTGCACTGAAACCGTATGCTTTGCACTGCAGAGACAATGTCTGACTCACCCGAAATTAGCCCTGGCACATAGTATTAGTACTGAGGTGGTGGTGTTGGCGGGGTCCTGACGTGCCCCGCTGGCTGCTTTGGACTCTACCTGTGTACGGCACACTGACTACTGGCCCGCTATCCACCCCGACTTAAGCAATGTCTCAGTCCTGCTCCTCCACTCATCACTCCCTGACGCTCCCGCTTCCATGATCCCCAGTGACATCCTTGCATCAACACAATGGGGCGCGGGGATCCTAAGCAGTGGCAGCTGTCGTTCGACTCCACTAAGACCCTTTGGTGCCAAAGCTCAGAAGAACCCACTGATGGGGATTCTACTACTGATGCTGCTTCTCCCCCTCCACTTGAGGGAGCAACTGCGATTATCACCAAATTAAAGACTAGTTTTAAGGCCATAAACATGCGTTTGGACACACTAACCATGAGGTTTGACAATCTGAATGAGCGCATAAATCAGCTCACCCACCAGTTTGGATGGCGCAGAGAAATAGAGGATGGCAATGCTGATACCATTAAGCAACTGGATTGAGTGGAATGCCTGCTGAAAATAGTGGCCATCAAAAACGAGGACTTGGAGGGGTGCTCCTGTTGCAATAATGTCCGCATTGCAGGAGTGGAAGAGACCACTAACACCAGATGCATGGACACCTTTGCAGAAAAACTACCAGTAGAGTTCTTCAGCAAAAATCATTCACTGACACTTTCGTTGTTAAGAGAGCCCACAGGTCACTTGGTCCGCAGCCTACCCCCTGGGCAACCCCACACCCAATAATTGCCTGGTTACTCAATTTCCATGATCGGGAAACTGCCCTGCTTTTAGCCCGTGAGAAGGGGCAGCTACAATATCAAAGCACAGCTCTATCTCTCTTTCCTGACTTCACACAGATGGTCTGTTAGTCATGACACAAATACACTAATGTTTAACAGACACTACAGAAATGCTGCCTTCAATACAGTATGCTATACCGGACACGGTTACTTAACAAGATGAATGGCAAATACCACATGATTAACTCACCTGCAGATGCTGCACTTTTTTGCAAACAACACACACTTGGATTGACCTCGCCTGGCGCCACTGTTCCACTGACTCCCCAGTGCCCTCACCATTGAGACCACAGAGCACTTCTTCACCTTGACGGCTCATCTACCATGCTCCCTTGCTCCCTTGCTACTTGAATGCACTGATCCTGCACCTGTCTCGACTGATGCACAAGGGTGAACATTGCAGACTATACTTGTATCTCCCATTGGCAGACCTCAAACTGTGATAGACCCAATACACAATATGGTGATACCCCTTTCCATGGATAGTTGCCACAACTCTGAGATGTACATCACCATACTTAGTTGTCTGATTTGTTGGGGAATTGTTGGGATTCACCAGTGTTTTTTTACTCCATTGTGGGTGAAGGGTTCAGGAATAGTTGCCTCTGTTATGTTTATTCACACATGCTTTAATACAATTTACCCCATGACATCTCATGTCTCTCATGCTGTTTCTATACCACACATCCATTGTTGCTTAGCTGATACCACAGGCTAATGGTGATCGCTCTTTTGCCCTATCATGCATGACTTGGAACATTAGGGCTCTAAACAATCTGAGGAAGAGGACACAGGTCTTCTTTTACCTAAATAGGCATGGTATTAAATTAGCATTCCTGCAGGTGACTCATTTAGCGCCTCGTGCTGATTGTTCTTATGCTTCACCATGGACCGCTCATTGATTTTTTGCATAATATATCTCATACTCCAGAGGAGGGTGCACCCTGATCCATAAAAGCATCCCCTTTGTTAGTCGGGACTTTGTCTCTGATCCAGAGGAGCTACATTCTGGTATTCGGGGTCCTGGCTGGCAAGACTATCTTGCTAGTTTACTTGTATGCTCCCAACATAGATTCTCCAGAGTTCAGTATGAACTCTTGACTCATATGGGCCGATTCCAGACTGATCACATCATCCTCAGTGGGGTTTCAACATTACATGTCATCCTAATCTTGACTCCACTGGCTCCTCCAGAACCGCCAAACCACAGACCCCGCAAGCACTTACAGATCTCCTTGATACTTTCTACTTTACAGATGCCTGGTGCACTCAGCACTTACACATCAAGGACTATACCTACTGTTCGGCCACGCACAATGTCTGGTCCCATACAGACCACTGGTACCTCTCTCCTGAAATGCTCCTGTAGCTCTCTAATATTGCACACAATCCACGCACACTGTCTGACCACTCCCCAGTGATGGCAGTGGTACGAGTTCCATGCCACATGCCACTGGTTGGGGCTTGGTGTTTCCTTGTGAATGCATTGCATGATGAAGTATTCCGCACCGAAGTCTGCGATGCAATCAATGAAAACTTCACGATAAGTATGGGACTGTCCAGAAGTACTCAGTACTTTGGGAAGCCTTCAACGTATACATCAGGGGGGGCATGCTTAGCTGAACAGGGAGGATCCTTCTGTAGCATTAGAAGTGACTCAGCGAAGGTTGAGAGGAAACTACATGACCTTGACTGTCAGAGCATGTCCTACTTACACCATCCACCATTATATATTAGATCCCTGTTACTACAGGAGTTCCAGGATCTGCCGCTCGTGAGGTGGCCTACTTAGGTAAATATGCCAGGGTGCACAGATACGGAGATGGAGAGACACCTGGCCACATATTGGCCCGGGTATTGCACCGACCCTACCAGGCCTCCTATGTAACAAATTAGCTTCAGGAGGATGGCAGGATGGCCATTGATGACACCACCATAATGACTACGTTCACTGCATTTTATAGGCAGCTTTATACATTCCACGCTGGCGTGCCCTTGTGGACTACCTTTCTGAAATGCTACGTTATGGCTTGAAAATGGCTAACAGTAATTCCTGGCCTCCCCCATCACATGCAAGGAGCTATCCCAAGCCATCGGTGCCCTGAGTGTCCCTAAAGTCTGTGGATTGGATGGCTTCACTGGTGACTTCCATAAGGCATATAAAACTATTCTAGCTCCCCATTTATAAGAAGTTTACACTGAAGCCTTGAAAGTAGGCATCCTCCCTCCTACCCTACAAGAAGCAGTCATTAGTCTGCTACTTAAACTCAGAAATCCCCCTCATCTTTGCACCCAATACAGGCCTTTGTCACTGCTTAATCACAACAATAAAATACTAGCAAAGGTTATTATTACTACATATAGGTGGTCATTCTGACCCTGGCGGTCTTTGACCGCCAGGGCGGAGGACCGCGGGAGCACCGCCGACAGGCCGGCGGTGCTCCAATGGGGATTCCGACCGCGGCGGTAAAGCCGCGGTCGGACCGGCACCACTGGCGGGGTCCCGCCAGTGTACCGCGGCCCCATTGAATCCTCCGCGGCGGCGCAGCTTGCTGCACCGCCGCGGGGATTCCGACCCCCCCTACCGCCATCCAGATCCCGTCGGTCGGACCGCCGAGATCCGGATGGCGGTAGGGGGGGTTGCGGGGCCCCTGGGGGCCCCTGCAGTGCCCATGCCACTGGCATGGGCATTGCAGGGGCCCCCGTAAGAGGGCCCCTACATGTATTTCACTGTCTGCTGTGCAGACAGTGAAATACGCGACGGGTGCAACTGCACCCGTCGCACAGCTTCCACTCCGCCGGCTCGATTCCGAGCCGGCTTCATCGTGGAAGCCTCTTTCCCGCTGGGCTGGCTGGCGGTCTGAAGGCGACCGCCCGCCAGCCCAGCGGGAAAGTCAGAATTACCGCCGCGGTCTTTCGACCGCGGAACGGTAACCTGACGGCGGGACTTTGGCGGGCGGCCTCCGCCGCCCGCCAAGGTCAGAATGAGGGCCATAGTCATCTATCAAATTTCCCCAGATCGCCCGGCAGCGGCGCTATTGGATGCTGAAAAGGCATTTTTCCCTTGGTAATTTTTACATGCTACCCTAATGAAATTGAGGATCCCCAGAGGATTTAGAGACCTGATTATGTTGGTATATACAGCCCTGCGTGTGTGTCTGCAGATTAGCGGTACCCTCTCCGAGTTCTTCCCCTTAACACAGGGCACCCCCTAAAGCTGCCGGCTCTCACCCCTATTATTCATTATCACCATGGACCCTCTGGTCCGTCACTTCCAAGAACGTCACTTAGATAAGGGGCTTTGGTTTCATTGAGGTCCATTGTTGGCCTCACTCTACGTGGGCAACATATTATTCGTCCAGGACCCCTCGATTAACCTTCCTCCCCTGATAAGAGAGGTGGTTCATTTTGGGTCTTTTCTGGCTTATTCATTACCTGGAGTAAGTTGAAACTTTTCCCACTGATGGAGGTCACAGTCCTTTACACGGTCGACTACCCCTTACATGGTGTGAGGACTCCCCTAAAAATCTTGGCATCTACCTGCACAGAGATAGCTCCGAAGTGATTCAGCGCAATTATGGACCAGCAATTGATAAACTCTTGACCCAAGTGGAGCGATGGATTAAGCTACCTTTGTCGATAGCAGGGTGGATTGTGGTTCTCCCATAGTTTCTGTACTTGTTTCTAAATATCCCAGTTGCCCCAAGAGTTTTTCGGACACTCTTTGCAGTCTACTCACACAACTCATATGGGCAGGCCACCACCCTCAAATCCGTTGGAATATATTAGCACTTCCTTATGATCATGGCAGCTTTAAAGTCCTTGATCTGCATCTTTATAATTTGGACTCTCTATCACATTTTGCCAACTTCTGGTACCACCTGGATGCTAGAATCCAGTACCTCAAGCCAGAGAGGATGCAAGCCCTCCTCTTACCCCTCTTCACCATCCTACCCCAGAGATTACCCAGGAACCTGGCAGAGATACGGATGCTTTCCAGTGCTTACTGGGTATGGGCCAAACTCCTCTGCTATTTGGGTTATGATGTCTTATATTCCATACATGTCACTCTTTCTAAAAACCGATGGCTCCCACTTACTCGAGTGAGATTGACTCAGATCATACTTGCTACACATCAGCCGCACACTGTGGGTGACCTGTTCATCAACACCACCCTTCAATCTATCTCCTCCCTGACAGATGTACGTAGCACCCTAAAGAGCCGAAGTTCCCCCGCTAATTATCACTAGTCACCTGATATCCTAATTATATATCATACCTCTTTGCAGTTGAGACCTATTGGGGCAGAGAAGGCAAGGCCCCCATGAGAAAAAGATTTGGGTCACTCCCTCCCTGGTAATACATAGTTGTACTGCTGCACATAAACCGAGCTGATTTCGAATAACCACCGCCATAAACCTCTATATTATAAATACCTGCACCATACTTATAGCACTCCTTAAGCACTAGCTAAACTAGATCCAGCCAGATCACATTGCACAACAGACCATGCCAATGTTGTTCATGTAGCTTGGAACTGTGCCCTGATCTTCACATTTTGGGAAAACATTTGTTCTGCTCTATCTCTCATGACAGAACAAGTGCTCTCTCCTGACCCGCTTCTGGCCCTTACATTAAGCCTCTAACTGTGGGCATACTATGTTTTACCGCTCTTGTGCTGTTGCTGGCTCAATGTAAGGTTGCCTCCATTGGCAAACTCCCTACAGTGGCAGCTTGGCTGCGAGAAATGTCTTATTGTGATACCACCAGTGAAATCTATGCCTCACTACAAACTCCAACTTCAAGGCCAAAAGACAAATCGCAGCCACTCAGAGACTGTCTATTGACCCCTATTTCCATTGCTGATGATAACGAGGAAATGGTTACTTCGTCCCCGTGAGGATGATGTTTTTTTCTCCTTTGTTCATTATGTATTGCGCCTGCTGGTATGACACTGTGACCCAATCTACTCCTTATCATTATTTCTTCTTTCGTACATACGCAACCCCGGAAATTCTCCCTCTGCTTCCATTTCACTGCTCCCCCTCCCTCCTTTTCATTCCTCTCTCCCTCCTTTACACTGCTGGCTCCTTGACTCACTTTTATGTTAAATCATTTTGAAATGGCATGATTGCACTCATGTTTCAATTCTGTAGCTTCTGTGTTTCTTGTTTGCTTATAATATGTTTTAAATAAAGATTTTTTTTTAAAAGGTTAATATGAATTACTTACTTATGAAAAAGTATACTGCATTTCTATAGAACTGTGTTTCCTTTAGATTGGATAAACTGGACACAGACTCGATCATGAAGGTTTAAAATATGATCATGTTTTTATTCTTACTGACTCCACAAGCAGTCAAATGTGCATGTATTGGGATTCTGTCATAATAAGATGTTGTTCTTTGTACGCTCTAGAGAAAGCTTTTCCCTGGAATGTAATTCTATAAGGCTTCTGCTGTTCTTCCTGCTTGAAACTCAGCGAGCCTATCCATTAAAAAAGTCTGTCATTTGCTATGTGTAACAAGATTTGTACTGTCACATTAAATGACATTAGGACAAATGGAGATTAAATATTTTTCATTTATTGGATGACATTAGGTATTGTTGTATTTTATTCTGCTTTTTGATTTGCTGAGCCTAAGTATCATTTATGTCACCTGACTATGATTTTTGCTGTGAAATTTCCTACAAAAGAGGGCTCATTTTGGGGGTGAGCCTTGTCTGGTGTTCCCAATTCTGAGAGAGCTTGCTGGTCTATCTGATGTTTAGGACTTAAAAGAGTTATTGAATTTTCTCAGCGACATGATCTTATGCCAAACCCCCTACTGCATTTGATTGAGCTTTATGCTAATTCTCTATCTATGGCATTACTATGAGTCTACCTGATTAACCGCATTTTGTCTTCTGTATGATCTTAATATTGAGAAACCTTCATGGTTTCTAACTTTTATCTTGTCTTGAGAAGGCTTATTTAACTGACTATACTATTTAATTTATGGTCAATCCTAATCTATTCAGGGACACATTTCTGCACGTATTATTAAGAGCAACACTGTCCACATTCCTGCTCTATCTTCAAATTATCAGATAAAATGGCATCATCACGAGCAATACAATGGTTTTTCATGACCTCCTGAAGTGGCTACTCCAAGCCTTTGACTTTATTTTGCATGTAATGTCATGTTAAATGCCAAATGAAGGTCAGTCTTGCAGCGTAAAAGGGGGACTGCGAAGTGCTCAAAATGTAAACATATCGACCCAGTGGCAGAGAAAAAGAAGCCACCTGGCAGTCTTAATAGTTATTAGAACATTGGAATATTGGGCGCTCCATATCATTCAATCAATCAATCAGTATTTTTAAAGCGCGGCTACTCACCCGTGAGGGTCTCAAGGTGCTGGGGCGGAGGGGCCTCATCCAAAGAGCCACGTCTTATGGTCTTTCCTGAAGATGGTGAGCGACGGGTTTTGTCTGAGGTGCAGGGGGAGGTTGTTCCAGCTCTTCGCTGCAGTGTAGGTGAAGGATCATCCTCCGGCGGTGGTTTTGCAGATGCAAGGGATGGTAGCAAGGGCCATCTGGGCAGAGTGGAGGGATCTGGCGGGAGTGTGGAAGGAGACGCGGTGGTTCATATAGGCTGGTCCTGCGTTGTGTATGGCCTTGTACATGTGGGTGAGAAGCTGAAGGTGATTCGCTTCTCGACCGATGGCCAGCGGAGGGTCCTCAGGTGTTGGGAGATCTGTTCTCTGTGAGGGAGGTTCAGAATGAGCCTGGCGGCGGCGTTCTGGATGAGTTGTAGTTTTTTGATGTTCCTGGTTGAGGTGCCGGTGTAGAGGGCAAAGAGGTCAATGAAGTGGCTAAGGACTAACAATGGCTGTTATAAGCCTTCTGCTCTAATATGCAAATTTTTGTCTTTCTGTTCTCTCGTTCTAACTTAGAATAGTCTACCTTTAGCAGGTGGAATGTTCTAATAGCCATAAACCCCTTTTGCCTTGGCTATGAAGGTTGTTAAGGGCCCTCTCCCTCTCTATAGGCCGTCTCCTGCAGTTTGGGCCTATAACTTGGGTACAGGGCCTCTATCAATCTGTATAGCCCTAGGCAGCAGGCTATAAGGCTATACTAGAACCTTGAGATATTGAAAGCTCAATTGAAGACAATGGGTTGGCTCAGGGCCCATATTAGCTGGCATAGATCTGCTGCAGCATTCCAATATTTGTTTTTCTGTTTCTCCCTTTTAATTCATAACATTCTATCTCCAGTGGGAGCAATGTTTTAGTAGCCTAATAGCTGTTGCGCTTCAGGCTACAATGACTGCTAAAGGCCCTCGGTATTTGTTCTCATCTGCACATTAGATGTATAACCAAGGTTTGGGGCCTTTAACAACCTTTGTTGCCCTTTGCTGCATGCTATAGTGCTTTATTCTGACACCCAGTGGAAATATTAACAAAGCCGTTGTGCACTATGAAGCTAAAGGGCACTCAAATTATTAAATGGGTGGCATGGCGGCAGCAGCAGGAGAGCTGGAGGCACTCAGATGTGAGTGGTCTGGGCTGAGGGAAAGAAGCCACCAAGAGATCAAATTATCAATTGAATGGAATCAGCAGGGCAGCTGCCAGGTTCAGAAAATATAAAGTGGGTGGCCCATCTGAAAAGGTTAAGAAGCCACCGGGGCCTCAGCTTATTACATTTGTTGTTTGGTGGCCCCAGCAGGAGCAATGCTCAAAAGAGAGTGGCTTGTACAAAGTCCAAAGACAAGAACCCACCAGGAAGGAGACTGTTAAAAGAGTGGCCCAGGGAAAGCACCCAACAAACCAGCCAGGTATTATGGGACATGTAGCCTATAACACCAAGTGCACAGATTCATAGCATCAGGAACAAACCCTCAAATATTACAGCTCCATAAATGCAATAGTGAAGAGAAACAGTAGACTGCCAGCTACACCTCCTTCTGTACATTGAAGCAGGATGTGCTGCGTGAAATCAATCGGTCACAGAGCATTAACAAGCTGTCACACGAGGAACACGTTGAGGCTGGGAGGGGAAGCTCCATATTGGAAAGGCAGCTTTCCCCACTAAAAGATATAGAAGAAGCATTAAAAGGAAAACATTTCTAAGTAGGTATGTGCAAAATAGTATAATAATTCTCAAGTCTTATTTTTTTTAAAAAAAAATAGTTCTCTTTTAATTTTAATTTAGTGTGTTGGTGCTAAAACAAATTAGTTGAATAAAGTAAAATGAACACCTGGCTAATGTTATATTTCATTTTCTTATCTATGGGCCGCATTTTTCATTTTTCGCAGGAATCAAAGGCGTCACAGAGGTCGACGGATATTTTGACCCAGAATGATGTGTGATGAACCATCAACAATACTTCATCACTACCCCAACAATTTAGACAAAATGACCAATGTGGCCACGGAAGAAAAACTCCAATCAGAAATAAAGTTAAAAAGTTTATTACAAACACAAGCTCAAAGTCATGTAGACAATGCACAAAACCAAATTATAAAGATACATAATCACCAGGGGTTGCCTAAGGTGACGAAATAGATTCAAGTGAACCAATATCAATAAAACTAAGCATTCAAGATGAATGATACGTAAGGTCAATAAGAATATCTGCGCTACAGATATTACATGTTGCTCTGAATTTACAATCATTAGTCAATTCAAACTTAGCAGAGTCAATAATCTTTGGCTGGGCACAGGTCAACCCTAAAGGTAACTAAATCATGGAAATACACGTGTGGGGAGGAATACGTGGGCAAAATACAAAACATAAAAAGGACAACAATAATTTGAAAAAAGATATAACTCGGCTACTAACTAAAAAGAAAAGAAAAATATGGCATCAACATAATGGAGTTTCTAATCTAAAAGGGTATTTCAAGGGGCAATGTCAATTGGCAGAGAGGAAGTTACCTCTCCAGGGTTACAACATTCAGTGAATCTTCATCAACTAAGCATGAACAGGATGACTGCAAGCATCAGGAGAACATCTTGAGAGAGAGTGTGAGAGAGTGGCCCAAATCCGAGTGTCCACAGATAATATAAAATGCACAGAGCAAACCGATTTGTCAATTGAAAACAGTTCATGTCAGGTTGAAGGGGCATCATTCAATTAAAACTAGTCAGCAGACATCAGTTTGCAAAAGTTCAACAATTTCCCATGTCTGTCATGGGAACATCTCCTTTCCGTGCGACTCCAAACAGGTTGAAACAAAAGTATACAATTTCAGTCAATGTTCCTGTACTACAATGTTCTCAAGGGCAAATGGGTATGGTTCTCCGTGGTTATACAATGAATTTATTACAAACGGGACTTTGCGTCTCATGGGATCTGAATTTAAAAGAAGCCTTCACCTTATGAAAAAATAATTCAACACTTTCACATGACTGCAAAATGCAAGTTCTGCAAGCCTTGTGTAAGCTAACATAAGGAAAACATAAAAATGCTGTTAAATAATACTGTTTAGTAAATCCCATATAATATGCAAACTTGTAAATTCAACAATAATAATATTTCATCAATATAGGTAATACATTTCATATACATGGAAAAAACATTATTATTGCATTACATTAAGTAAATAGGGAAGTTCATTCTTCTCATTTCTGCAGGTATCATCAAACTCATAAATCATAATTATTAGAAATCCGATATCTTTGGATGTGCACACTTAGGGCCCCATTACGACTTTGGCGTTTTTTTCGGAAGTCCGCCGCAGTGGCAGCCGCCAAAAGACCAGCATGTTGGCGGTAATCCGACTGCAGCATTACGACTCACACCGTGAAGACCGCTAAAAAACAGCCACAAATCTGACACCGGCAGGACATTGGGGGGCGGGAAAGAGGTGGTTCCACCACCAGCACCACCACGCTGACACAATTCCACCCACCGGATTATGAGCCACAAATCAGCACAGTGGTTCTTTCACGGCTGAAAACCATTGATGGTGCGAACCACCACAGTCAGAATCCACCACTGTCAGAACACAACGCCACATTGGATAGTTTGAATATCCCACACCTGACACACATACACACACCTGACACATCTACTCAGTGCACTATATAACACACACCCACACAACCCACAATCCTTTGCCACAAATTAGACTTATACATACACAGAGAGCAGGCCAATATACACATATAGCACCGTTACACCATAGGCACAGATACACATCACATCCAGCACACACAACACAACTGACTACCAACACAAAACACACATCATGAACACACACACCACAAGCCTCCATAACCAACTACGCACCAACCACACCCCATCAATCACCACCCACTGTACTCTTAAACACACAGCACCCACCTCCCACCCACAACATAAACACGACCATTTCCCCACAAAGCACCCACGGTTCACAGACAACGAGATGAGGGTCATGGTGGATGAAATCGTTAGAGCAGAGCCACAACTGTTTGGAGCACAAGTCCAGCAAACCTCAATTTCCAGGAAAATGGAGTTGTGGCAGAGAATAGTTGTTGGAAATGGCCTCTCTGCAGGGTCACCCCCACTTTTTTTGCCTTCCTCCTATTTTTATTTTTCTGACCTCATTTTTTCTGGCTTTAGGACTCTGCACACTTTACCACTGCTGATCAGTGCTAAAGTGCATATGCTCTCTCCCTAAAACAATGTAACATTGCTCATACCCAATTGGCATATTTAATTTACTTGTAAGTCCCTAGTAAAAAAGCACTACATGTGCCCAGGGCTTGTAATTTGAATGCTACTAGTAGGCCTGCAGCATTGGTTGTGCCACCAACATAAGTAGCCCTTTATCCATGTCTCAGGCCTGCCATTGCAAGGCCTGTGTGTGCAGTTTCACTGCCACTTAGACTTGCCATTTAAAAGTACTTGCAAAGCCTTAAACTCCCCTTTTTTCTACATATAAGTCACCCCTAAGGTAGGCCGTAGAGCAGGGTGCTGTGTAGGTAAAAGGCAGGACATATACCTGTGTGTTTTATATGTCCTGGTAGTGGAAAACTCCTAAATTTGTTTTCCACTACTGTGAGGCCTGCTCCTTTCATAGAATAGCATTAGGGCTTCCCTCATATATTGTCTGAGTGGTAGATTCTGATCAGAAAGGGGTAAACAGGTCATGTTTATTATGGCCAGAATGGTAATAGAGAATCCAGCTTATTGGTGAGGTTGGATTTTATATTACTATTTTAGAAATGCCACTTTTATAAAGTGAGCATTACTCTGCACTTAAAATCTATCTGTGCCTTACATCCTGTCTCCAATCCACGCCTGGGCTGGGCTGGTTGACTGCTCCCTTGTGCATTTCACCCAGACAACCACAAATACAGGATACTCAATCACACCTGCCCTCATCTGCATACTGAATGGGTCTTCCTGGGCTGGAAGGGTGGAGAGGCCTGTCACTTACATTTCAAAGGCTAGTGGCCTGCCCTCACACAATGGACTGCCAAATCCCCCCCACTTCAAAGGCACTTTTGGGTCCCTGACCCCACCAACAGAGACACTGTCTGGGACAGACACTCTGGACCAGATCCTGCAACCTACCAAGAGGAGCTGCCTGGCTGCCCAAAGGACTCAACTGGACTTCTTTGTTGTGAAGAACTGCTGCCTTGCTGGCCTGTGGCTCTGCTGAGAAGTGCTCTGAAAGGGCTTGGATTTAACTTGCCTCCTGTTCCTGAAGTCTCAGGGCCAAAAAGACTTCTACTCTTCAAGGAAACTCCTTGTGCGGCGAAAATCGACACACAGCCTGCCAGAATCGATGAATAGCATGCCCAGTGGTGCCCAGTGGTGAAAGAATCACTGCATCGCCAAAATGGAACAAAGCAGCCCAGCTCCCCTAGTGGCGATTGATAAAAGCGCCCGCGTTGCGACCGGAACTTCGACGCACAGCCCTACTGGATCGGCGCATTGCCGAGCCGGAACAACAAAGCCTGACTTCCTGCGTGAGGAATCGATGCAGCGCCTGCTGTGCGGCAGAAACTCCGATGCATCGCCACACCGGATTGACACAGCACCTGTGACTTTGTCCTGCATGCCCAGGATTTCCAAGCATCTTCCCTGGGCATCGAAAGACCCCCCTTCGCAGTGAGGATCCAAGACTGCACGCCAGATAGCGACTCAAAGCCCTTGCAGCAGGGGATGAATCAACGCATTGTCTGTGCGTTTCTGGAAATCCGATGCACACCTTCCTTTTATCACGCATCTCCTTCTCTGCAGTCTTCGTGTGTGTAATTTTGACGCATACCAGGTACTTTGTGCACACAAGAGACAATTGTTCATTCTTAAAGGCTTAAGACTCTTCTTATCATTGCAAAAGTGATATTTAAACTTGTGCTTATCTAATCTTGATCATTTTGACCTTAATTTACCCAGATCAATATCTTATATTTTTCTCAACTTGTGTGGTTTATTTTTGTGGTGTTTTCACTGTGTTATTGCATGAATTTATTGCACAAATACTTTACACATTACCTTCTAAGTTAAGCTTGACTGCTCAGTGCCAAGCTACCAGAGGGTGGGCACAGGATAATTTGGATTGTGTGTGATTTACTCTGACTAAGATTGTGGTCCCTACTTGGACAAGGCTATATACCCCAGGCAACTACAGACCCCATTTCTAACAATAGTCTACAGGGTCAATTCAGTAGGCAGCCATCTATGTACAAGGGAGGACATCAGGAAGAGGTGGAACGACCTCAGGGGGAAGGTGTGCTCCATGGCATCACAACACCAGATCACCATGTACAAGACTGGTGGTGGGCCCATACCTCCTCCCCCACAATTCAAATCTTGGGAGGAGAAGGTCTTGAACATCCTGCGTCCTGAGGGCCTGACTGGAATACTTGGCGAACTGGACTCTGGTAAGTGCACACAACCTCTGTGTCACAGTACTGTCTAGTACTGCATGCTTCCTCACCACCCAAATACTCTCCAATGTACTACATGTCTCACCACACATCCCACCTATCCACCTAATGCTCCTCTCTTGCATGCCACACCTCCACTAAGCCCAAATGCCCACACAGCCCTTGGCAAAGGCATCCTAGCATGGGCTAAAACTAACACTATGACTCCCACAATGCACAAGCCCATCTTCCTGAATACCTGCAATGTGCACATCACATCCCTTGCATAAATGCCTATTGGACTAGCCTTACTAACTAGATGTTATGACAGAGGACAACTACATGGCAATGACAGCAATGTAATGGAACACCACAATGGCAAACAAGGCTAAGCACAGCTGCAGCACTGTGACAAATCCAAATGGCCACTAATCAGGCTCCACAACCCAGAAAGTCACCCACCATGGTATGCTATGTCAGATGGCAGACAACATGCACATGTGAAGCATGCACAAACAGCTAATTTAACCTTGCATACTCCCTTCCTCCACTGGGACACAATGCTGCATTGTCCAGCCTTCTATCACTCACAACTACCAGGGCTGAATTGTCACTAACTAACAGTGCAGAACAGTCATGTGAACTATCAGTCTGTACCAGTACCCATCCCCACAGCCAGATGTACTAAACCTGATTGACACCTACTTAAATGGAGTATGGGACACATGTCATACACCACTACCTAACACCAATGGTATGCTGTACATAATCTGTCATTGCCATTGCTGGGAATCATGTCAAGCCACTGTATGCATATGATAAAGAGTGAACCAAACACATCTTCAATATGTAACTCCCTCTCTTACTCCATCCACAGGTACCCCTGCCAGTGCCACCATGGAGAGGATACCAGAGACTACCAGCCCATCACAGGATGAAGGCCCCAGTGAGGACAACATGCCTGGATGTCTGGACACTGGCGACCTACCTGGGACCATCTGGGACACCTGGTCAGTCTACCACTCCCTGCCTCACCCTGCCCACAACAATCTCCCCAAACCCCGTGGCCTCAACATCACAGCTTACCCATTGTCCCCAAACCTGTGTCCAGATCAAACTATTGTGTGCCCCACAGTACAGGGACCTGAGTTGACCCCTTATACCTCAGACAATGAAGGTCCTGCGAACACGGGGAGTGGGCACACAGTGCCAGGGTCACAGGCACATGGGGCAGGGGGAGTGGGACGGAAGCTGTGGGCCAAAGGATGGGGCCCCCGAGGGACTCTAATGGCCAGGCTACCTTCTCCCAAGTCCTGGGAGCAAACCAACAATCCCAAGACAGGATGGGTCACATCATAACCATGTTGGGGGAAAACCAAAGGCTGCAGAGGGAATACCACCAGGATGTCATGCAGGAGTGGCAGGCACACAATGCCACCATGGCCTCCATTGCAGGGGTGCTGAGGGATATCAACACAACCCTGCGTGCTTCCTCCACCCACCAGCAGGCCCCTTCTGCTAGCAATATAACATCAGACCCATCAACATCAGTGGTAGCCAGCAGAATGGAGGCCCTGCCAAGGGAACCTCAGGCCTCAGACACCCCTTTCTCTGTAGCTGATGAACTCCCCCACAAATGTGGCTTCCATGCAGACATCCAGCTGGAGCAGATGGCAAGCCCACACCCACTGCCAGGAAGTGACCATCACCTGATTTGCTTCCCTTGTGTGCCACTGAGACACCCTGCTGACTGTTCAGTGACATTACTCCATCTTCCCATTGGCAATTGAACACTGGGCATGTGCAACCAACAGCTGTACCACCTACCACGACCTCACTCATCACCTCTTGGACAATGCTTCCACCATATATGTTTGTTACCATTTCAATATATGCACTATAAACACCAATGGAACACAGCTACTGTATAAGTGTCTTCATTACAACATCAACAAAAG
Organism: Pleurodeles waltl; assembly: GCF_031143425.1. Taxonomy (NCBI): domain Eukaryota; kingdom Metazoa; phylum Chordata; class Amphibia; order Caudata; family Salamandridae; genus Pleurodeles; species Pleurodeles waltl. The sequence goes on from NC_090445.1 coordinate 689,575,101, forward strand.
GCATGTGCCATGTGTGAAATGGCTATGGACACCTGCATCCAGCAGGCAAAGAAATGAACAGAAGAGGGGGGCATCCTCAGTAGGAGACACATTACATAAGATATGTTCCAGGGCACATGTCAGACAGTCCACAATCATGAGCCACATAAGAGTATAGCCATCATGCAAACCTGCAATAAGACAATTACAGAGAGTACCATCAGGATGGAAGGCATGGGGCCACACAAAGCACATATGCAGCATATAGAGGTCATCCCTAGTATAGAATACCACCTAACCAGGGTCCCCCAGAGATTACCTATACAACACCAGTCACAGAATATTCATCATGTAGCATTGTAGCTTGCATCTGCCATTTACAACTCAATTCTCTAATCATTCTGCAATGACTAGTGACTATAAAAGTCCAAGCCACAGGTAGCAGAGGCACATGTATTCATAACACATTCATTAGGTGGAATGACATGACTACAGGAGCATGCTGCACACATTGCTCATTACTGGTCAGTACACAGGAGATTATAATTAAGGACACTTTAGTGGGTACACTTCTTAGAAATGAGAAATAGTTACTGTGCACGTGCACGTGACTTACAAACAATATGCTCCCCCAACACACACATAGGGATAGGACCACATTAGACCACCGCTGATGAGCTAACTGTGGAGGACTATTGTCAGCATTTCATGTGAACATTCAGCACTTGCCAAACCTAAATCACCATACCTTTACGCCACTGGAAGTACTTATTGATGACCTCAGTCAAAGAGTTAGCTGCACCTCCCTTCTCTGCCTCCTCATCTCTTGCCTTGCCAACATTACCAGCCCCTGGTCCAGCTGCCTCACCCTCATGAGATAGAAATGGTATCTGGCGTCTCAGGGCTAGATTGTGGAGCATGCAGCAGGCTACTACTATCTGGCATACCTTTTGGGGTGAGTAGAGGAGGGCACCTTCAGATCTTGCCTTCAGGATGCCAAATGTCTTTTCTATTACATGCCTCATCCTCTGTGTGCCTTAGTGAAATGGACTTTCCCATCCGTGGCAGGGTACTTCACTGGTGTCAGCAGCTAGGGAAGGTTTGGATAGCCAGAGTCACCTGTCTGATAAAATGTAGGATCAGTCACATAAAAGGTATAGCAACAGGGAAGAATATGATGACAGATGCAACTACAGTAATGGATACATAGCAAGGCGCCAGACCTTCTCTGTATGTAGTCGTGCCATCATGTGTGGGACATTGCTGTTCCACAAAATGAAAGACTCATGTACAGATCTAGGAAACTTGGCTGTGACCTGTGAGATGTACTGGTCTGCCAGACACACCAGCTGAACATTAAGGGAGTGGTAGTTCCTCCTGTTCCTATATACCTGTTCATTGGCACTGGGAGGAACCAGAGCTATATGGGTGCCATTAATGGCCCCTATCAAATGAGGGATGTGTCCCATATCATAAAAGTCTACCTTCACATAGGCCAAGTCCGCACATTGGGGGAACCTGATGTAGCTGTCCAGGTGTTTCAACAATGCACACAGTACATACTTTAACACTAGACGGAACATTGGCTGTGACATCCCTGCTGCCAAACCCTCTGTATTCTGAAAGGAGCCTGTGGCAAGAAAGAGTAGAGCTGACAGGACTTGTGCTGTGGGAGGGATGGAATTGTGTATGTCTGGTAACAGATCAGGCTCCAACTGTGTACATAGATCCATGATGGTCTGACGATTCAGAAAATAGGTTTGTATGATATGCCTGCCCTCCAGGGTTGCAAGGTCAACTAGTGGACGGTACACTAGTGGTTGTCTCATTCTTCTCATGGCATCAAATCTAGGTAGAGAGGAGAGAATGTTCTTTGAGAAAAGGATTTTACACATGTAAGCTGAACATTTCAAAATTAGCAAACACCTAACACTGTCGGACATGCGTAGCACTGCAGACATATACAAAAATGGGGATGCTGATGCGCTTTGGACACCAGCCATGCAGCACAATGCTGAACGTGTAAATACTTTAGGACACCTCACATGTGTCAGCACTACCTTGATGGCACAACATGGGGTTGCGCCCCAATTTGTCCTAATATGTAAATGGCACACATAAATTGGCATATCAATAAATGATATATGCACAAAATGGCAGCTGCCTGTCCTGCAGCACTGGAGAGATGGAAGTGACCTAACTCCGCTGGCATATGTCATCATGGCAGTATGTGGTCGCTACCGCCGTGCAACTTGTCATTGGTTAACATTGCTGCCTATGGGGGATTCAGGCCAATGGCGATGACCGCCGGCGGTGAAGGTCCTCTACGTGGTGGCAGTGACCGGCATTTTCTGCAGCCATTCCCACTTGACTGCTGATGTTGCCAGCAAGACCTCCACAACCTGAGCTGCTGTGTTCTGTCTCTGGGAGCCATCATGCCACGTCCTGCCCCAGCCTTCACACCAGAAGAGTTGGAGAAGCTTGGGGACGGGGTCCTACCCCCTGTATGGACAGCTATATGGGGCACCAGAGGAACAGGTGACCCCAATGCCATAGTCATGTGTGATATGGGTGCGTGTGATGGTGAATGTGGTAAGTGTACCGTGTGGGAGTATCGATGCCTGCAGAGGGAATGAAGTAAAGGCGTGTGGGCAGTGAGGATGGGTATATGTGGGCACTTGGTGAGTCTGAAGTGCATAGGCCTCTCCTGTTAGTATGGTACCAGTGTACATGACTTTCTTCTTTTGTTTGTGTCATTTATACAGGTGAACACCCATCAGAAGGAAGGGATCTGGCATGCCATCGCCAATGAAGTGCGGACCCTAGGGGTCCATAGCCGGTGGAGCACCCATTGTCGCAGTCGGCGGAGGAGCTGAGACGCTGGGCCTGGAAGACTGCAGAGGCCCAACTGGGGATGTCTTCCCAACGAGGGAGGGGTGCCCGTCAGACCTTGACCCCCCCTAAAAGCCCGCATATTGGTGGTGGCCTACTCTGAGGTGGATGGGCATTTGAGGACAGCACGGCAGCAACAAGGGGGTAAGCACTAACTGTAACATGGGACTTGCATAGAGTTTATGGGATTAGCTGCCTCACTGTAGGTATAGTGAAAATGTAGTCAATGCTACATGAAAAAAATGTAGGGGTAATAGGTAGTTACCACCCGGCCTGAGCATTAGTTGTAGATGTGGCTTGTTGGTGTACTGTCAGTGGATGAACTTCTCCCATATGCAGTATTCTCCATGCCTGCATTGTGGAGATAGTCTAATCAGATTTGCACATGTGTGACTCCATCCTGCCTTTACTATGAATGTGAGCTTGCGTACCACCCTAGTGATTGAGTATTACCTCCTGCATCCCTCAGAATTCGGGCAATTGTGGTTCTAAGGTGTCAGTTCACTCCCATCTGTATGGCACACCTGTATATGCAACAGTGTGATTCTGCTTTTACCACAGGGACAATAGTAATCAGGTACTGGTAATCGTATAGATTCCATGTGAGTCAGCAATTACATTTCCACCACATACATGGCTTGTGTATGAATGGACTAATGTCTTGACAGTTGTATCCCCATATATTGGGAATCTGTTATCTATTGGATATGTGAAGGTTTGTAAAGGAGGCTCATTTGTAATGTAGCTTTGAAATGGTCTGATTGCAAACATCATGCACAAGTGCTAGACTTGTGAGGATGAAACTTTAAGCACAATGGGATAGTACTAGAGGTGGTAAGTGCCTAGACAGACCCCTTTATTCCCAATGAGTAATGTAAATACCATGTTTGCCAATGTCCTAGCTGTTACAGTGCTACATAGTTTATTGTCTGCCTACATCATGTCCCAGTTGTTACTTGGGGGCACACCTGATGAAGTGTGAACATGTCAGATAGCCTTGGCCTAGCTGAAGTGGGTGATTAGGACAGGATTGGGTATTGTATTACTAATGATTTGGTGATGTGAGATGTATGTTGCATTTCCTCTGCTGAGACAGCCTTTTGTAGTAATGTGATGTGTTGTCAGTGCCAAGGCTGGGCTGTTTGGCCATTTATGCATATTGCAACCATGTATTGAGGGCCAGTGGTGTGTGTTGTCAGGACTTGGGTACAGTTATTCACTAATAAGGAATAATGTGATTGAGGGTGATGTTCTGATGTTGTGAAGTGCTACTGGTGAAAATGCATATGTGGTGGTTTTGTCTCTGGACCATGATGTCATATACGGGTTCCTGGTGTTCATCAGTTGTGACACTGCACACAGTGAATGAGTATAGATGTGTTATATGTGCAATATGGGCCATTGTAGATGCACTTAGATGTATGGTTAGTTGTGATAGGTATGTAATAGGTGTTTGGGGATATTCCTCTGTGATTGGTTTAGACCAATCACATTCCTGTACCCATTACTTGTAATGTGCACATCACATGTCACCTGTATGGATGTTCAACTTGTAGTGCCCAATCAGTCATTAGTGAGAAATTACCAATATTGTAAAGAGTGTTATGTAGGCACATGATGTGGGGTGTGAGTGTAGTTGTATTCACTGTCATGGATATCTCACAAAGGATATGGACTGATCAGCTGTTGTAACAGGCCTGATGTGTTAGGTTCATTCAGCTGCAATTCCAATAGGTGATATGAATATGGAGAGGTCCTATGTGAATTCAGGTGCCAAGGGCATGATGTGCATGCAGACATAGCTATGGTGATGATCATGTGGATAACTCAAGTGGTGCAGACTTACTTGGATGTTTATGTGGGTGTGAGGGTTGCCGCACAGGGGTGGGTATTGGTGACATGTTGTAGGACATGTGTATTGCCATCTGAGATTGCCTAGGCAGGATATGTATAGTAGCAGATGTGCTTGCTTATAAATGTGTATGTGAGGTATGTGTTAACCCTCTCTCTCTATCTCTCTCCCTCCCTCCTTTTCTCTCTCTATTTGTGTGCATCATCAGGTGAAGGAGAAGGAGCACAGGCGAGTATGGATGCTGCAGGCCACGAGACCCAGAGTGCTGCTACCAGCGGCAGCAAGGGACCCATTGGCACGGAGGATGTGGGGAGTGCCACAGGGTAGACCGGATCATCAACATCACCTTTTGGAATCCTTTTCCAGTGGACACTCCATGGCAGTGGCTGACCCTTCTGGGACCACCCCAGCATCATCATTGTCTGCCACACCCCTTACTACCACCGCCCTCCCTATAGCTCTCCACCCAGTTGCTTGTGCCTGCTCACCCAGGAGGGTGGGCGTCTCCTTCGCCGCAAGCACCTCTGTCCCTATCCAAGTCAGCCCTGCTGCTCTCAGTGAGGAGGCTATTGACCTCCTGAGGTCGATCTCTGTGGGTCAGTCGGCCTTCATGAATGCCATCCACGGACTGGCAGCTCAAGTCCAGCAGAGCAATGCGTTCCTGGAGGGCATTTGCGGTGCACTGGCTGCAGTGCTGAATTTGTAAATAAAAACGTACTGGTGCCCAAAGCATTCCTCTTAAACAAGCGGCTGCTGCAATTAAATGCGAGAACAGGGAACACTGAGGCGGCATAATCCTGAAGCCATCTCGGGCCTCTTCAATCCATATAGAGCCACTCCCTGCCTCTTCAGCTCACTCTAGCAGCTTTCTGCTTTCTCCCATTGTGACTCTTTTTTGTTTTTCTCTTCCTCCGTCTTTCCCATATGTGTCTTTTGCTTGCAGCAAATGCTTGAGGCACAAGAATAAGCCCTGGCCCTCAAACATAAGTGCTGGTGCTCTGCACAGGAAACAAGCACAAATTAAGCACTGACTGGCTGGCCTAGAGAGAACCTTTCAGGCTCTGGCCTCCACACTGACAGCAGCCAGTCACCCTTTGTCTACCGTCCCCACTCCACCTACCTCTACCCAAACCCAAACCCCTCTTCCCAAACCCAGCCAAAGCACACAGACACACAAGCATGCATCCACCTCAACAGCCAAAAGTACCACTGACAAACACAAGCAAGACAAGACCCACCACCGGTATTCACACAAACAACACCTACTACCTGCACTGACTCCCCCCCCACCCCATCCTTCACAGACAGTACACAAGACACACCTGCACCCACCACACCAACTTTGACAGATCCAGCCACAACCCCTGTCTTGCCCACAGTCAGAACAATAGCAGGCTAGCAGACATCTACCCCAGTCACCACATCTGCAGCCACCACAACCACTGACACACCCACATGCAGCACATCTCTCATACCTGCAGTCACCACCCTAACAGACAGTCACCATCAAGCATGGCATCTCCCAGCACCTCCTCCCCTCGTCCCCCTCCTCTCAAAACACATAAACGCTCACACTCACCCACCCAACAGACACCCACTACCCACAGGCAATTATCGCATGCAGTTGCACCCAAGACATCCACACCAACGCCTCCTACAACCACTCCCTCTACCTCCCCTCCCAAACCCTTTTGCCATGACCGCACCTGTGTGTCTAAAAGCATTTCCTCATGGAATTTTCCCTGTTACCTACTTGTCTCCCACCCTATGATACCCCCAAACAGTCTGTGTCCCTCCCAAAGTCCAGCCCTTCCACCTCTAAGTCCTCCCTGCTAGTACCCATGTCCCACCCCCTGCCAAGAAGCTGGTCCCTCCCAAGCCCAATGACCCTCCCTCCCAAGCCCAAACCCAAAGACCCCCCCTCCCAAACCCAAAACCCTCTCTACCCCCCAACCAATAGTGCATGCATGCCTCCTTGATTCTTCTACCCTGTGGAGTTCATTTGGCAGTCAGGAGTCAAGTAGGGGCACACAGAGGTGCCATTTGTGTCTTTGACTTTTTGAACATTGGACTGCTCAATGGGCTTATATATGTTTATAGTTATTTATTACCTTCAAAAATGATTTTAATATATCTACCTCAACCAGTTGTTGGCTTTGATGGTAACATACTTGTCTTGCCTTTCTTTCAACATGACTGCATTGAATTTGGCACCTTTGGTTTGTTTGTGTGTGTGTGTGTGTGCGTGGGTTGTGCTACCTGTAGTGTCTGGCTTGCATGTGTGTGTGTGGCATTGGCTTTGGTTCCCACTGTGATGGCTGTGTATTGTGTGTAGGATATGGTTATGTTTGGTACATGCATGTGTGTTGATAAATTGTGTATTGTTTGTGTTTAGATGTGTAATGGTGGTGTTGTGTGTCCTTGTGTGGTTGTTGTGTGTGCGTCGTTGTGTGTGGTGATGGATTTGTCAGACGCACTGTGTGTTATGCTAGCGAGGTATAATGTATGTTTCGTATGGCTGTGTGATTGTGTATATTGTATGTCAGGTGTTGTTATTTGTTGTAGTATGTATGTGGTGTCATGTGGAGGTGTGTACTGAAATCGCTTGATGAAGCGTTCGTGTAGTTGTGGTCGTGGTGTCGTGTGAATCGGTGCAGCTGTGTATTGTTGTGCTCGACTGTGCCGGTGCTGTGTATCTGCGAGTTGCTGTGTGTCTTGCATGTGTGTGTTGGCCGTGTTGTGAGTAGTACAGGTGTGTGTCTGTGTAGTATGGGTGTGTGTATGTAGATGTAGATGTGTGTGTCTGTGCGTATGGGTGTGTGGTTACGTGTGTGTGTCACCATCACCTGCTGCCCCGGATGTGTATGTTGTGTGTGCATGTGTATTTTGGGTTTTCCCTACAGTGTCAGGTAGGTGTGTATACTCATGGTTGTTGTCTTCGTCGCTGGTTCCGGAGTCATTGTGCGAGCAGGAGCAGTGGGAGGACTTTCAGTTTGGGTTCCATGGCAGCTCCAGACTGGTATGTGTTCCTGAAGGTGAGTGTCACCTTTTATAGAGTTGGTTTCCGCCAGGGTTTTCATGGTGGTTCGACTGTGGTGGAAACTTTGGCGGTGTGCTGCCTCGTAATATGTCTGGCGGGAACACTGTCCCCGCTGGCCTGAAGGTGTCTACCGCTGTCTGTGGTGGCATGACCGCACTGGTGTTACTGGCAGTAGATTGTCTGTCTTCTGTTGGGAAGACCGCCATGCTCATAATTTGGCGGTCTTCTCCGCTGGGCCATTGCTGGTACGACCGCCATCACCGACATGACGGTCGTGGAACCACCAGACACGTAATGACCCCCGTAGTCTAGAGTCTAAATTACATTTTAGCATAACTTTTAACTTTCTAGCTTGTGATTTAATTGAAAAGGCACCTATGTCTGAAATACAAGCAAATTGCACATTTAAAATGCGTCAGTGCAGCTTTCTATGTTACTTTTTCACTCTTTCACATTTATAAATTTTAACTTGTGGTGTTCTGATGACCTCTGTGACACAAGGGACATTACTAAAATGTACACTCTAATATCTATTTAGAGTAAACTTTAAGTAATTGTTTATGGTTTGGAATAATTTGTTTTTAGAGCAGAAACCTTAAGATGGCTCCTGCATTTACCTAGTAGTTTCTGTCAGTTGCTTCTCTTAAAATCAAAAAGAAATGAAAAACAGTGTTTGCAAGTATTAAATATACCCACTTCTTTGGAGAGACTATCCTTCTCTTTTACTAAAGTTCTTCGTTTGTGGTACATATTCCATTTTCATATATGTTACACAATCAATCATGATGCGGTAGAGTCAATTCAATACAGCGTAGCGCTGATTGAACAATGCACAGATCGGGAGAAGGCATGTGAATAAATACAAACAATTCCAGACACAAGGAAAGCATATGTCCTTGAAGCAGGAGTAACCTAAAAGACAACAAACTGATCAAGGGCTGGAGCTCAGGATTGATATGTGAACAACAGCACTTAATTTGTAAAAGAATAAGTGCAAGGTCTAAATATTTCCCACAAGCCCGGCGATGCCACTGCATAAAAAGAGGTTGCCAAATACTAAGGCTGTATAATCGTAATTTCACCTCATCCCCTGTCACCCACCAATATTCTCTCCTTACCCCTTTATCTCTCTCTTCCCGGTTCTTTTTCATCGCTGCGTTCTCCCTTTGTCACAGTTTTTCTGTCTTTCTCTTCTTCTTCTTTCCCTTTTGCTGCCTTTATTTTTCTCATCGTGATTCAAAGTCTGATGATTAAACATGAGTCTCGGTCCCCAAAAAAAGAGTGCTGGTGGACACCACCTGCAACCACCCACCCATATTAGGCACTAGTAAAAAACAATGTCTGGTAATGATATTTGGAAATTTTGGTTATTGCTGGTGAAAGGACGTACATTCTTCAAAACTCAAATTGATTGTTAATACATACGTTATAAGATGAAGGTATAAGGAGTCCTTGTGCTCAACCAAGGGCCGAAGAAAGAGTTCTGATAACTTAAATATGGTTTTCCTTGTCAAACAAGAAGGAGGTGAAAGAAATTATTGGCTTTGTGAAACCTTCTTGTGCCTGTACTATTAACACTGTACCAAAATCCCTTGTAAAATGCCATTTCATTTTTGATGGTGATATGATCCCTTAGTTCTGTTTTATAATAGCATTCTTTTTAAAGAGATACTGCAGCTCTCATGAAAGCCATATTTTTAAGACACTTATTTTCACTTTTGGATTACCCATGATCTTTTAAATTGATATTGGCAAAACTATTAAAATGTGCATACAAGAATGGCATTTTGTTTATAAAACAGCCAGGGTTTAGACCTTGTTCTAAAAATACCTCACCATGGTGCCATCTGGGCCAGGTGGGTGTGAAATCAGTGGATACTGGCAGAGTTCCTCATCCACTTAGCATGTTTTCTTTTTAACAAAAAATCAACCACCCCTGTGCTCCAGTTGTATATTTGTGCATTGCTCTAGTAGGGCCCTTCAGAAGGATGGAGACCTTATATACCTGAAATGTGCCGTAACAGTGTTCTTCCCATGACTTATTATCTAGTACCTGAAAAAATGACAAGCTGTGAATTAGCTTCATTACCAGTGTATAGCCATCTGTGCCTTCATTACAATAGAGGGTACCACAAAGGCCTAAAGTGCTCTAAAAACTATGATGCTGATGGAGCATTTTCCATACTCTATTTCTGAGGTTGATGTTCTTTGGATCCGTGGTAAAGGATTAACTAGGAAGTTAAGTTAACAACCAAACAACTTTAATTTACAGTGTAACCAATTGGCCACACAATGAAGACCCGAATCGGAAACAAAGTTAAAGGGTTTTATTATGAATTAACATTCAGGTTAATGTAAACGAATCTCAAAAACATACTGTAAAGATACAGAATAACAATTGAGTAGCCAAATCTTCTGAAGAAATGTAAACAAATCAGCATAAGACAAACTAAAAATTCAGTCACTGCAATACAAAATATAAAAAGCAAGATTTGATGCTTGGAAGACAATTGTTGGTCAATCCTTTTACACATTAGTGCAAATTTAAAATCATCTAAGTTTAACTATGGGTAGTTAGGGAAAATCTCCTAAAAATCCTAGCTTACTTCAAAAAGAAAAATCTAACTAAAGAACATAAGGACAAAAGCAGGAATAAGACAAAGATAATTTGGAAAAATGAGAAGGAAGGTGTTAGCATTTCAGAAGCTCAGTCAGGAGTCTTCTTAGAGAGTAAAGTGTAAGCATAAGCCACACTCAATGAAGCATGGAGACAAAGGGAAAAGTCAGAGGTCTGTACCTCTGAAAGACCGAGGAAAAGTGTCCTACAATCAATGAGTGAAAGCCCTAGGTAATGTTGTGGGTTCATTTTAGAGCTTTGCTTGGGCACACTTATTTTAGCTTAGAACTGGGGCCTGTGCCCTTTTACTTAGTTACATGCTTCATTTATTCATTTTAATTCATTTTGGCATAACTAGCTTTTTAGAGGGGATGTTTTATTTTTCTAATCACCTCTTATTCTGAGAAAGTGTTGCTATCATTTTCCTTGCATGACATTTCACCGGGTACCTCAGCCCAAGGCTGTACATGATAATCTATCTAGTATTGCAGCTTCAAGAGTGTGCAGCCAACCTCGACACTTAGGTACATGATCACATCAGGCCTGTTTTTCAGAACACCATGTTTTGGTATGAAAACATCATGCATGCCAAAGAAGGTTACAGAGGTCATTTCAGCCAGAGGAGACATCCTATGCTGTGTGCCACTTCATTGTCACTTTAACTCACCTCACCCTTGCCTCTACAGCCAACCGAGGAGATGAAGGCCAGACCTCTGTTTCTCAGGTATGGGGGCAGGGGTTCTTTCCATTGACTAGTACGGGCAGAGAAGGGCTATCACTGCTGTACTCTCATTAGAAGTGTAGGTAGGGACTCATAGGGTCTTGTAGACATATGCTTGTTCCATTATGCCAGGGCTGTTTATCTGCTTCTCACTTATGGTAACCATTTTTTGTGCTTTGTCTAATCATCCTAATAATCGCAGCTCATATATTTTATCATAGATTGCAGTCTTTTCAATAAACGCATTGAAAACTGTCCTCCATCTCTTTGTCTGCCTGTTCTTGTTTGAGAACTGTACTAATGAGAGAAAGGGGCTGGATCTGCCCACCACAACGTCCCTGAGGAGTCATGCGTGGGGCTGCCACAAATCACCTTTATTTTCTAGGTTTGGCTGAGTTGCTGCTAGCTAGCCGAGAGGGTTAGGTCAACAGCTACTAGATGGTGTGGGATCGACTCAGTCCTCTACATGCGGTGGTGATGCCACCCGAAACCAGCAGTCTTGCCTCTATGGCGAGAGTTCTAAAGCATAATACCACAAAATCCAATTTGGTGAAACCTTCCTGGCCATACCATCACGAGCTCCATTGTATTCTTCTGTCCCACAGTGTAACTTGCAACATCACCTTCTGCTCCCAGGGCAGTCCTGAGAATGCTGCTGTCCTTGGTCCCCTACACATTTTGCAACATGTATAAATAAAGAACAGTCATCTCAAGATCCTCATGTTCCACATTCAAGGACTTTTCTCAGACTCTCTATTAGTAAAACAATAGCACATCTATTTTCAAACTAACCTTTCATATGAATGCATCTGCAATTAAATGCCACGTTAGCACAAAACAACAAAGTTTCCTACGCTAAAGAAATTCAGGCCTAGTTATGCCAATGCTAATATGGTTTCTCTAATGCTCAGATAATTTCACGTTACACTGTGCACATATCAATTTACACACTAATATAAATGTTGATTACATAAATGTATGTTATAGTTAGAATAAAGGCAGACTTTCCAAATACATGAACATAAATGTGATACAAAAGTACATTTTAAACATTAAACTTCAAACATTGGTGCACACATTACATAAACTGTTATCGCTTTAGATGCAAATACATGCAAATAACATGAGAGTAGTTATGAAAATACATTCATTGGTTATGTTTCATTTAATAAGGTTAAGGTACACAATATATTGTTTTCCTAACACTAGAGTGAATCCACTTTATTATTGGCTTCGAATCACCACTTTACATCAGTTAAATGCTAATACACACAGTTTATTGTTGTCATGGCTACATACAGGTCATGATTGTGACGTCAGGGGTGGCAGCAAAATCTGTGCTGTTCTACAGCCTAGGGCTCTACAGAGCAAATATCCTCTCTGAGAGACTAATGCTTTTTCACATGCCAGTACTTCAAGGCACTTTCTTGTTGTCGGCACCCTCTCCACTAGGCAGCCTAGCAGATCTATGCTCATGTAAATACACTGGATAATACTGTCAGTAGCTGGACTATCAAATGTGGTCCCCGATAGGCCTCTCAGAGTCTTCCAGGTGTCAGGCAGTATAGATCTATCCGTAATGCAGCAGTGTTAGATCCCATCTTGGCTGGGACCACACTGAACTTTGTAGGAAGATCCGGAAAGTGGACTCTGGCAGCTGAAGTGATCTGTAGCACGTTCCCTGGCCTTTGGGGTGCATGTTCCTCAGCAAGAGGTATGCATAGGTAACTGGAGGCAATGTCAGCATTGGCAGATTCTCTTTCAGGGTTGTGTACTGGCTCATACCCAGTAGTGCAGAGTTTGGTTTTGTTAAACAGTTGGACAAACACTTAACAGGTCAAAGCTCAAAGTACACCAAGCAGCGCACAGTGTTCTTCTCTTTTAAACATCAATCGGGTTCCTTTGTCAGTTTATAACAGGAGAAGTAGTGAGCTAGGTACAGTGTTTGCCAGTGCTACTCAGAAGCATGGCCTGTGAAGAAATAGTGGTCCAGTACGCAAAGGGCTCTGTGTACCGAGGCATACCTAAGAGCCGATGTCTTGATCTCTAACTGAAGGGCAGACTGAGCTCTAGATTGTAATTGTAACTGTAATTGTATTTATATAGCGCTTACTCCCTCTGACGAGACGTTGAAGTGCTTTTCGGATTAGTGGAACGGATTAGTGGTGTATTAGTACTGGGAAATATAAGTATAGTATTAGTTTATTAAGTTAGTTAGTTAGTAGTTAGATTTGGGATGAGTCAAAGGAGAGATTCATGAGGGAAAATTTAGTAGGGTTGTTTGGGAGATCATAGTAGTAGCATGAGGTTTGGGATGAGTCAGAGAGAGGAGATAGAGGATAGATTGAGAGACGTTTAGGGTGAGACAGAGTAGTGCATTGGAGGGGGTCTTTTTTATTTATTTGTTTTGTTTGTACAGTAGAGCTAACGTAATAAATATATAGATACATGATTACATAGAAAGAGAATATATGTATAAGGGCGATAATATATTGGGATTTAAAGTTGTATAAACACAGACTTTCAAGAGTTGCAGTATTTGAAGGTAATTTATTTGTGTACTTTTTATAACATTGTTTTTATCTTTTCCTCAATATTTCAATAGTGAAATGGTTGTAGATAAATAGTTAAGATAATATTTACCTATTGTGATAGATAAATAAAAAAGAGAATCATAAGCATCTAATCCAAACAATTTACATAGAATCTATGCAATGACCTACGAATATGTTAAGCATCGGATTATCTCTCGCTCTCTCTCTCTCACTCTCTCTCTGTATATATATATTCAACTGTAAGTAATATTTACATTTGTTAAGAAGGCATAAAGAGTATATATATTTTATAGTTATTATACATACTTGTTCAAAGAAATGCACTTCTAGATATATACATATAATCAAATTATAAATGTTTACATGCACAGGCATATGCAGTACATTGCTGTTTAAATATGGTGGTTATGTAGGAAAGAGGCAACTCTTGAGTAGGCTTCTGAAGATAAGATAGTTATCTGTGTATGTTATATTTGGGGGTAAAGAATTACATAGTTTGGCCACTTGAACAGAGAAAGATGACCCACATATTGCCTTTTTCTTTTATGGTGGGGTTTTGAGGCGAGGTGCCAATCTTGAGCACGGGTTTTCTTTGTTAAATGTATTTGGTCAATGTATACTTTATGAAAGCAGTCCTGTTCCATGTATTGCTTTGTGGGTGATACAAAGCAGCTTATAGATGGATCTTCTGACAACTGGTAACCAATGTAGTGCCCTCAAGGCAGGTGAGATGTGGGCTTGTGGCTTATCACGTAGGAGTAGTCTGGCAGCAGAGTTCTGAATCAGTTGTAGTCTTTTTATAGTAGATAGAGATGATCAATGGTAGAGGCCATTGGCGTAATCCAGTTTAGACAGTACAAGAGAGATAGTAGCCTGGACCTTGTGTGGAAATCCTAGGTAGGGGAAGATGCGTTGCAGAGTTTTCATGGTGATGAAGCTTGATCTTGCTAATTTGTCCACTTGGGCATTCATTGTTAACTTCAAGTCCATGGTAATTCCAAAGAATCTTACTTCCTTAGATACTTTAGGAGGTGGCTCCAGATCGTCAGGCACAGAGTGCATCATCATTTTGCCAATCGCCACATGTGAGTATTTCCATTTTGGAAGCATTCAGTTTGAGATGGCTCCATATCATCCACTGATCAACGTCTCTGAGGCAGCTGAGGATTTGTGTTTCCAATATGTCTTTGGGGCATTCCAGTTTAAGGAGTATTTGTATTTCGTCCGCATAGTTGTAGCATGTGAGCTGAAATTCATTGATCATTGCTGGTAATGACTTCAGGTGTATGTTGAAAAGCATGGGTGAGATGAATGAGCTGCTTTTGTGAAGTCCGGTTTGGATGAGAAAGGAGGAGTATGGATGACATTTGTTCTGTTTTGAAGGTGGATATGATCTATTAGAGAACAGTCTCCTCTATGCCAGCTTTGTAGAATCTTTGTATTAGGGTGTCATGGTCAACTAGGTCACAGGCAGCTGAGAGGTCCAAAAGAAGTAGTGCAGCAACTTCATTGCATTCTACTGTGTTTTTAAGGTCATCCCAGGGCAGATTCTGTGTCTTTTCTTGGGCGGAATTCAGTTTGGTGGTCTGAAAGTATGGAGTTATCTTCAATGAATTGTGACATCTGGGCGAATACTGCTATTTCTTTCAGTTTGCCCAGGAAAGGTCCATTTGTAATTGGTCTGTAGTTGTTGGGGGCATGCGGGTCCAGGTTTGTTTTCTTTAATAATGGGCGTATGTATGTCTTTTTTATGTCTTCTGGAAAGTTTCCTGTAGTTAAAGAATTATTGATGATTCTTCTTACTGGTGTGGCAGCAGAGGTAGATAAAATAATGTTGCAAGTGTTCTAAATGAGGGTGTGCTGGATAGAACTCTCTTGCCTCTACCCCTTCAAGCCTCATACACTTTTCCTACTGAATGTCACAGGAGCCATTATGACCTCAGGCATGCACACCCACCCATGTATCTCCATTCCTGAGTAATTTTCTTCAGACTCAGTAATGGAACATGCTTAGTTACTTTGCTACAATCAGAGATTTAATTTAACAATGCACAGACTAGACTAAATAACTGCAGAAAAATAATAAACAATAACTATATTTGTCTGACGTTTACCATTATTGGCCATTTGTACAAACTCATCCCTAATAATTTCATCATGAAACACACAGTAGCTGCCAGTGGCTGCAACGCTGCTATGTAAGACTTTAAAGTTTTTCCCGGTAACTGCCCAATTGCAAACAATGAATGCTTCAATCACCGTTTTTTCTAGTGACAATTGTCAGATAGCAGGTGCAAAGCAATCTCAAATTCATCTCAGTCATCCTCCTCTTCACCTAAGTGCATAGGATCATATGCATCTAAGTCCATCTCCCATACTTTGGTAAAGAGCTTTGCTTTCCACAAATAATGGCATTTCATAAGGCTTCAAAATAATTTTTACATCCTTCAGTATATTGTTCCTGCTACAGATGTTGTTCATGCCAACACCTACCAGAATGTAGATGGTGCTACTACAGACCACCTCCAGTGGCTACATTGACACCCCCACATTTATCCAAAATCACCATATTGTTGGTTGATACGCATCTCCTCGATGGTATGCCATTGACACATAGCCTGGGACACGCAGATCAGCATTGCCCAAAAAATGCTGTGCAAGTGACAGGGAACCCCAGCTGATAAGAGTTATATTGAGTAAAGGAAGTGGGCTGCCAGTCCAATGTAGTTAGCTTCTGCAGTCTAGAGATCTAGAAGAACATTTTTCCAGTGTCAGTCACTCTAGTTATCAGTGCTGTTTCCTAGGGTATATGCTTTATGTAAACGTAAACACAGTTTTCGTATGTTTTGTTCTGTTGCTCTCTAGAATGCTGTGCAACCAGCTTCTACTTGACATGTTGAACCTAGTTCACTCCTCTTCCACTGCCTCTATGAGAGTGTTGCACCATAAATACAACAATGCTGTAACTTTCAGCTTCCGCTGGCTTCTCCTATTTGCTACTGAGGCTGACCATTTTGTAAAATTAATTTTGACTCACATGGGTTTCTCCTCACTGCCACCGCTGAAGCCTTTATTCGATGCGCAAAGAGAGAAAAAAGGGACACAACTGAGCAGCGTGTAAAAACTGATGTACCAACAGCATACTTCACACTACCCAGTGCAAATTAACTAACAACCCAGGTACAACTGCATTTCAGAATGTTGTCCAGGAACCCATGACTTGACTTTCAAAACACATTACCCACCACAGGCTCCATTTAGTTGCACATTTCAGTTCCCTGTCCACCGTTTATCTAAACTGTAAACTCATCCAAATATAGGACTATGCTGACGGACAATATCCAGCCATATTGGATTACCGACATTTGGATCAATGACAATCTTCTTCTTTAGCTTTCTTCATTTTGGTGTGTCATAGACTCTGATCTTTTGCTACAGCAAGAGATTGCTGTTTCCATCATCTTAAGATCGTATGCAGAGTCTTTCCTGTTTGTATCCCTCCTTTGAGGGATCATTTTCACTGGCATCTTTCTTCAGTTCAGGTTCGACTTTAGTAATTTGGTCTATCTTGGTTTGTGGAAAGTAAGGCTGGGCAAACTGCAACACACTGAAGAAGCAACAGTTCATACTAGCTTTGAAAATTTTATCAAGTGGCCTCTGAATTCTACTAGCTTCATACATAGCCAGTCCATAGAGAGATACGTTGTGAGTCAGTGTTCATCCTGCAGCAGATGTTCTAGGAGTCTCACTCAGATTTTCTGGGAAAGAAATTCTACATACATATAATCCCACAAGAAACCTTCAGTCATTCTCTAATGCCCTATAATACAAAGGGTAAGGGGGCAACTCTTTTTAGACTTCAGTGGGCTCATCTTTGAGGCACTCTACATCTGTTGTTGAGAGAAATAAAAACAAAAATGAGTTTCAGGTAAGAACTCAAAACGTTGCAGTGCATGTAGACTAGGTCCTCTTTTTCTGCTACATCTGGCTACCTTTTGGGTGATGACCCCATGTTTCTTTTCTGCTAGTCTTCAGCTAACACCAAGAGAACTCTTTGAGGTGTATGACTGGGCTTTAGAATTAGCATCATATATGGATAAGCTGGTTGGTGCCTCTTTGTTGGACTGTGTGCATGAATACCTGTATGTCTATGTGTTTATGTGCCTGCATGGGGTTTATCCTGTGAACATTGTGCCTGTATGTGTGATTTAGGTGCATGGGCTCCAATATTTCTGTTGGTCTGTTTGCATGGATGCGTTTAGATGTGTGAATGGAGTGTAATCTGCAACAACATGCATGTGGATCCATCTCCATCTTTCTCCTTGTCTGTGGACTCATCCTTCTGGTTCTGTATGCGGTGTCTGAAACTGTATGCGTGGCTATGAGTGCCTTTGTATATATGCTGTGGGCAGATGGGGGGCTGTATGTGTTCTAGTATCTATGCATGGCATCTGTATGTTTGTTGATTTGTGTACATAAGCCTTTGTGTGTGTGTGGGCTCATGTGTCTGTTTGTAACCAATAGGTGTAGTGCAGAGAAAGCCAAAGCATTAAAAGCACTTAGCGTTCCAATAATTTCTCTACATCAAATAAGGTTTCCTTTGTAAGGGGGTCTTAAGGTCACAAGAGCTTCTCACTGTGCATCTATTCACTTATCCAGCATACTTCCATGAGTTCCTCAGTTGGTGATCATGCCAACCCATCTGCTCTTTCAGTCATCCACTACCTCTTTGTGCCTGCATATGTGTTGTCTGTGGCTTCAGTGTGCTTGTATGCGTGCTGTTCTTGTATGCACCTATTCGTCTGTGAATATGCATGGCTTATGAACACTGTGTTCCCCTGTGTCTGTTGACTTGTGTAGACAGGTGTCCGCGTGACTCTTGGTCTTTGCTCATGGGTTGCTACAAGTGTGTTGGTTTGTGTACTTGAACGCCAGTGTGTATTTCGTCCTGTCTGGAAAGGTGCCTGTATCTGTTGGGCTGTATGCGTCTTGGAAATCTTGGGTTCAACTGGATTCAGCTCTAAAGTAAGAGTTTAGCAGTGTTCTGGGTTCACATACATGACGCGTTCCGCTACAGCCAGCATCAGTAGTGCTGGCTCTTTGCAGCCATGTCTTGTCGGCTGGTTCAGGGTTGCCTGCCTCTGCTTCCCTGTCATGGAATTGCAGCGGAGGCGGCGCGCGCGGTGAGGCCATTACTAGAGCTCAGGCTGTCACCAGTCATTAGCGCGCTTCATGGACCCGGAGAATAAGAGAGCCCGAGGCCCAGGGGGTCTCCGAGGCCCTGGAGAGCCGCGTGAGCGCAGCGGGGAGACAGGCGAGGATGACCTTTGAGGCTTTGCGTGTGTGGGTGTATGGGAGTGGGTGGGAGCTCTTCGCTCCGGCTCAGTGCTGTCTCTCATTAGATGATAGCAATAGTCATGCTTTTCGGTGCGGTGGCACTGCCAGGGGGCGTAACGCAGGTCCCTGTAACCTTCAGCGGGCCCCAATGACTAAAGCCTATGGATAGTGGGTGAGGCGTGGGTGTCTTGGGGCCCTCGTGACCCTCTGCTGGGGCGCGGGGGGCATCATTTTGCGTTACACCACTGGGTGCTAATGTGTGGACATTTTGTAGACTGCTAGTGCGAACGAGAGAGCATTGACGTAGCAGGGTAGTCTATTTTTTCCTGTTCCGCTAGAAGACGACAAAACTCGGATCTAGTTGGCAGCTATGACGGAAGCCGCTTGGTGCAGGGAGCCCCTGGCACTCTGTGTCCGGGAGCCACTCCATTCATGCTGGTAATGGTGTTCCCCATCTATGTCAGAGTAGAAGCTGGGCGACGCTACTCAGTTCTGTGTCCGTGCCACTCTCTGCTGAGAGAAGGCAGGGCTGCACCGAGTAGGGGCCTGCCCCTCCATGTGAAAAGTGTGGCAGCAGTCATTATGTCATGCTGTCTATTTGAAACTTTTTCTGGCAATGCGTCACGTCAAACCCAGGCAGTGCTGCTGAGTGAGATGGTCCTGGGCTGTTGGCAATGCTGCATAGTCCCGGTTCCTTACCACTCTCTGACAATGGACAGCTTGCCACGCTATGCCGTGTCATTGCCGCTCTCTATGGTAGTAAGTGACAACAGACATTGTCATGGTGCTAATTTCTGGGCCCTGCTACTCTCATTGGTGTAAAGCAGGCATTGGCACCCTCTTTGCTAATGGGTAAGAGGAGACACCCCATCATCAGTGGCGGCCCGTCCTTTAGGGCGGAGGGGCCACGCCCCCCCACCCCATGAAGAGTGTCCGTCAGGCTGAACAAAGGTCAGCCTGACAGACACTCTTTATGTTCAGGTCAGGCAGCCAGGAGCAGACATGCGCGATTTGCGCAGACTCCTGGCTGCCTGAGCTGAACTTTGCTGGGCTGAGGAGATCACGACCCCTATGGGCGTGACCTCCTCGGCCCAGCAAAGGTGCCTCCAGGCCCTCCCCTGGGTGACGAGGAAAGCGTCACCCATTGACACTCTCCCTGGGCGCTTCAGGTTTAAGCCCTGAAGTGCCCAGGGCGAGTGTCAATCAGTGGCACTTCGTCACAGAGTGGGGTGGGGTCAGCAGTCTCACTGACCCCATCCCACTCTGTGACGAGGCTGGGAC
This sequence comes from Pleurodeles waltl, assembly GCF_031143425.1. Lineage (NCBI taxonomy): Eukaryota > Metazoa > Chordata > Amphibia > Caudata > Salamandridae > Pleurodeles > Pleurodeles waltl. The sequence goes on from NC_090445.1 coordinate 689,595,375, forward strand.
TGCTGCCTTCCCTCATTGGCTGACCTAAGGTCCGCCAATGAGGGAAGGCAGCAGTCTCTACCCTCCTGGGACCTGGAGGCTAAAGGTAAGTGTGTGTGTGTGTGTGTATGTATGTATGTGTGTTATGTTTTACATTGAATGTTTGGTGCGCGCGTGCATGTTTGAGTGTTATGAGTGTTGTTCATGGATGTGCGTGCGTGCGTGCGTGTGTGTGTGAAAGAATGAATGTGTTTGATCTTGTAAAATGAATGTTTGGTGCGTGCGTGCATGTTTGAATGGAATGAGTGTTGTTAATGGATGTGAGTGAGTGCGTGCGTGTGTGTGGAAGAATGAATGTGTGTGAATTTGTAAAATGAATGTTTGGTGTGTGCGTGCATGTTTGAATGGAATGAGTGTTGTTAATGGGTGAGCATGCGTGCGTGCGTGTTTGGGTGTGAAAGAATGAGTCTGTGTGTGTGTTTGTGTGTGTGCCCCGCCCGCCCTCCTCCCAAAGCTGCCGGCCGCCACTGCCCATCATGCTACTGAGTGCTTTGGCACCGTCACTCTCTGAGCTAATCGAAAGAGCAGTCACCATGTCATGAGGCACGGCACATGACCCCCGCTTCCCTTGGCCAAGGGGCGAGAGTACCAAAGTGTGTGACCACAACATACATTTTTACTTGTGATTTGTTACAAATTGGAGTTGCATTGAGATAGCACTTGCTACCTCTGGCAAGACACTGAAGTGCTTTGTAGCAGGTAGCACGCTACTCTGTAGCCCACACTCAGGGGCATATTTACAAGCCCCCTGAGCCACCTTGCATCACATTAGAATAATTTTTTGAAGCTAATGTGGCATTAAAGTGGCCTTTTCAACTCGCCATATTTACAAAGTGGTGCAATGTATGAATTGCGCCACTTTGTAATCGCTTGCACCACAGTATGCCAGTGGCAGGCATAATGTATGCAAGGTTGCGTTCCCTCAATAGGAGGCCCGTAAAAATAGCGCAGTGAAATTTACAAGCTTTTTACTGAGCCTTTTTCAGTGTTATTTTTGACGCCTGAATAGGGCAGGCTTTAAGATGACGCTCCCATTGTTTTCTATGGGCCTCCCTTTACTTTGCAGGATTACCGCCATCATTTTTGGTGCCAATCCTGCAAAGCCCCACAATAGCCTCAATATTTTTGCCGCTATTGTGCTGACGACTGACATGGTGCACCGTATTATAAATATTGGGGAACCATGGTGTTGTTAGATGTCAGTAGGGGCACACAAGAAAACTGGTGCATCCGGCCAATGCACCACTTTCTTGTAAATATGCCCCTCAATGTTTAATTTGATCGTTATTAATTAGTGTTGTAGGTGTGTTGGTTATTGGGTTAATCTTTTGTCCTGAGGAAACTGAAGAATTTTCTCCATTTGCAAATGGCGACAAATTAAATCAATAGGAATTAATTGTAATTATTAAAGTGAGTTAATACAATGGAAAAAGAGGAGTGAGGACCTAGGGCAGTGGGGGGCAAGGCTGTGAGATAGCACAGAGACCTTAAACAGAATAAGACATTGGGGGTCATTCCGACCCTGGCGGTTCTCTACCGCCAGGGCCGGGGACCGCGGATGCACCGCCAACAGGCTGGCGGTGCATCCATGGGCATTCTGACCGCGGCGGTACAGCCGCGGTCAGAAACGGGAAACAGGCGGTGTCCCGCCGGTTTCCTGCTGCCCTAGGGAATCCTCCATGGCGATTCCGACCCCCTTACCGCCAGCCTGGTTCTGGCGGTTTTGACCGCCAGAACCTGGCTGGCGGTAACGGGTGTCGTGGGGCCCCTGGGAGCCCCTGCAGTGCCCATGCCAATGGCATGGGCACTGCAGGGGCCCCCCAACAGGGCCCCACCAAGATTTTCAGTGTCTGCCCCCCTTCCACTCCGCCGGCTCCATTCGGAGCCGGCATCCTCATGGAAGGGGGTTTCCCGCTGGGCTGGCGGGCGGCCTTCTGGCGGTCGCCCGCCAGCCCAGCGGGAAACTCAGAATTACCGCAGCGGTCTTCTGACCGCACAGCGGTATTCTGACGGCGGGACTTTGGCGGGCGGCCTCCGCCGCCCGCCAAAATCAGAATGACCCCCATTGTGATTTATGGGAGTGGGATGAGTAGAAAGGTTAGACATGTTTTGGTGAAGGAAAGTCTCTGCTTTGTAAGGAGGAGTATAGTTACTTTACTGAGATTTAATAATGAGGAAGACAGCAGGCATGTGCAAGAATAGAGTAATCTCAGAGGCACTAAGGCATGCAGAGGATGGAGGGTAAGGAAAGTAACATTCAAACAGGATGGCAGGAGAGAGAATAATCCCTCGCTACAAATCAGGTTATTTTCATGCTGTTTGGGATGTTGAGGTAGGGCGCAATCTAGATGAAGATTGCAATTAATATTCTAGACAATTTTATGTTCTAGGACCTCTGACAATGGAACATTGACTCAGTTTATTGGACTGTTTCATTTTAGTGATTAAGAAACTGGGGCTACCTTTGGATTAATAAGAAAACAGCTTCATCCACCAGTTTAATGTGTTCATCATGTTGATAGACACGAGTGGCAATTACTTTCATATGCTATATAAAGAATTCTGATTTTTTTCTTAAATCTGTTTCTCTGTACTTGTCTGCTAGTGAGGTCAAATTGCAGTAGTCACAGGTCCTGATTTGACGACTAAGGGCCTGATTTAGATATTGGCATATGGGTTACTCTGTAACAATGGTGAAAGATATCCCATCTGCCAAAATCTAAATCCCATAGGAAATAATGGGATTTAAATTTCGACGGACAGGATATCTGTCACCGTTGTGACATAATGACCAGTCTGTCTATATCTAAATCAGGCCCAAAATGTCACTTCCTGAATTATTCCCAAGTGACACCCTTGTTACTGATTGGTTTCATGAGCTATTCCTGGTTGGAAGGCCAAGCATTACAGAATGTACAGAATCTGCCCTCCTTGGCGTCACTGAACATCTGAGATGACTCTTGGATGAGGGTAGCACAGCTGCACTTATTTTGTTAGATCTTAGTGCAGCTTTTGATGCTGTGTCCCATTCCTTCTTGCTCGAACTGTTATTGCTGGGTCTGGAGGGTATAGCCCTGGCTTGGTTAGCATCTTTTTTAGAGCACCATACATTTCAAGACCTCTCTGGTAAAGTCAGATCCAAATCAAGGGCCTTAACTTCTGGGGTTCCTCAGGGCTCTGTTTTAAGTCTTCTGCTATTTAACATTTACATCCGTCCTCTGGCAGACATGGTGGAGTGTTGCGGTGAGACTAAGTATTACTATGCAGATGATACCCACCTTCTTTTTTCTATGTCACCTGCAAAGGACCATAGACCTTCTGATCTGAGCCTGGGTTTGAGTCGAGTGGCTACTTGAATGAATGCCAACTTGCTCAAGCTCAGTGGTGATTAGACGGAGGTCACGGTCCTGAATAAGTTTATTCAACTCTGGGGTCCTCAGCATTGGCCAAACTCACTGGGACTTCGCCCCATTTTGTGAAGAATTTAGGCTTTGTCCTTGATGAAAAACTATTGATGTAGTCTCAGGTGTCTAAAGTGGCCTCTACCTGTTTTGCAGGGCTAAAATTGGTGAGGGAAGGCGTCTGGATGATTCCTCAATCTGCTCAGAGGACCCTAGTTCAAGCCCTTATCCTGTCGCGTCTAGATTATGGTAACATTTACTTGGGAATAGATCTTGCTTCTGTCAGATGTTTGCACATGATTCAGAATGTAGTTGCCATGCTACTCTTTTGGCTCCTCAAGTTTCCCACTTTCTTGTGGAGTTACACTGGCTCCCTGTCCTTAACTGAGTCCAATTTAAGGCCCTTTGTTATATATTTATGGCCAAACCCAAAATGGGTCCTCTTTACATTCAAGATCTCGTGACACTTACACCTGGCATGCAGATTGAGGTCCTCCAACCTTACTCTCTTCACTGTACCTAGGTTTCATCTGGCTCAGATGGGCGGATGCTCATTTACAGTGCTGGGGCCGAAACTATGGAATTCCCTCCCCAAATCTTTTAGGGACTGCACCGCTTTACTTGGTTTTCACAAAGGCTTGAAGACATGGTTATTCTAAATTGACAACTTGACTGTAAGTCATGTTTAGCGCCAGAAAACCCTCCATGGGTAGCTGTGGACTTTACAAGACTACAAATAATAATAATAACAATGTGATCATTGGTTGGGTGTTTGAGATGAGTTCCCTTGATCATTCAACAGGATGGCGACTTGGTATGTTCATCCATTTTCTTTTGAAATGGGATGTTTAGATGATCTGTGGTGGGTGCACGAATGGTGTGCAGTTGGTTGTTAATTTGGCTCAGTGGAGTCCATCACCTTAGGGAAATTATTTACAATCAATGGGTGCTGCACATCTCTGCAACAGAATCTTCATGACATGGTCCAACAGCATGTTGGTGGTCTATGGCATCAGTCATCAAAGGTGGGCTACTTGGCATCTAAACCTGAATTAGCAACCAGAAATGCTTCTTTCTTGTCTTTTGCCAGAAACATGGGAAGATATTCACTTTCCAAACTTTCGGGGCACTAACTGGCTATTTAGCAGTGCTGAGGCAAACACTAGCAATAGCATTGTCCACTGCAATGTCAGATGCATTGATCTGGGCGCCCACCTGAAATGTAAGGGGTGAAGCGGGAATTTGCACAAGTGGTCGATAAGCAAAGTATTCAGATGACAGGAAATGGGTGATTTTGGTCTGCAAGTTAGTTAAGATATGCGTCTGCCTCAGAGCATGCCCTTTTCAGAACAGTTTACCCTTTGTCATTTTATGAGGCTCTGACGCTTAAGAAGCTAATAAACAACTTCCGCGAACATCATGCACATGGGCTACATTTGAGGAAACCCAGGAAGATTCTGGACAGTTAGTGGTCAGGTTAGAAAGGGGCAGGGTCAATCCTATAGCAATTAGTCAGCTCATCTACTCAATTGCCGCAATGACAGACTATGGAACTCAAGTCCCAAGACATATCCAGAAAGAGCCAGAAACAATTACTTTTAGTACAACTGGAAGGTCTTTGTGTTTGGTGGGGGAAAAGTTGGACCAACTTAATTACAGAAAAAAAAAAACATAAGTGAATGGAATGCTTGAAAAAGTAAAATGCCTGAGTAAATTTGCTAAATTTGTGATGAGAAGTAATTAGATGTAATGAGGGGCTTCAAGGTTTTCTCTGGTCACGTTGGTAGAGGCCAGGGTGTAAGAACATAGAAATGCTGATTTAGTTACAAAAATGCTCTTATACGTAGTTTCTGAATTGAGGTTTGTTCAGGAGTGCATCTTGCCCAGAATGGGAAACTTATCACTTGCGTTCAAGATGTCTTAAGCTTAAGCAAAGAGTCTTGAAATCGGCTATAAAACAGAGACATTCATCCATCTACTATGCTGCTGCCCAGTACTGTTGAATGCACAACACACTTTACTAAGACCTCTCTTCCTTCGCCATGACATAAGATCTTGTTCCGAGGCTAAAACTTTAGTATTCACTCTAAGTGAGCCAGAAGAACTGGCCACATTTGGGGAATTCATCTTGCACCTGTAAGCAAAATTAAAGGAAAATTGCATGTCCATCTAATTAAATTTTTAACTATTTTTAATAGTTATAAATTAATATTTTATTTTATAAGTATGATGCCAGGAACTCATCAAGTTTTAGCATCTTTCTTTGCACCTCTCATTTCTCAAGTTTTATATTTATATAAGGGGCTCTAATTTTAACGGTTTTACTGGTTAAGAATTGTTAATACTATTCAACAGTGGCTTACTTCTTGAATTACTAGCTGATGTCTAAAATTGAAAGAGTGTTTCTTTTCCTAAACATATGTTACCACAACATTTTCATTTAACTTGCTATATAATGTATTTTGCAATGATTTTAAGTAATCACGCAGTAAAGATGATGATGAGTCTTGAAAGCTTCTGAGAATCATTTGTTAAGGAGTTCATATGGACACTTTGTATGATTTGAACAGAATTTCACGTTCTAGACAGTGGTTAAATTGCAGTTGAAGGATGATAGAGCTTCAGAGGCAGAATTAAAAGCAGAGTTAAAATCAGGAAATATGTGTAAGGAAGATGCTTATTCAGCAAAAATGCTTGCAAGGTTAATTTTCATCCAGAGATGAAAGCTAATTGTTTTAGACTTTGTCTGAGGGTTTATCCTATTGCCAAGTCAAATTTGAAAACAAATTACGCTGTGGGCTGGACAAGCATATGAATGAAAGTGTGAGTAAACAGATTGAACTGTGAGTGGATGGATAAATCCCATGAAGGTTAATAAGACATTGCCACTCAGTTTAATTCATAGCGCTGTCAGCAGCACTGCCAGAGAAGGATGAAAGGTGAGCCAGTAAGGATTTTGTAGAACATCTCCACCGTTGTTGTCTCCATGAAGCCCACTCTGCATGTGTTAGAAGGCACAATTTTGTGTCTCTACAACATTTTCTCTTTCTGCATGTTCCTATCACTCTGTCTTGATAAGAATGGTAATAGCAGAGACCATGGACTGTGTCCCCCAAATTGTCTGTATGTCAGAGGTATGTAATTACTGAAAACGTATATTGGGGTTATGTCACCAGTATTGGAGGGTGAGAGCTACTCTTAGATTATGGAAATTTGGCTGGTCACAGAAGAAATTGTGCCCCATGGAATACTGATTCCACCCTTTGTCCCAGTGGGTGAGAGCACGGAGCCGAAGACACTCCATACCACATAAAATATTGTAGTTGGCAGTGACACCTGTTGCCATGCTGTGGTCAGCAAGCACACCGGCAGTGCGCCGACTGTCATCTGATTCATGTAGCAAGATGATGGATGCTTTTTCTCCCAGTTCCAGCGCATAAAATATCTGCAACAGTGCCAAAGAAGCCATGGTCAGCTGGAGATGCTGGCAGCAGTCGAGTACCAATGACTGCATGCGCACTGGTGGAATATCAAGCCAGGCCGAGTGAGAGCAGCAGTGCGCTCAGCGTGAGCTTCTCAGAGACAGAGTAGTGCACTGTGTGTTTATCGAGTCCAGCTCACAAGCCTATACTTGAAAATGCCCATTGGCTGCTTGTTTTGTGACAGTCTGGTATTTTATGCTTCTGTCAGCAGGCCAGGCTCTTTTAGCGTTGTGTGATCATGCTGTATACGCTGGTCAAAACTGCCTGATTTCATTGTTGCTGGGGGTTGTCCTGCTTCTTGAAACTGTAGCACCATTCCAATGACACTTCCAGGAAACAAGGTCTGAAGGGAGCTGACTAAAATGCACTCTTTATTGTGTGTTTATGTATGTACAGAACTCTAACACATCATTCACCTACCCACCCAACCACCTACCTTTCCATCCATTCACACGCTCTTCCATCCTTGCAATTGCTCACTTACCACCTGGCCCCTGTAAGGCCCTTGTTGCCTCACTGCCCCAGCCTCATCAGCCTAAACCTCCCCCTCCACACAACCCTTAAGCTCCATATTCAGCACATCTCCTGATCAACCATTCATGCACTCTTATTCATCTAACAATCCACCTGTACATTCAGCCATCTATCAATCCATGTAGCCCTAGATCTATGCATACAATCACTCACTCGTTCATCTGGATCATATATACATTCATTCAACTGCTGAATCATTCTTACATTTCTCCACTCTCCTTATCTTACAGCAGCAGTCACACTCAACCAAGAAGATGCTCTGCCATAATCTAGAAGTTTTAATACCGGCCTTCACTTATATCAACTCCACAAAATCAACCACCAATAGACCGTCAAGTTAAAGAGATGTAGATTTCATATTAAATTATAGTAAGTCTACATTTCCCTGCATACACTTACCGTAGAGACATATGGGTTATCAACAACTGGCTTTGCCAGTGCTTGATTTTAGTCAGGGTAGGGCTGTTGTTAACATATGTATGAATTGTTTTACATTTTATGAGCATTAGAAGAGATACAGAAACAGAAGCAATCAAAACCTTTCAGGAAACTGAATCTAAGCCAGCGTTTCCAGTTTAATCTCAGTCGTGTCTTCTGCATGCCCACACCTTTCCTTTCAAATATTCGGACTTTTCCAAGATATGTCTTTCTGCTTCAAAATCAGGGAAATACTCTAGCCCACCTGCCATATTGGATGATCGAAGTGGAGCTGCAAGCCCTCTGTTACGCCCTCCAGACAGGGCGCTGTGACACTGATATATAATAGTACTCAATTTGCTTTATTTTTAGCCATATTACCAGATCAATCAATCGATCTAGTGATCTTGAGAAGGCTTTCGAGTAAGGCGAGGATGGTATTCAAAGGCCTTTTTTGAAGCAACTAAAGCAAATTAGGTATTTTGTTGAGCACAATAGGATACAAGTGTGTAAGTATCCATCTGTTACTAGATTACCTTCTATCTTTCCATTCTCATAGACTCTATCTGTACTTCTAAAGCATAATATTCGTCAATCCATAGATGCTCTCCTTCTAGTTAGGCAAATTAAATTTTTGATGCTTCCTTCACTCTGGGACCTTTTTATTTGTCTTTTAAGGGCGAGGAGCTATTTATGTGAGAAATCTGCGGACTTCTGTTTTACTAATTGTCATTTTTAATTATTACTTTTTTGCATTTCGATTTTTTTTATTGAAGGTTTTAAGGCAATGCTTGAGATACAAGGGGTCAAGGTTTAACTCTAAAGGACAGATGGATTTGATGAGATTCGAACCAGTGGCCTGTAGATTACTGCCGACATCAGAGGGGATGGTATAACTCCATAAGCTAACGCCCCATGATGCTGGTGGGACGGGAATCTCCTTCAGAAATGCTTTGCTTAGTAAAAATGTAGCTTAGGTCATTGTGATGCGACAACAAGAGATCTGGTATAGTGCCAGCTACATTAAAATTCTGGTTTGCCAACTTGATAATAAAGACAATCAGTGGCAATCATTTATATTAATTGGTCTTAGCTTGGCTCTTTGCCAGTTTTAGGTGTACAGCCTTCAGTGTGTGCTACAAAAGTACACCCTCTATGTATAGTATCTTTCTATACATATTAGTAATAGTGACCATGTCGGTCCCTATTCCCAAGTCACAGTACCACTTCACCCAATGCAGTTTGTGCCTCTTATGTGTTATCCATAACTATTATCCTCAGAGATCATGAAGACATCTGACATATCAGAAATGAAACAGAAGAGAACAAGCGAGGGACTGTGAGAAATGGCGAGGTAAGTGTACAGTGAGATTAGACTGTAGTAATGACCTTTAAAGTAAAGGTCGCCAGTTACAGGGAGGTCCCACCGAGCTGAACGTCCAGTTCTGAGCCCTGCTGGGATAAAAAACTGATCAGAAGCCTCTTTGAGATATTGTCTGATTAGGACAGCTCTTAGAAATACTCTGTGTGGGCTGCCAGTGGGTGGGTGGTTGGGTGGTTAAGGGCTGGGTCTAGCCCTATGCAGGAGTCTACAGCTCTCACATCTGTGCTGCGAGCAAGGCAAGCTTCTGCCTGGGCTGCCTTCCCACCGATTATTTCCCAGAAAGGACACAAGTCTATTTGCCGTAGGCAATGCACACTGACATCATATGGGGTGATGCGACAAGAAGTGGTATCACATTCAGTTATGTCATGATCTATGGCGTGCCAGCCTTTTCAGAAACCAAGTAGAAAAATGAGCGTCTGTCACTCCCCTAGTTCTTTCTCTTATCTGCAGTTTAATTGGCAGCCCCTCAGATGGCCTGCTGCAGGCAAACCTACGACCATAGACCCACATGTCTACATTACTGTAAATATTGTTGCATGCTGTGTGCATGACAAAGTCAGGAGTTCTCTTCAATGTGCGTTATTGATCTCATGTACTTTGATTCCTCTATAAGGTTAAACCCCAATAATACTGCTATTCTCTTGCTGTCTTGGTTAGGAATACATATCCCCACATTTGCTACAAATTCTGACCTTAATTGTAACTCCTATGGATAGGGGAAAATCGCATACTTTTAATCTGTCACCTTTCCTTTCAATCGTTGGTCCTTTTGCACATTGAGCAAGTAGGCGCATCTAAGTGACTCCACTTATTTCATCTCACTTAGTTAAGGTTGCCACCAACCCTCTGCAAGGTACTCCCAGGCTTAATGCACTTCTCTGCGGTGTATTTAATGGCAGCCTGGCTTGAATGGTTTAAACTCAAGTCCCAGTATTCATCGGATCTTCTGAGGAGATTCAATAGGTTGAGCAGACCTTCCAGATTGTTTAGCATTCCGTCAAGCATCGTGACTAATTTAAGTCTTTTCAGGACAAGTTCACCATCACATTTCTTTTGGCAGCTCTGTGGGACCATGGGCACTGCATATTTTGTTTAACATGTTCATAGGTATAGTGAATCTTTACTTCATCCCCACAAACATAGTGAACAGACTATAACATATGCATGATGGTAAATACATCTTTATTTCAAAGTGGTCTACCAGCTTACTCGACAGTGGGGTCCAAAATTAGCTGATTTCGCATGGCTGAGGGTTAAAAAGAAAATTATTTTGCTCTGTGGGGGTCCTGGCTACTCTTCAGTATACAGAGATAAAAAAGAAACACCATCGCCTACCTCACATATAATGAATCCCAGACCACAGACTTTAAAAATGACTGTAAGTTCTTTTGCAAAATCGACTAAGAATTCAAGAGAATCGTGATCAAATGGGTTTGATTCAACCATAACTATTCCACAGCCACATTTAATGACCTCTGGTCAAAGCACACATGGAGGCCTTTGAATCTGATTGAGAGTTGGTTTTGATGCTGACAGGGCAACTCTTCAGTGTGATGTGAATAGCTGAAGAAATGGTGTACCTGGGTGCTATTTGGGGCACTTGATGTCTGAAGAGGCCTGATGATGACATGTACGTGCTTGATTATGTTTGGTTGTGACTCCTGAGTTTGATCAATTGTAACAGCTGAATGTAATCTCTTAGTACTCTAAATATGAAATATGACTGTGACCTGGTGACCTCTGCTTGTGACCTTGGGAAATGGTGACTATTACAGAGAAGGGCTGTCAATTGTGTTACTGGATATTCTCTTGGCCATAACCTTTGATCGTGTATTGGTTGATTGAGAGTTGCAAGATGTGGTGAATGGTATTTCTACTGCCTGTTCCCCTGTGACACACAGGTGGATGCATAAATCCACAACCACTGCTACTATCTCAAAGCATGGACTGAATACCTAAGGCAGGAGGTAACCATGTGCAAGGTAGAAGCTGTCCATCTCATATGGTTTCTAGCACCAACACGGAGAGAACAATGGACCATGGACCACTTTATGGTCTATGTGATGCCTCTCACATTTTTTCACTTTTTTGGTATTGGTCACCCTGGGCGAGGGTTTGCAAAGCAGACAAACTGAAAGAGAAAGACTGTTTCTCTACATTTGCAAATACACAAAATAAAAAGCCTCTCTGATCCCAGCTATATTAACATTGATGTGTTGCGCCACGGCGTACGGCGCGAGCCGACCATTCGGCTTGGGCCGCGGCACGCAGCACGCGGCACGGAGACACACCGCGCCCCCAGTCTATCGTGCAGCATACGAGGCCCCAAATTGGGCATGGGGCTTCGTTTCTTTATAGCGCGGCATGCATTCGGCGTGTCTAACCCCCCCACTCACCTGCTATTGTTGTTCCTTCTTTTCTATCGCCCTCATTTGTGCCTCCCTTTATGTTTTTCCTTCTTTCCCATTATTCCCCTCTCTTCCCAGCATGCCTTGGTTCCCTACTCTATGGCTCCTTGTCCATTACTTTCTATGTGTTTTTCCCTATTGTTAGACCTGGCAGCCTTAGGGTGGTCACCCCTAACTTTTTGCCTGCCTCCCTCCACTTTTTGGACACTGTTTTTGCTGGCTTTTAGACTCTGCGCACTTTATCACTGCTAACCAGTGCTAAAGTGCATATGCTCTCTCCCTTTAAACATGGTAACCTTGGATCATACCTGATTGAACTATTTAATTTACTTATAAGTCCCTAGTAATGTGCACTATATGTGCCTAGGGCCTGTAGATTAAATGCTACTAGTGGGCCTGCAGCACTGGTTGTGCCCCCCACGTAAGTAGCCCCTTTACCTTGTCTCAGGCCTGCCATTGCAAGGCCTGTGGGTGCAGTTTCACTGTCACCTCGACTTGGCATTTAAAAGTACTTGCCAAGCCTACACCTCCCCTTTCTCCACATATAAGTCACCTCTAATGTGTGCCCTAGGTAACCCCTAGAGCAGGGTGCTGTGTGGGTGAAAGGCAGGACATGTACCTGTGTAGTTTAAATGTCCTGGTAGTGTAAAACTCCTAAATTCGTTTTTGCACTACTGTGAGGCCTGCTCCCTTCATAGGCTAACATTGGGCCTGCCCTCATACAGGATTGGAGTGGTAGCTGCTGATCTGAAAGGAGTAGGAAGGTCATATTTAGTATGGCCAGAATGGTAATACCAAATCCTTCTGACTGGTGAAGTTGGATTTAATATTACTATTCTAGAAATGCCACTTTTAGAAAGTGAGCATTTCTTTGCACTTAAATCTTTCTGTGCCTTACAATCCACGTCTGGATGGGCTTAGCTGACAGCTCCTTGTGCATTCACTCAGACACACCCCAAACACAGGGTACTCAGCCTCACTTGCACACATCTGCATTTTGAATGGGTCTTCCTGGGCTGGGAGGGTGGAGGGCCTGCTCTCACACAAAGGACTGCCACACCCCCTACTGGTACCCTGGCAGACAGGATTGAACTGAAAGGGGACCTGGTGCACTTCTTAGCCACTCTTTGAAGTCTCCCCCACTTCAAAGGCACATTTGGGTATAAAACAGGGCCTCTGCCCTACCTCATCAGACACTTGCTGGAGAAGAAACCTGAACCAGAACCTGCATCCTACCAAGAAGAAGTGCCTGGCTGCCTAAAGGACTCACCTGACTGCTTTCTACAAAGGACTGCTGCCTTGCTGTTGCCCTGCTGCCTTGCTGTACTCTTGTCTGGCTGTGAAAGTGCTCTCCAAGGGCTTGGATAGAGCTTGCCTCCTGTTCCCTGAAGTCTCAGGACCAAAAAGACTTCTCTTTTTCATTTGGACTCTTCGTGCGACAAAATTTTCGACGCACAGCTTGTTCCGCGGCGAGAAAAACGCCGCACACCGACGCTGATCGACGCGACGCCTTCGGGGCGACCGGAACTTCGACGCACGGCCTCGCAAGGACAACGCCGCCCGACTTCAGAGAAGAAATCGACGTGACGCCTGCCGTGAGAGCGAAACTTCGACGCACAGCCCCGCGGAACGGAGTGCAGCTGGAAAACAAGCAGGAGAATCCACACACAGACCCGGGACATCTGGTAATCCCCGCGACCCATAGAAAGAGACTGTCCGCGCGCCGGAAAACGACGCACGACTTCCCCGCGTGAAAAATAATGACGCAAGTCCGTGTGTGCTGGGGAGAAATCGACGCACACACCATTTTTCCACGTATCTCTTCTTCTGCGGCCCCTTTGCGGAGATTTTCCACTCCAAACCAGGTACTTTGTGCTTGAAAGAGACTTTGATAGATTTTTAAAGACTTAAGACACTTCATATCACTTTCCAGTGATATCCCTACAATTTCACATTGCATCTTTATTCGTTTTGACCTACAATTATCCTGATAAATATTATATATTTTTCTAATCACTGTGTGGTGTATGTTTGTGGTGCTATATTGTGTTATTGTATGATTTATTGCACAAATACTTTACACATTGCCTTCTAAGTTAAGCCTGACTGCTCGTGCCAAGCTACCAGAGGGTGGGCACAGGATAATCTTGGATTGTGTGTGACTTACCCTGACTAGAGTGAGGGTTCTTGCTTGGACAGAGGGTAACCTGACTGCCAACCAAAAACCCCATTTCTAACACCTATCTAATATGGTGTCCTTGCACTTCCTGTTGGTCGATTCCTGTTTTGGGGTATTTAAGGGCTGTGATTCTTTCCCTCCTTGCACTGCAACACTTTCTGTTTGCATGGTGTCTTCGCTCCTTCTTCCAGATTCTGGTTCAAGTCTGTTCCAGTGTTTTTCCTGTTCTTTTTTGACCTCATATTTACTATTTCATTTTTGCTCCTGTTTCAGGACATTTCCCTTTGGAGGTTTTTTCCCCTTTTTAGTTTTTTTTTCCCTCTGGCACTACTTCTGAAGGACACAGCCTGCCCTTGGCGTTCCTATCACCTGCAGCACCGTGGCTATCAGAACGAGTCACCCCTACCTGGGCCAAGGCCGAACATTTAGAAACAAGAACCTCGCCACTCGTTCAGTGGACTCCAGGTTCAAGCAGCGCGTAAGTCGTGACACAATGAGGTAAGTGATGCACTTCACTGTGCACTGCAAAGATGAGTGAATTATTTGCAGTGAGAGGGTGAGTCTCCTCGCTGCACAATGAAAAGCATTGCCCTGCAAGTAGCTTTCACATATAGCAGGTCCAAGATCCCTAAGCAAAGGAACATGAATCTTATAACTCACTTTCTTAATTCACTGTACCAATAGAGGAGACACTACCTTAGAGAGTCTACCTTGAATTACCGTATCAGACTTTCAAAACCAAAGTGATGGCATTACTTGCAAATCACTCCAGGTGAACTATGAGATTCGAAAATTGGAGGAAGCCTAGAGAAAAATAGAATCTTGTTCTGATCTTTTTAAGTGCAAGTGTGTTTTTGTTCCATCTGCTAATGACCTCGGATCCCAGAAACTCAATAATGCTTCTTCTTAAGTGAGCAGGAGACAACGATATTGGTAGGATATACTTTTCTAGATTTTAGATGTGGTAATAATTTCATTTGTAAAGCATTTATGAGAAAATATAATTTTAATTGAAACGGTACTGTTTTATGAGTGGAGAACTCATTATTTCCTCTGAGGTTATTTGGTTTTGTCTCATATGTACAATGCATTGTTTGAAACAGAACATTCTTTCCCTTTGTTATTTACACTGGGAATTTATTAAATAAATCGAAAATTATGAGATTACAGAAACAAAGCTGTACAAATGTATGAAGCTACACAAACCTGTACAATGATATATAGATTCTATGCAATAAAGAACATGTACCTTTCCTCCTGTAGTGTATAATTTACTAAATATATCGGACGTATTGTATCATATAAATGAAATACCTGTAAGGTTAGCCATGCAAAATAAAGCATTAATGCATTTTGTTTTGATTGATTGAACTGTGAGGGGCACTTATCCGTGGCTTGGATTTGCGAGGGACAGATTGTGTATGAGTCCGAGCTAAGAGGAGGTGCCACCCTCTGACTTAAGAGGGCTTGAGGGATTGGGGCTTGCCCGATCTCCCCCAACCTCAAGGCTGATCTGGCAGGGTGATGCAGTCCACTGCGCTCTGGTTGGGATGATGGGATGATTGGTGTATTTTAGGTAGTGGGTTGGATATAAGTGCGCGTTTTAAGAGGGGTTGTGGTTGTGGGTGGCCTTTTTGGCCTCTGTCACACCTGCGGGTAGGGCGTGGTCTTCATAGCTGTCATGGGAGGGTGGAGAAAAGAACATGCCACCAAGATGAATTTGTTTCCAACTCAATTTAATAAAAACAAAGTTTGTTGTAAGGGAGCAATGCCAACTCGACATCCTCCAGCAACCACCCAGCAGCAAACTGCCGCCCACAACATTCTCCTTGCCCGACCATTCCATCCCCACATTCTACTCCCATAGTAGCTATCCAACATTTCGATCACCACACATCTCCCCCACCCCCCAAAAAAACCTCTGACTAACGCAAAATTACTAATGTTACCTTACATAGCGATACCAATTTGGACTTCGCAGGAGCGACATTTCTTCATCTAACCAGATTAATAATATTCCCATTACATTACTATTACTCAATGTCCCATGACAAACTCTTTTGAGATGCCCAGGTAATCTCTTTTTCCTTTGACTTCGTTGAGGAGGTATACTATTGGTGGTTGAAACAGACTTGTTTGCCTTATGACCAGAGTCAGCACATATATCAAAATGAATATAAGGACCCACAACTAGTTGCAACTCGGAATCACTGCCCAGCAAATATCCCTTTATTTCATCATCGTTTTCACGCATGTTGACTCCTTCACACAGACTCACGTGCCGCAGATCACGTATCTTACCATGCTCAAGCTTGACGGCTCCATCCAATACTTTCACTATTTTAATAGGACTTGTCCAAAGGGCTGCCCCTTTTTCTAAGAACCCAGGGTTCCTCACAGGTACATACTGCCCTTCAACGAGTTTAGGCATGGTTCTCCTTCTGTTGTCTCTACTCAGCACATGACCTTGGTGTTTTAGCACACATTCCCTAATTTGATCATCACTGTTGGTCAACCACTGCTCCTTTTTTTATTCTTTAACCACCATGGAACTATCTTGGAAGACGGTTTCCTTCCCCTTAATAACTCAAATGGTGTTTTCCCTGTCACAGAATGGGGTGTAATTCTATAAGATTGTAACATACTCTGAAGAACCTTCTTCCATGACAGGTTAGATTTCAGAGCCAACTGTATAGTTTCCTTAACTACCCAATTGAAACTTTCGACTTGACCATTTCCCTCTGTATGATATAATGACACCTTTAGGTGATTCAGACCATCATTTTTCAAGAACAATTTCATTTTACTAGATGTGAGCTGCACACCAATATCCGTTACTAGAGCCTCACGAATCCTTTCCCTGGAAAACATATCCTCTAAAAAGTCGATGACCACATCCGTGGTCACACTGCCAACCCTACGAACTTCTGGTCACTTAGAATAATAATCAATAAGGACAATGGCATATGCCTCTCTGGATGGTAAGGTGGCGAAATGCCCCATAAAATCAATCGCTACCTTCGGCCAAGGTCCTTCAGGGAATTTGACAATCTGCAGAGGTACTACCATTGGCTTGAAAGACTTGTCACTTGCCTCTCATGCATTGCATTCCTTCACCCAATGGTTCACCATACTATCCACCCCTGGCCACTAAAAGGTTTTCTTAATTTTCCTTCTGGTACTTGCTAAACCACCATGCCCTTCATGTCGTAACCTGACAATAAGTTCACATATGCCATAAGGAGATACTATTTTATCACCCCTCAAGACGATGTTATTGCATATGGATAATTCATCCTTAATCTTCCAAAATGTACTACGTACCCCTTGAAGCTGCTGCTCAGATGGCCAGCCCTTCACAAGAAATTCCTTTACCTTTGCTAAGATTCCATCTTTTTGCATTTCCTTGATCCACTTATCTTTGGAAAACTCTAATTCCATTCCATGATCTTCAATAAATACCACATCGTCATACGTAAATGCCACATCACACTCATTATTATCCACTTCTTCCCATTTCTAATTCGTCAAAGGCAACCGTGATAATCCATCCGCCACCCGATTATCTTTCTCTGGCAAGGGCATAATCTCATAATGGTACATTTGCAGTTTTGATGAGAGTCTTGCTAACCGGGGGTAAGATATCTCCCACCTCCAGGACTCAAGACATTTACAAGGGTTTGTGGTTCGTACATAGCTCAAATTTGCTACCCCACACATACATCCTAAAATGTTGCACAGCCCAAGTCGCAGCTAGTAATTCCCTTTCAATAACAGAATATTTCCTCTCTGCTTGTGTTAGAGCAGTGATACTCAAAGTACGGCCCGGGGGCCGCATGCGGCCCTTTTGACCTTTACATGCGGCCCCCAAAGCAGCAGTAGCACTAGGCTGCTGTTTACTGGATTTAACAGGGGACACTTTATTTAAACATGATAGAAGATAAGGAAAGAAAGCAAGGAATTTGTCCTGCACCGCTTTAACTGCAGGAACACTTTCATTCTTTAAGAAATCTTGCAACAAATGTCTGTAACTATAAGTGTTCTTAAAAATGCAAAAAGTGTATTTCATTTACACACAGAACCATTTAATCTAACAGTGCATGGAGAAGTATTTTTTTAAAACAAAGTTTCAAACATAAATTCAGAAACTTTCATTCTTCCCCCACCCCCAACGTTTATTCTTACCCCCACCTTCATAACAATGCCAATAGTGAACTAAGAGGCAAGTCAGTTGTTATCTGCACTCTTTGATTGGCCTGATTTGCTATTATACATGAACAACTTTATAGTTTATTAAATCAAACACAGGAGAATGGTTTGCACAGCGCACAATCCAAAGTCATGCATTGTGAGGTCCTCCTACATACAATAATGAAGAAAAAGAAGGGAGCGTGAAATAAAACAATTGCCTAGGATCACACAGTTTGGTAAAGTTGGGAAGCTGGGATTAATGCCAGGTTTTCTGGTTTCACATTGTGCGATTTAGCCACTAGCTCTATATGCTTTGCTGCCCCCTATCGCCACCATAACGCCACAAACCCTCCCCACCCAGAGCCCCCTCCTCCCTTTGATTGGCATGCTGCATCAATTGATTGGCATGGGCATCAATGAGGCCCTCGGTCGCACCACAGACCAAACTTTGTGGCCCCTGGGAAAATGTTTGGGAGTACCCATGTGTTAGAGTAAGGGATGCATATGTGACCACCCACTCATTCCCATTCCTTTTTTGGGATAAGACAGCACCAATGCCATACCCATTAGCATCCACAGAAATGATACAATTTGCATCTTCATCAAATTACCTTAGGTTTGATGGAATTCACAGTTTGTTTTTTAAGTGCTGCACTTTCCTCAGTATGTCTCTGTCCCCAGCAAAACGTTGCATTTTTCCTTAATAGCGCTCTAAGATTCTCAACCTTTGATATGTAATTTTCCACAAAACATGCGTAAAATTCTGTCAACCCCAAGAAGGATACCAACTGTTTCTTGCTCTGGGGTTCTGGAGCATCGCAAATGGCTTTCACATGGCTAATTTTTGGACGAATGCCATCCTCTGAAATTACGTGACCCAAATATTCCACATGTTGTTTCCCGAATTAGCATTTTTGTTCTTTCACAGTTAATCCATTGTCCATAAGTGCTTGTAGAAATTCCCTCAATATGCAATAGTGTTCCCTTTTATCCTTCCCAAATATCAATATGTCATCCTGAAAAATGTTCGCACCAGTTGTATTTGATAATACTCTAGATAATTCCCTTCGGAACACAGCGGATGCACTGGCTAAACCAAATGGCATTCTTTTGTACTGGAACAAACCTGAAGGCTGTGCAGTGCTTTAAGGTCGGATACAGCGGAATTTGATGATAAGCGCTAGCTAAATCAATTGTTGAGAACAATTTTGCATCACCAATGGATTTCATTAATTCTTGCAAATTTGGTAACAGGAGGGCATCCACCCAAATAGCATTGTTTAAAGAACCTAAGTCCACACAAAGTCTTAGATTGCCATTGGAATTCAAGGAAATTACAATTGGAGATACCTAATCAGAACTTTATATTGGTTCTATAATGTCCCTTTCACATAAATCATGCAAAATTTATTTTAGTTTCCCTCTGTAATTTAAACGGAACATTTCTTAACTTTTGCCTCACAGGTATAGCATTCTCTTTTAAGAATATGTTATGTTTAAAAATTTTCAATGTTCCTAAGTCGCTGCTAAAAACATTCAGAAATTCCTCCCTTAATAGAGAATATGTATTATTTGTACTTTTAATATTACCCTCACCCACTGCATACACGGGTGGGTCAGCTTTAGGGTCAACTATCACTCCGAGTTCAGTCATTTATGGCCAACCTAAAATCATAGCTCCTTTTTCTGTTATAAGCAGATTTCCTAAACATATTTTTCCGGCAAATCCAATTTCAGCTTGCCCAGACCCCACAATAGAAAATTTAGGATCAGAATAACTACATGGGCTTGAATTAGTATTCTCTAACAATCAACCAGGCCATAGTTTGTCAAACAACCTTCTCCCCATTATGGTGAACCATGCACAAGAGTCCACCATAGCTTCAACCTGTAT
The DNA here is from genome assembly GCF_031143425.1 of Pleurodeles waltl. NCBI lineage: Eukaryota > Metazoa > Chordata > Amphibia > Caudata > Salamandridae > Pleurodeles > Pleurodeles waltl. Next base: position 689,615,307 of record NC_090445.1, read on the forward strand.
TCCATCTATGCTTAATGTACACTTAGGCAATTAGACATTCTTTGCTTTGCTGTTCTCGCTCTGCACACTTAATACCACATCACACATTCCATACTCAAGGTCCTCATCATTAGGATCCTCCATGATACAATTTACTTTTTTTTCCACACTTTTCCACACACGTGGAAAATGTCCTTTCTTCTCACACACACGCATTGCATTTCTTTCCAATGGCAGGGCACAATTTAGAATTAGCTAAATGTGTATTAGCTCCACATTGAAAACACAGTAGCCCTATAGTTTTACCAACCGCAAGATTCTTTTTTTCCTTACCACTCTTCTCATTCCCTACAGCACATACAGTACCACTGTCTTTATTTTCATTCCTCACTGCCTATATACATCTCTCAGTAAGCTCAATACCCCTTGCCACTTCTATCACATTTTTTAAAAATAATTCACGAAAGACCATAGTTTTTCTTGAATTTTGTTTGAATTAGTTCTCATCAAAAGCTGGTCCCTTAATACTCGATCATTTGCCATTTTTTACGAACGCACACATTACAGCAAGTCCCCTCAATACTGCCATATCCTGGTCAATTGATTCATCTTCTTTTTGCCCTCTTGAGTAAAACTTATATCTTTCCAACTGTTTGAGAGCACATTTATACACATATTCCTCATCAATGTTGTCGAACCTCAGCAGATTTTTAAATTCACTAAGACCTATTGAACCTAGTCTGTGCATTAGTAAGGACAAATGTCCTTCCGGTGTACATTCCCCATCCTCTAATACTTCCACATATCTATCCCATTATAAAAAGTAAATCAATAAAACTCCATGTGTAGACACAATTTCCACTGCCTCAAGTATGTGCATGTGGCCAGTGCATGTCACCCCTTCAAAAGAATTATTTTCTAGGTTTTGGGTGTGCACGTCGCTGAATGAGCAGAGTCAAAGTAAATGGTTGTCCAACCCAACTCACGATTACTGATCCTTTGTAATTAAAGGTGTGCGCATCACCAAACGCGCAGGATAGAAGGGAAAGTCAGAGTGACTATCCTTATCGATTGCCGCACACCCAAAGCCGTAAAAAGGAATCCTCCTAAACAACAAAGATGGCCGCTAAGACGTAATCTCACATTTTGTCGGTAAACATTGGGGTTTCTTTTTACCCAGAATGCACTTCACTGTATGCGTCAATAAGGCCTCGTGCTCAGTTCCACACACGATGTGCACTTTACTGTGCGCGTCAATATATGCTCGCGCACAGCTCCATGCACAAGTTTATCGTACCTGCACTTCCAAAAAAAACTCCTCGAACAAGTATGATCACTACTGTGGCAAACCGGCTCCTCTGGTCCTCCTTCTCCTTCCAGGAAATGTTTTTGTTCATGAAGTTTGCCGGCAGAATCCAAACGTAAAGTAGGCACAGAGTTATGTGACTAAAGTGGCATTGCTCCTCTCCCGCTCGTCGCCATTGTGGAGAAAAGAACGTGCCACCAACAAACTCGTTTCCAACTCAATTTAATAAAAACAAGGTTCATTGTAAGGGAGCAACACGAACTCAACATCCTCCAGCAACTGCCCGCAGCAATTGCTGCCCACATCATTCTCCTTGCCCGACCAATCCATCCCCACATTGTGGTTGTGGGCAGCCTCTTTGGCTTCTGTAACACACAAGGGTAGGGCTTGGTCTTCATAGCTGTCATCGGAGACTTTTAGTCAAGTTTATATCCCTACAGTTGTCTTGACAAAATGACTACCTCTAACAGGAGAGTGCAGGCGCTGAAATTGCTCCAGGACAAAGGTAGGGAGGACCTGCTTCAAGAGCGGATTTTAGAGCAGGCATGGGTGGGATTAAAACACTCAAAATGAGCATCTTCAGAAGGTGTGGCCGCAGTAGTGTTTGCAAGTGGTTCGTTGGCAAAATCAAAAAAATATGTGGGCTGTTGACAAAGGCACATTACAGAAGGAGCAAAAGGACTTAGCTATGGTGGAGTTAGGTTTGTTGGGGGTACTTAGCTCAGGCGAAAGGGAAATGAGCAGCAGACTTCATTTTATGTAGAGCATGGTGGTAACCTTTGTAGGGAAGTGTTAGATATGAGGTTTCTGGTTGGGTAGGGTATGCACCTCAGCCAGGCAGAACTTACCCACTCTAGTCAGGGCAAGGGAGTTACACGTCCACGATAACCCCTGCTCACCCCCTTGGTAGCTTGGCACGAGCAGTCAGGCTTAACCCAGAGGCAATGTGTAAAGCGTTTGCACAACACACACAACACACGTGACACAATATCCCCACCACAAAGGAAACACAACACCAGATTATATGAAAATATACTGTATTGTACACAAGGCAATTATCAGACCAAACATCACATATCAGTACTATCCTGCTACCTTAGCAGTTGTCAGAACGTTACACATTAGTTACTCTGCAACCTAGCAGTAGTCACACATAACACACAGGTTACTCAGTATTCTGCAACATAAGCAGTAGTCAGGAAAACACGTTATTACATCACAGCACTTGTCATAAGAATATCATAAAATGCCCATAGTAGGAACATTAGAAAACTTATGGCAAGTTAGAAAAACATATTAGCAAGCATGTCCATAAAAGGAACATTTGCATACACATATGTAAAAACATCAAACGCAGGTAGGTCATATATGAATCAAACAAAAGTCTGTAGAAAGAACTTTGGATTGCAACTATATTGGTCCTTTAAACAGTACCTGGTTGGATGAAGGCACCTCCAGTGCCTAGAAGGCAAACAATGGGGCCCCCAGCGCTCCTGTGTGCAAAACGGGGGCCTCCCTTATACTCTGGGGTCAGAGGAGGGCGACATGCACCTCCTCTCTTTTATAGACAGGCCCCTCCGGGGACCGTGATTGCTGGGGGCCCCCCAGGGCCTCAACCGGCCCTCACGAGGGGGGCCAAAGTCAGCAAAAACAACTTAGGGCAGGAGGGGGGCACCACTCACCCCCTCCGGTTTAATGACAGGCCCCTCCCGGGACCCGCGCCTTCACAATAATGGCCGTTTTTCCTAACAGCAGAAAAGGAGCGTCCTGCTCCTAACGCAGAGGCCAGGGGAAAGGGGGCACTCCCCGCGCCTTCCCCTGGTCCTGCTGTGAAGCCACAAGAAGATCGGACCCCTCCTGGGGCCCGAGCAGACACTCGCCTGCACCCGATGCGGTGCGCGAGTGTTCTTCCAGCTTCCCGGGCCGCTGCGGTGATCTTATTTAAAGGGGCACAATGCAGCAAGTAGCCTACGAGCTCCCAAGGCTCCATAAGCGCGCTGCAATCAGCGCTATGGCATCCGCAACCACAGAGAAGCACCCCTCATGATGAAATGGATGCAGGGGTCAGGGGCCACAGCACCCTGCCCCTGGGGAGCAGAATCTTAAGACAAGGTCCTCAGGTGGAGGGCCCAGCTACAGGCCAGCACAAGGGAAAGGCAGCAAGTGGCAAGTCCTTCACAGTGACCAGGCAGGTCACAGGTCAGCACAGCAGCAGCAGTCCATGGCGGTTCCTGGTGAGTCCTTTCAGCCTTTGGTGTCCAGTTCCAAGATGATTCCAAGAGTCTTCAAATTGTGGGGAAAATTCTCCTGTACTTATAGTCAGTTCTTACAGTGTTTTACAATGGTAGGGAGAGGAGGTTCCAGCCAGTTACAACTGGTTCTGGGAGTGCCCCCTCTCTCCTTTCAGCACAGGCTCCAAACATCAGTGGGGGGTTAACGACCCTATTGTGTGAGGCCAGGGCACAGTCTTTACAAATGCAGGTGTGCCCCGCCTCTCCCTTCTCTCAGCCCAGGAAGACTATTCAGTATGCAGATGCACTTCTGTGACACCTCCACTCTCCCTGTGTACAGGCTGTCTGAAAAGTATGCACAAAGCCCCAACTGTCACTCTGCCCAGACATGGATTGGAGTCAAGCTGCAAAACACCAGAGTCATAAGCACTGATAAATGCGCACTTTCTAGAAGTGGCATTTCTGTGATAGTAATAAAAAATACACCCACACCAGTAAGCAGCATTTATTATCACCATCACAACCATACCAAACACGCCTACGCCACCCGTCATAAATCAGACAATACCCCTTACACATAAGGCAGGGCATTTCTAATGCAATCCTATGAGAAGGCAGCACTCACAGCAGTTAGACACCAAGTTAGGCTGTTTGTCACTACTAGGACAGGCCATGCAATATGGCACATGTCCTGCCTTTCTACATACATGGCACCCTGCCCATAGGGCTAGCTACGGCGTACCTTAGGGGTGACTTACATGTAGTAAAGGGGGAGTTCTGGGCCTGGCAAGTAAATTTAGATTCCAGGTCCTTGTGGCAGAAAACTGCACACACAGGCCCTGCGCTAGCAGGCCTGAGACAGGTTTGAAAGTCTACTTCAGTGGGTGGCGCAAGCAGCGCTGCAGGCCCACTAGTAGTATTTAATTTACAGGCCCTGGGTATAGAGATACCACTGTACAAGGGACTTATAGGTAAATTAAATATGCCAATTAGGTATAAGCCAATCATACCAACTTTAGATGGGAGAGCACCTGCACTTTAGCACTGGTCAGCAGTGATAAAGTGCTCAGAGTGCCTGAGCTAACAGCGAGAGGTCAGAAAAACCAGGAGGAAGGAGGCAAAAAGACTGGGGATGACCCTGCGTAAGGCAAAAAGTCCAACAGGAAGGTTCAACTTTCTGCCAGCAACCTGGGGCAGTTGTTAGTGTGCCTGGGTGTAAATACCTCTTCAGGGCTGGGCAGACCTAGGGAGCGGTGCTTTCAATGGCATAAAGTTGCCATCCCTACTGTAAGCAGCTGGTTGGGGTTAGAGCATCTCCTGGGCATCGGTCCAAAGTGAGAGTAGTTTCTCATGCGACCTATCCGAAAATGAGGGATAGGGTTGACAATGCTGTTGGACCAGATGGTTGTACAGAGGACGGAGAACAGCCCAGGTGGGGTGCTGGTGATATTGTAGGTTTTCAAGGACAGGAAGAAGACATTTTGGATTTTGAGGAGTGTGATGATTTAGACGAGGGTGAATTGGTGGATGAGGCAGTCGCTGCTCCAGCGGTCTACGTTAAACTATCAAGAGCTGGGGGTACTACTAATGCTTGTAGAAGATTTGGTTTGTTGCACTAGTGCTCTAGGGTGAGAGATTTTCCAGGTAGACAAATGGTGGTGAGCTGGGTCAAGTCTCAAAAAGCATGCAATGAGAACGTTTTAAAGCTGCTACGGATTTTCTTATTAGGTTGCTTGAAATTCAATATTTTGTTTAAGGCCTGTTACATTCTGGTGGTCAATAACGATATCACTGATGTTGTATTTCATTCACAGTGGCAGAGAATCTGTGGGCCTGCGCCGGGAGCGGATGCGCAGAAGACGGCGATACCACAGCAGTTATGGGCTCTCGGAGAATGAGGATTGTGACCCTGATTCAGCAGTTTGTTGCACAGTCTAACTATCGGAGTTATGCTCAGGCTTGGCCTGAATTCATTGAGTCGGGGGCTTCTAGGAGGGTTGATGGTCCGATGTCATAATGGTACCGAAGAGAGTATACAGTACGTTTCTTAATGAATCAAATTTATGCAAGGTTTTTGGCCAGGACTATTTCGGATAAGATGTCTGGTATCTCCTTTTTCGGTATGTACTTATGGGGATATGATCCGATGGAGGGGAAGATATGCAGAAGAATCACAGAGGGTTGGGCTAGGGAGGGGGGATGAGGATTGACAGGAGAAGGGCTATTTCAGGTAAGTTGTTGGGAGACATTTTGTTTATTTTACACAATATTTGTTTCTCCTGTCCTGGCTGTTTCATGGCGCTTTCCATATAACAGAACTATTGGGCCAGAAAGGGCAGGATGGTTTATTGATTTCCAGTGTCAGGGCAGGGGCTGAGGGGATATGAATCTGGATGACTAAATCTAAAACAGATCAACTGAGTGGAGGAAGGGAAGTGATCATGCATCCAGTGCCTCAGTCACATCCTGTGTCTTGCTGGCTTTTGTTTTCACCTTACTTGCCAGCAGGCGCAAAAAAGGTGTTTGTACATGAAGATGGGTCCCCAATGCATTATTTTCAAATTCTATCACTGTTGAGAAAACAATTGGTAAATTGGGGATTGCACCATGGGAATACGGAACGCATTCCTTTCATATGGGACCGGCGACTGACCCTAAGAAATTGGGTTCTTCAGATGGTGGGATTATGCAGTTAGGACAGTGGAAGTCACAATGTTTCAAGCGCTGCATCAGGTCGAACTTGTTGGATGTTTGCATTGAATGAACAAATGGTACTGCAATTCTGAACATGGACTTGGGGTGCTAATTTTCTTTCTCGTTTTAGGTTGTGTGGCGGGTCTGGAGAATGCTATTGCTATAGTTTGGATAATTGGGCATTCTTTGATTCGCTGGGTGGCAGAGCATGCTGAAAAGAGGCATTTTGGTTGTCAACTTGGTTTGGATGGAGCTCAGGTATCCGTTTGGTGGGGAGGGAAGAGTGGCATGAGATGGGGTGAATTGTTGGGTGCTCCATGTAAGAGATTGTCTACAGGATTTTGCCCAGATTTGTTAGTGGTCCACCTGGGTAAAAACAATTTGGTTTCTTTGTCAGGGATAGGTTTATTGAAAGTAATGAAAGTTGATATGTTACGGACCAGGGAGAAATGTGCTGGCTCACATATTCTTTGGACAGAATTAGTTCCGCAGAGGTATTGGAGTGGAGCAAGAAGACTTAAGGCTATTGAAATTCAAAGGAAGAAGGGTAACAAAGAGATGCGAGGTTTTAGTGGCAGGCATGATATTTTAATTTTAGCACACAAGGAGATTGTCCAGGATGATGTTTCCCTTTTCAGACAAGATAGGGTCCATTTGTCCTTTTTTGGTAATAGGTTTTACTTGCTCGAACTACGTATGAGGATTGCTGACCTTTAGGGCGAACGTTTGTGGGATTAGGCATCATATAAGGAATTGCAAGTCTTTGGGGTGGGGCAGGAAAAGTCCTTTGGGTTTTCCTGTTTGGCAGGTAAAAAGCCATTTATTAGATGGGAGATTGGTATGATAGCAGACCAATGAGAGGTCAGGGATATTGAGGAAAGACCAAAAAAGATTAAAGGACAAGTGTAGTTACGCAGGTGGAGAACAGGATACAGGGCTATGGCATTTGTGTACTAGATTGGGATGGGAAGGCACATTAGGGGGTGAACTTTATTAGAGAGAGGGTTGGGTGTGTAAATGGCTTTGCAGTGTTTAGTGAGGCTGAGTAGTTTTGTAAGGTCTATGTCCAAGGTTATCTTTATTTCTTGCCAGACCTATTCTATTAAAGCACCCTTTTACCCCTTATAAAGTTGTGAGTGTGGTGTTTTTGCACCTCTCTCGCCCAATGGGGGCTTGTGGGGAGCCGGGCTTGCCCGGTCTCCTCCCTGGCTAATCAGCATGGTGGTGCAGTCCACAATGCTCTGGGTGGGATGATTGGTGTATTCTAGGTAGTGGGTGGGGCATAAGTGAGGGTTTTAAGAAGGGTTGTGGGCAGCAGCTTTAGCCACTGTCAGACCAAGGGGTAGGGCGTGGTCTTCATAGCTGTCATCCTTTCTGCTCATCCCAAAGTTGTTTTGGTCAAAGAGTATGGTTTCCTGGGATAGAGAGGTTTTTTGGATAAATAGTTATTGTAGATGCTTTCATCGGGCAGTTCTATGTTCTTTGTTATGCTGTTGTGCCGCTGGTAGGGGGGTCTAGTTGTAGGCGGGAAAAAAGCCATTTATTATATGGGAGGTGGGTACCAAAGCAGACCAATGAGAGGTCAGGGATACTGAGCAAGGACCAAAAGGATGAAGGGACAAGGGTAACTATGCAAGGTGGAGAACGGGACAGAGGTTAATGGCATTTGGGTACAAGGTTGAGATGAGAGTGGTCATTACGGGAGTAAACTTTATTAGAGGGCGGGTTTGGGTGTGTAAGTATTTTTGTAATGTTTAGTGAGGCTGGGTCGTTTTGTAAGGCCTATGGCTAAGGGTATGTTTATTTATTGCCAGACCTCTTGTATTAAAGCTGCCTTATAGAGTTGTGAGAATGGTGTTTTTGCGCCTCTCTTGGCCAATGATTTGCATAGATTTCTAAAGGGATAAATAGGGGTGGTTGGCCCAGATCTGCAGAGGTGGATGGCTACTAGCACTGATTTATACGGGAGAGCACAATAGCCCTTTATTTGGGGACAGGATTACTCTACTTCTAATTAGGGACTGTAACACGGCATGGTTCTAAATTGTAAGGACATCCACTCACTGGATTCAGATACCACCTGGCTTTAATGGTTTAGGGAAGCCCCCAGCATCACATACAATCTCCCTTGCCCATTCACTCACTCGGTTCCAGGGCATTTCACAGAGAAACAGTTACATAAACACACCTGGTAACATTAACTAAGAAATTCCTGTCACCTCCGCAAGTCACCCGCGTGACTTTTTTTTAAAGAATTGCTGCTCTTCAGAGAAGTTTTTAAGAGAAGGCTCCTATAAGGACTGGTAAAAGTGGGCTTTGACTGGAACTGACAGTTTTTTATCAGGTATATATTATTTTTGTACAGGTGGCTGCACCTTGTATGCAAGCTGTTCATTTTTTTAACCTTACAGGGCACCTCTGTTCACCTGATTTTTAATTAATATCCCCTTCTGCAACATGCAACCTGTTAGAATTCAGTAGCAATTAATCATCTTAGCCACTCACTTATTCATTCACTCGCTCATTATTCATTCACTGACTCTTTCACTCACTCTCTCCAGTTTGGTAGGGCAAGCACACCGATTTGTAGATATAGATAATAAAAGGCTTCCTTTACAGTCTCTCTCTGCCTCTCTCTTCCTTTCTCTCTCTTGCTCTCTCTCTCTCTCTCTCTCTCTCTATATATATATATATATATATATATATATATATATATATATAAAAAAAAACTACTAGTGGTCGCCAGTAGGTAGTCATAGTTAGGACCTAGTTTCCATAGAAAAAAAGTTTATTGACTTGCCTATATCTTTTGCCCTGCTTGACAAATCTTCACAAAATTTTCTCAAAAAAAGTGCCCTCAAGGGTTTTGTTGGTCATGTAAATTTTCAGGATGATCCATCAAGTGGGGGCTGAGAAAAAGAGTGGGGGGGGGTCAAAAAAAGTGTGTTTCCTATGTTAATTCCCATAGAGTCTTTACACACGCCTGCAGCCTGAACTGCTGGACTAATTTACACCACATTTATCAGAAAAGTAGCTTTTGGTCCGGAGATCATGCTTTTTGTTATTTGATGTAAATCCGTTCAGTAGTTTTCAAGATATTAAAGTAAATCCTAATTTGCATATCTGGGTGGAGCCTAAGCACAGATCTCATGGTGAGATCTGATTGGCTGTCAGCACCTCAACCAGAAAGTGATGGCAGCCATCTTGGGATCAATATACATGATAGCACCCCATTAAAATACATTGTAGTGAATGGCAGGTTTTGATGGTCACAAAAAGGAGAGAGTATAAAGGGTGATATCAAATTTACGTTACAATGTAAATAATTTGTTGATAGAATTATAGTGTGTTCTAAGGTGAATTTACCCTGCTGGGATTTCATGAAACATGTTTGAGGGAAAACTGTTTTCGCATGATTTTCTCATAGAGGTTATGGAAGGAGCTCCAGAAGCTAATCTGAGAACATATTTTCTGTAAATTCACACTATCTTTCTCAGCCATATGAGAATGAAGTCTGACATTCTCAGTAAAACATGAACTTCCAACAGGAGCAGTCTGTCCATATATTTCCTTGTGTTCTACTGCAGCCACTCCCAGGGTGTTCTAAAGAACAACTAGAGCGCTAACAGTTTTACTTCTGAAAAAATTGTGACATGTGCAGCCATCTTGATGGAATCAAGCTGATTAAACTTAAAACATTTGGTTTAGAAAGGAACACAAAGAGTGGATTCATTTTGTCATAGAAATTATGGCTAGTGATGTAGAAAAATAAAATTAGAACACATTTTAAGTGAGATCTCAATTATATCCCTCTCCTATTTCATTAAAACATTCTGACAACAGACTGAAGCATGCACGTTCAACACCAGCAGCAGAATGCCAGTTAACTCCCTGGTGTTCAGCAGCTTTACTACAATGTTCTAATGAGCAACTAGAGTGTTAAATTCAAAATGTATGCCAAAAGTGTGATCAAAGTTGAAAACCGAAAGCCTTTCCTACTGAGGATACTTCCATAAATGGGGAGATTAGAGGGCTTCATAGCAAATAAGTCTCCCAAGATGCCCACCAGATAAAAAAGAGACCAAATGTAGCAAGCAAAAATATCAACCAAATGTAGCCCAAGTATAGCCCAATGACAGCCCAAAGGTACTGGAGTGCTTTACATGAGCATCAGTTACATTACACAAGGACACATTCATTTTGGTTTTTGGCATGGGGAGATTAAGTGATTTGCCTAGAATCACAGGATGTCGAGGCGACGCTAGATCTTGAACCTATTTACCGATTTGTAAAGTCTGCAACTCAGGCTGTAATTTCACATCTCCTCCCCTAAGTGAAACATATAATCAAGTGATCAACTGGACACAAAAACATAAAGATAGCAAATAATTTGAAGGTGCTTTGTCACTATTTGGGAACTCAGATAACATGCCTTAGTTTTAGTTTTTTAGAGCACTAAGCATAATTTCTATGGATCTAAGACCCTCTCAATTTTATAATTTCCAAAGGAAATGCTTTAGGTATTACAGTTTTGATTACATCAAGATGACATCAGGTGTGCCACACTTTTGTAATAACTATAGAATGTTAACAATCTAGTTGTTCATTAGTATACTGTGCGGAGGCAGAGGTCAGGGACATGGACTCGAATATATGAAGGTAGGGAGGAGGATGCAGAGGAAACAAGTTGACCACGATGGGCAGGCAGGAGAGGCAGTGGCACCATAATGGAACAAGGAGGGCAGGGGAAAGAGGGGGACCAGCAACAAACCAGGCACTGGCAGTACAACCATACATGCCAACAGACCCAATTCCGGAAGGAGACTCCAGGTTTTTTCATCCAAAAGGGCTTTATTGTATTTGTCTACTGCCGGAAATATCCTGTTTTTCAATGTAAGTCAATGGGGAAAATCTATTCCCCAGGTTTCTTTTTCAAAGTCTCCCGCTTACTAAGTTAAAAATGTTGGCAAGTATGGTACATTGGATCATGGAGGGCAGGAGGAATGGGGTAGGGAGGGGGCCAAGGAGAGGCCAGCATTCTCTACACCAGATGGCCACTTTCAATTTAAAGTGATGCCATTTGGGATGAAGAATGCCCCTGCCACCTTTCAGAGATTGGTCAACCAGGTGTTGGGAGGACTGGATGAGTTCAGTGCCGCCTACCTGGATGGCATTGCTGTGTTTAGTTCCACATGGGAGGAACACCTGCAACACCCCTGGAGAGTGTTTAGAGGCCCTGCAGAAGGCAGGCCTCACTATTGAGGCAAGCAAGTGTCAAATAGGGCAGGGTTCAGTGGTGTACTTAGGACACCAGGTGGGGAGTGGCCAGGTGGCACCCATACAGCCTAAGATCAATGCCATTCTGGCTTGGGAACCTCCCAGACTGAAGTGAGAACCTTTTTAGGTCTCACAGGATGTTACAGGAGGTTTGTTAAGGGGTATGGTACCATTGTTACCCCCTTAACTGAGTTGAATTCTAAGAAGCAACCCAGGAGAGTGATCTGGACAGAGGCTTGCCAGAACGCTTTTGATGCCCTGAAGGCTGCCATGTGCACAGCACCTGTGCTGAAGGCACCTGACTACTCCAAAGAGTTTGTTGTGCAAACAGACGCCTCAGAGGATGCTATTGGAGCAGTACTCTCACAGCTTAATGAAGAGGGCCTAGATCAACCCGTAGCCTACATTAGCAGGAGGTTACTACCCAGGGAACGTAGGTGGAGTGCCATAGAACGTGAAGCGTTTGCTGTGGTCTGGGCACTGAAGAAGCTAAGACCCTACTTGTTTGGGACTCACTTCCGAGTTCAGACCGACCACATGCCCCTCAGATGGTTAATGCAGATGAGGGGTAAGAATCCAAAACTGTTGAGGTGGTCCATTTCCTTACAGGGGATGGACTTTACGGTGGCATACCGTCCTGGTACAGAGCACGCTAATGCTGATGGTCTGACCAGGTTCTTCCCCCTTAGTGATGAGAACTCCCATGAGGTTGGGTAGTTACTCCCCACTTTCAGCTGGGGGGGACACGTGTTAGACTTTTCATCCTTGGCGTGGTCTCCCTTAACTTTTTGCCTCTGTTCCCCAGGTTGTTGATGTGTGCTGGACTTTGATTTTACTGTTTTTGTTACTCTGGGCACTTTACCACTGCTAACCAGTGCTAAAGTGCAAGTGCTCCTTTACAAAATGTGTATGTAATTGGTTATCCATGATTGGCATATTTGATTTACTAGTAAGTCCCTAGTAAAGTGCACTGGAGGTGTCAAATGCTACTAGTAGGCCTGCAGCACTGGTTATGCCACCCACATAAGTAGCTCTGTAATCATGTCTCAGACCTGCCACTTCAGTGTCTGTGTGTGCAGTTTTAACTATAAATCCGACTTGGCAAGTGCACTCACTTGCCAGGCCTAAACTTTCTCTTTTCTTTCATGTCAGACACCCCTAAGTTAGGCCCTAGGTAGCCCCAAGGGCAGGGTGCAGTGTATGGTTAAGGTAGGACATATAGGCGGTCATTCTGACCGCGGCGGGCGGCGGTTGCCGCCCGCCATGCGGTCCCCGCCGAATGACCGCCCGCGGTCAGAAGACCGCGGCGGCCATTCCAACTTTCCTGCTGGGCCGGCGGGCGACCACCAAAAGGCCACCCGCCGGCCCAGCGGGAAAGCCCCTGCAACGAGGAAGCCGGCTCCGAATGGAGCCGGCGGAGTTGCAGGGTTGCGACGGGTGCAGGGGCACCCGTCGCGATTTTCACTGTCTGCTAAGCAGACAGTGAAAATCTTTGTGGGGCCCTGTTAGGGGGCCCCTGCACTGCCCATGCCAGTGGCATGGGCAGTGCAGGGGCCCCCAGGGGCCCCACGACACCCGTTCCTGCCATCCTGGTTCTGGCGGTGAAAACCGCCAGAAACAGGCTGGCGGGAAGAGGGTCGGAATCCCCATGGCGGCATGGAGGATTCCCTGGGCCAGGGGAAAACCGGTGGGAAACCGCTGGTTCCCCTTTTCTGACCACGGCTTTACCGCCGCGGTCAGAATAGCCCTGGAAGCACCGCCAGCCTGTTGGCGGTGCTTCCGCGGTCCCCGGCCCTGGCGGTCAGAATGACCCCCATAGTAATGTGTTCTCTATGTCCTGACAGTGAAATATTGCTAAATTTGTTTTTCGATGTTGCAAGGCCTGTCCCTCTCATATGTTAACATGGGGGCTACCTTTAAATCTGATTAAAGTGTAGATTCTCTTTGGGAGCGGATGGACATGTGGAATTTGGGTCTCTGAGCTCACAATTTAAAAATACATCTTTTAGTAAAGTTGATATTAAGATTGTGTGTTTGAAAATGCCACTTTTAGAAAGTGATCATTTTCTTGCTTATACCATTTCTGTGACTCTGCCTGTTTGTGGATTCCCTGTCTGGGTCAGTCTGACATTTGGGCTGGTTGCACCTCACACTAGACAGTGACACAAAGGGAGCTGGGGTGTAGCCTGCATATCCTGATGAGCCATCTGTGCTAGGAGGGCGGGGAGGAGTGGTCACTCACACCTGAAAGGGCTGTACCTGCCCTCACACAATGCAGTCTCCAACCCCCTGGTGAGTGTCTGGGGCCTGGCCTGGGTAAGGCAGCATTTCACATTCAAAAGAGACTTTACTTTGAAGTAGGTCTACTTCAAAGGCAAAATTGGGTATAAGAAGGGTACCCAAAACCACAGACTTTAGAAACACTTCTGGAAACAAGAGGAACCTCTGCCTGGAGAAGAGCTGAAGAGCTGAGGAAGAAGAGCTGCCCTGCCTGTGACTGTGCTTTGTGGCGCTATCCTGCAGTTGCTGCTTCTGCCAGAGTAAGAGGGCCAAGACTGGACTTTGACCTTCCATCTTGAGAAGAAATCTCCAAGGGGTTGATCTAGAACTTGCCTCCTGTTGTTTGAAGTCTCAGGGACAGCAAAGACTTCTCTCTGCCAGCACCTGGAGTCTCTGGAGAGACTCCTACTCTGCCCTGTGGTGCCCATCCAGTTCCTGGGACCCTGAAAGGAGAAGCTGGCAGCCTAAAGACAAGGAAATCCACGCACAGAGTGCCGTGCGGGGAAAAGATCGACAAGACTCCGATCTGCGGCTGAAGAAACGACGCGCTGCAGCTGAGAAATGACGCTCACAGGAAACGCGACCGAAGAATCGATGCACAGAGCAGGAGAAACGACGTGCAGCATTGCTTACAGAGGCTGGGAGATCACAGCCCGCGCTGCGGGGTTTTCGGATCATCAGGCGGCGGGATTTCCGACTCAAGTACTGCTGGGCGTGGAAAAACAATGCAAGGCCTGCCCGGACCTGAGAGTGCTGACCGGATCGACGCATCGCTCTCCGGCGGAGAGAAGAAACGACGCGCCCCGACCCAGCGAGAGGAGAAACGACGCAAGGTCCCGCTTGTGAGTGGAATCAGCACATCGCAAGCCCTTTTTGACGCGCACTCGCCCATGCGGGGTTATTTTTGACGCACCCAAAGTACTTGTACACGCTGACAGCGTTAGTGTGTGTTTGAAACTACTTAAAGACTCTTTTTGCATTTTTATTGATAACTTGACTTGTGCATTGTGGATTTTTTTAGTTTTGGCCTTGTTTTGTTTAGATAAATATTTCCTATTTTTCTAAACCTGTGTTGTGTAATTTGTTAGTGTTTTCATTAAGTTACTGTGTGTGTTGGTACAAATACTTTACACCTAGCACTTTGAAGTTAAGCATACTTTCTGCCAAGCTACCAAGGGGGTAAGCAGAGGTTAGCTGAGGGAGATTCTCTTTTACCCTGACTAGAGTGAGGGTCCTTGCTTGAACAGGAGGTAACCTGACTGTCAACCAAAGACCCCATTTCTAGCATTGGTGATCAGCGGTTGGGATTTGGACTTGTATTTGTACATTGTTAGAAATGGGGTTTCTGGTTGGTTAGGGTATGCACCTCAGCCAGGCAGAACCTACCCACTCTAGTCAGGGCAAGGGAGTTACACGTCTAAGATAACCCCTGCTCACCCCTTGGTAGCTTGGCACGAGCAGTCAGGCCTATCCCAGAGGCAATGTGTAAAGCGTTTGCACAACACACACAACACACGTGACGCAAAATGTACACCACAAAGTAAACACAACACTGAGCTATGTAAAAATAATCTATATTGCACAAAACATTAGACCAACATTACACGTAAGTAATACCCTGCTACCTTAGCAGTTGTCAGAATGTTACACAAGTTACTAATATTCTGCAAGAATACGCAGTTGTCACATTAGAACACGTAAGTACTCAGGATTCTGCAACATAAGCAGTAGTCAGGAATTACAATAAGTTATATGCACTTGTCATGAATAACCCCTAAATACCCATAAAAGGAACATTAGAAAACAGATCACAAGTCATAAAAATACATATCAGCTTGTCACGCTCATAAAAGAAACATCAGCACATATATGTAATATTATGAAAGCAGGTAAGGTCTATACTAGGCTCCTGGAGCCCATATTCCCTAAAAAGTACCTGGTTGTGATGAGGAGGCACTCCCAGTGCCTAGAAGACAAACAATGGGGCCCCCGGCGCTCCTATGCGCAAAATGGAGGCCTCTGAGGTCTCTTGGGAGAGAGGGGCGGTCTGTACCCTCTCTACAATGAAAAGAACGGGCCCCTACGGGCCGACCCGTGATCCTTGGGGGCCCCCAGGCCTCTAATGGCCCTCAGCGAATGGGAGGGCCCAAAGCGCCAAAGATTAGAGCAGCAGGGGCGATCGCGCCCCTGGTGCAGTGACTGGGGGAAAGGGAACTCCCTTTCTTCCCCGCTTCCTGCTTGGAGGGAGGCAGCTGCCCTTGTCTGCGGTGAGGCTGCCTGCTAAGGTAGGGCAGGAAGCAGGGGCCTCCGTTGAGGCTCCTCACCTGCTTCCGACTGCGGCCGCACCCAGTCTGGGGCGCAAGCCGCTCTGCTGCCTTCCCTCATCCGCGAGGGAAGCAGCATCGATATTTGGTGTTGCTGTGTGCCCCGGGGGTGCTCCGAAAAGCGCGCATCACCCGGGGACACAATAGGAGCGGGCTGGCTCCTTTCAGCTGCAAATCAAAAGGTTTTCTTCGTGCCCTGGGGGCACCGGTAAGCGCGGACCTCGCGCTTAAGGAGAACTCAAAAAGCCCGGCTGCGGCGGTGAATCTTGGCAGCAGGGGAGCACTTAAGAAAGCGCGAAGGCTTGTTTCTCAGCCCGGGTTGCGGCGGTGATTTGGGCAGAAATAAATGCTTTTCCCAAGCGCTCAGGCAAATCTGCAGCCCGGGCTGCAGCGGTGATCTTCTGTAGCAATTTTCAGAGAGAGCGCTTTTTCCAAGCGCTTCAGGCAAGCTGTAGAGATCGTGGCAGGGGTCAGGGGCCACAGCACCCTTCCCCTGGGAACAACAAAACAAGAAGAAGCACTGGGCTGGTGGGCCCAGCTACAGCCCAGCACAAGGGGTGCAGATGGTGGCAGTTCCTCCTAGTGACCAGGCAGGTCACAGGTCAGCACAACAGCAGCAGTCCAAGGTGGTTTCCTGGTGAGTCCATTCATCAGCGTTCTGTGTCCAGTTTCAAGTTCCAAGAGTGTTCAAATTGTGCGGAAAATTCCCCTGTACTTCTGCTGGGTTTACAGTGTGTGTTACAATGGCAGGGAGAGGAGGATCCAGGCAGTTACAAGTGGTTCTGGGTGTGCCCCCTCTCTCCTTTCAGCACAGGCTCCAAACATCAGTGAGGGGTTAACGACCCTCTTGTGTGAGGCCAGCGCACAGTCTTTACAAATGCAGGTGTGCCCCGCCTCTCCCTTCTCTCAGCCCAGGAAGGCTTTACAATATGTAGATGCACCTCTGTGACACCTCCACCCTACCTGTGTTCAGGCTGTCTGAGAAGTATGCACAAAGCCCCAACTGTCAGTCTGCCCAGACGTGGATTGGAGGCAAGCTGCAAATCACCAAAGTCATAAGCACAGATAAATGCGCACTTTCTAGAAGTGGCATTTCCGTGATAGCAATAAAAAATACACCTACACCAGTAAGCAGCATTTCCCACCACTATCACAACCATACCAAACATGCCTACGCTACCCCTCATAAATCAGACAATACCCCTTACACATAATGCAGGGCATTTCCAATGCAATCCTATGAGGAGGCAGCACTCACAGCAGTGAGACACCAAGTTAGTCTGTGTGTCACTACCAGGACAGGCCACGCAACATGGCACATGTCCTGCCTTCTACATACATGGCACCCTGCCCAAAGGGCTAGCTAGGGCGTACCTTAGGGGTGACGTACATGTAGTAAAAGGGGAGTTCTGGGCCTGGCAAGTAAATTTAGATGGCAGGAAACTGCGCACACAGGCTCTGCGCTAGCAGGCCTTAGATAGGTTTGACAGGCTACTTCAGTGGGTAGCGCAAGCAGCGCTGCAGGCCCACTAGTAGCATTTAATTTACAGGCCCTGGGTATAGGGATACCACTTTACAAGCGACTTATAGGTAAATTAAATATGCCAATTAGGTATAATCCAATCATACCAATTTTGTAAGGGAGAGCACATGCACTTTAGCACTGGTTAGCAGTGAAAAAGTGCTCAGAGTCAAAACGTCAGCCAACAAAGGTCAGAAAAATAAGGAGGCAAAAAGCAAAAAGTCTGGGGAATGACCCTCTAAAAGGGCCAGGTCCAACATGCTTGACATACAGTAATTAAGTGTACACTAATGTTTTGAGTGCAGACCACTACTTGACCACATACTACTTGTTTGGTAATCTTTGATTTTTCTCTTTTGCTTGGATTTTTCCCTACATCCATTTTTGTGGTAATCTTTGATTGACTTCTGAACTTCATTTGGGAACTTTTCTTCTTTTTGGAACTTTGCACTTTTGTTGACTTTTTATCATGTCCCAATCTGGAGATGCAGCAGTTGGAGCTACTTTTGACCTGCAGAAATTGGATAGCTATACCAAGGCTCAGTTAAAAGAGTTCTGTAAAAGCTTTGACTGTCCCATTAAGAGCTCATCCAAGAAGGAGGAGCTGCAAAAGGCGCTGATGGCCTGGGTGACAGCTAAGAGCACTGGAGGGCACACAGAGGATGAGGAAAAAATTGTATTGTGGGTGGGCCTGTTATGTTTAGGGAGAGGGTCTCCAGGGCACGTAGCAGTGTCTCATCTAAGGGTCTGACCCCTTGAAGAATTGCAGGATAGACAGGCAGAGAGGGGGCACCAGAGGGAGTTGGAGAAAATGAGGATGGCCCTAGAAGAGAAGAAGCTTTTGTTGGCTCATGAGCGTAGCTTGAGAGAGCTGGATCAGAGGAGCCAGTCCAGTAGGGATGCTGGCAGCCACATCACAGTGCAGCCTGAAAGGAGGGTGCAAATTCCTAAAGATTTTGTGAAGGATTATAAAAGGGAGGACGACATATACTTGTGGTTCAAGGGGTATGAGCCTGCTCTCCATATGAATCTGGTCCCTGAAGCTCATTGGGGGGCGGGTCTGTGGAAGCACTTTGAGGTAGGGGGGGGGATACACTGACAGCCTTAGGGGATGCTCAGAATCTCACCTCCACTATCATGAAGGATGCCTTGCTTACAAGGTATGGTCTTACCCCTGAGCAGTACAAGGAGAAGTTTAGGTCCTACAAGAAGAAGGAATCCCAAACATGGTTAGAATGTGTTGATTTTCATTGCAGGTCACTGGATGGTTGGGTGAAGGGCAGTAAGGTAACTACGTATGAGGGGCTTTACAATCTGGTTGCTTGGGAGCACTTGTACAATTTATGTTTTGCAGAGCTGCGCCAGCACCTGATTGAAAGCAAGCTACCTGACCCCAGGATGCTTGCGCAGGAAGAGAACCGCTGGGAGAGCACCAGGGTCCAAAAGAGGTATGGGGGAGACCACACCAAGGGTGGGCAGGGTCTCTCTCAGAAGAAGGGGGGGTAAGGTAAACAGGGGGAGTTCTCTAAAGGGCCCCAAACTGAT
This sequence comes from Pleurodeles waltl, assembly GCF_031143425.1. Lineage (NCBI taxonomy): Eukaryota > Metazoa > Chordata > Amphibia > Caudata > Salamandridae > Pleurodeles > Pleurodeles waltl. The sequence continues at coordinate 689,634,465 of NC_090445.1, forward strand.
TCCCAGGGTAAGGATTCCCAACCCCCAGTGAAAAGAAGCCAAGGTTCATCAAAGGGAAGCCAGTGGCAGGTGGTCCCCCACGTAAATGCTATGCATGTGACCAGGTAGGTCATGTGAGGGGGGACCCCAAATACCCCAAAAGTACACCAGCACCCACTGGTGCGCCGTCCCAGGGTTTGGCCAGTGTAGCGCTTGGGGAGGAGTTGGTTTCAGATGGGTGGGAACCAGCTGAGATGACCCTTGTCTCACTAGGGGACAGTGAGATGGTCCAGAGAACCATTGTGTCTGAGAACACTAAAAAGTACAAGCAGTGGGTGACCATCAATGGACAGAGGGTGGAGGCTCTGAGAGACACATGAGCCAGCGTGACTACAGTGAGGAGTCAGCTGGTGTCTGAAGAGCAGATAGATCCCCTGTGGTGGGTCGTGCTTTGATGGGGGTTTTTTACCTCCATGGGGTTCCCCAAGGAAGTGGTATCTGATAGGGGTACCAACTTCATATCCACGTATATGAAGTCTCTGTGGAAGGAATGTGGGGTAACCTACAAGTTCACCACCCCTTACCACCCCCAAAGTAATGGTCTGGTTGAGAGAATCAACCACACCTTGAAAGGCATGATCATGGGCCTGTCAGAGCCCTTGAGGTGGAAGTGGGACGTCCTCTTGACATGCCTATTGTTCGCCTACAGGGAGGTGCCTCAAAAGGGACTTGGGTTTAGTCTCTTTTAGCTGATTTATGGCCACCCTGTGAGGGGACCTTTGAGTTTGGTCAAGGAAGCTTTGGAGAAAGCTCCTAGTAAACCCCCCCCCCAGGATGTATTCAGTTACATGCTGGTTCTGAGAAACCAGACTGCCCGCTTCAGGAGTCTCGCTCAGGAGAACCTGGAAGCAAGCCAGGAGGACATGAAATGCTGGTATGACGAGAATGCCACTCTGGTTGAGTTTTAACATGGACTAAAAGTATGGGTGATGGCACAGTGGAGACTAGGGCGCTCCAAGATAAGTGGACTGGGCCATTTGAGGTGGTGGAGCGCAAGAGCGAAGTCACCCACCTGGTGGACTTGCGGTCTCCAAGGAACCCTTTTGAGGGTCCTGCATGTCAACCGCCTCAAACCTCACTTTGAGCGGACTGAACTGTCCATGCTCCTTGCGACAGATGATGGGGTAGAGGAGGAGAGTGAGCCTCTTCCTGACCTCCTGTCTGCAGGAGAAAAAGATGGGTCAGTGGAGGGAGTGATCCTCTCCCTCTCCCTGACTGAGGAGCAGCAAGGTGACTGTCGCCACATGTTGGGACAGTTTTCCTCACTGTTTTCCCTGATCCCAGGAGTCACACACTTGTGCACACATGATGTGGACACTGGGGACAGTACACCCATTAAACAGAAGGTTTGCAGGGTGACTGACAGGGTCAGGGCATGCATTAAGGATGAGGTATCCAAAATGCTTACCCTAGGGGTTATTGAGCACTCCAGCAATCCTTGGGCCAGCCCAGTGGTATTGGTCCCAAAGGCTGCTGCACCTGGTGCCACTCCAGAACTCAAGTTCTGTGTGGACTACCGGGGACTCAATGTGGTCAGCAAGACTGACGCACACTCCATCCCCGAGCTGATGAGCTCATTGACCGGTTATGCGCTGCCAAGTACCTCAGTACGTTTGATTTAACATCTGGGTACTGCCAGATTGCCTTAACTGAGGGGGCCAAGGAGAGGTCAGCATTCTCTACACCAGATGGCCACTTTCAATTTAAAGTGATGCCATTTGGGATGAAGAATGCCCCTGCCACCTTTCAGAGATTGGTCAACCAGGTGTTGGGAGGACTGGATGAGTTCAGTGCCGCCTACCTGGATGGCATTGCTGTGTTTAGTTCCACATGGGAGGAACACCTGCAGCACCTCTGGAGAGTGTTAGAGGCCCTGCAGAAGGCAAGCCTCACTATTGAGTGAGTAAGTGCCAAATAGGGCAGGGTTTGGTGGTGTACTTAGGACACCAGGTGGGGAGTGGCCAGGTGGCACCCCTACAGCCTAAGATTGATACCATTCTGGCTTGGGAACCTCCCGAGACTCAGACTGAAGTGAGAGTCTTTTTAGGTCTCACAGGATATTGCAGGAGGTTTGTTAAGGGGTATGGTACCATTGTTACCCCATTAACTGTGTTGACTTCTAAGAAGCAACCCAGGAAAGTGATCTGGACAGAGGCTTGCCAGAACGCTTTTGATGCCCTGAAGGCTGCCATGTACACAGCACCTGTGCTGAAGGCACCTGACTACTCCAAGGAGTTTGTGTGCAAACAGACGCCTCAGAGGATGGTATTGGAGCAGTACTCTCACAGCTTAATGAAGAGGGCCTAGATCAACCCGTAGCCTTCATTAGCAGGAGGTTACTACCCAGGGAACGTAGGTGGAGTGCCATAGAACGTGAAGCATTTGCTGTGGTCTTGGCACTGAAGAAGCTAAGACCCTACTTGTTTGGGACTCACTTCCGAGTTCAGACCGACCACATGCCCCTCAGATGGTTAATGCAGATGAGGGGTGAGAATCCAAAACTGTTGAGGTGGTCCATTTCCCTACAGGGGATGGACTTTATGGTGGCACACCATCCTGGTACAGAGCACGCCAATGCTGATGGTCTGTCCAGGTTCTTCCACCTTAGTGATGAGAACTCCCATGAGGTTGGGTAGTTACTCCCCACTTTCAGCTGGGGGGGGACACGTGTTAGACTTTTCATCCTTAGCGTGGTCTCCCTTAACTTTTTGCCTCTGTTCCCCAGGTTGTTGATGTGTGCTGGACTTTGATTTTACTGTTTTTGTTTCTCTGGGCACTTTACCACTGCTAGCCAGTGCTAAAGTGCAAGTGCTCCTTTACAAAATGTGTATGTAATTGGCTTATCCATGATTGGCATATTTGATTTACTTTTAAGTCCCTAGTAAAGTGCACTGGAGGTGCCAGGGTCTGTAAATCAAATGCTACTATTGGGCCTGAAGCACTGGTTGTGCCACCCACATAAGTAGCTATGTAATCATGTCTCAGACCTGCCACTGCAGTGTCTGTGTGTGCAGTTTTAACTGTAAATTCGACTTGGCAAGTGCACCCACTTGCCAGGTGTAAACCTTCCCTTTTCTTTCATGTCAGGCACCCCTAAGGTAGGCCCTAGGTAGCCCCAAGGGCAGGGTGTAGTGTATGGTTAAAGTAGGACTTATAGTAATGTGTTCTAAATGTCCTGACAGTGAAATATTGCTAAATTTGTTTTTCACTGTTGCAAGACCTGTCCCTCTCATAGGTTAACATGGGGGCTACCTTTAAATCTGATGAAAGTGTAGATTCCCTTTGGGAGCGGATGGACATGTGGAGTTTGGGGTCTCTGAGCTCACAATTTAAAAACACATCTTTTAGTAAAGGTGATTTTAAGATTGTGTGTTTGAAAATGCCACTTTAAGAAAGTGAGCATTTCCTTGCTTATACCATTTCTGTGACTCTGCCTGTTTGTGGATTCCCTGTCTGGGTCAGTTTGACAGTTGGGCTGGTTGCACCTCACACTAGACAGTGACACAAAGGGAGCTGGAGTGTAGCCTGCATATCCTGATGAGCCATCTGTGCTAGGAGGGAAGGGAGGGGTGGTCACTCACACCTGAAAATGCTTACCCTAGGGGTTATTGAGCACTCCAGCAGTCCTTGGGCCAGCCCAGTGGTATTGGTCCCAAAGGCTGCTGCACCTAGTGCCACTCCAGAACTCAGGTTCTGTGTGGACTACCGGGGACTCAATGGGGCCACAAGACTGACGCACACTCCATCCCCCGAGCTGATGAGCTCATTGACCGGTTAGGCGCTGCCAAGTACCTCAGTACGTTTGATTTAACATCTGGGTACTGGCAGATTGCCTTAACTGAGGGGGCCAAGGAGAGGTCAGCATTCTCTACACCAGATGGCCACTTTCAATTTAAAGTGATGTCATTTGGGATGAAGAATGCCCCTGCCACCTTTCAGAGATTGGTCAACCAGGTGTTGGGAGGACTGGATGAGTTCAGTGCCGCCTGCCTGGATGGCATTGCTGTGTTTAGTTCCACATGGGAGGAACACCTGCAGCACCTCTGGAGAGTGTTAGAGGCCCTGCAGAAGGCAGGCCTCAATAGTGAGGTGAGCAAGTGCCAAATAGGGCAGTGTTCGGTGGTGTACTTAGGACACCAGGTGGGGAGTGGCCAGGTGGCGCCCCTACAGCCTAAGATCGATACCATTCTGGCTTGGGAACCTCCCGAGACCCAGACTGAAGTGTGAGTCTTTTTAGGTCTCACAGGATATTACAGGAGGTTTGTTAAGGGGTATGGTACCATTGTTACCCCCTTAACTGAGTTGACTGTTAAGAAGCAACCCAGGAAAGTTATCTAGACAGAGGCTTGCCAGAACGCTTTTGATGCCCTGAAGGCTTCCATGTGCACAGCACCTGTGCTGAAGGCACCTGACTACTCCAAGGAGTTTGTTGTGCAAACAGACGCCTCAGAGGATGGTGTTGGAGCAGTACTCTCACAGCTTAATGAAGAGGGCCTAGATCAACCCGTAGCCTTCATTAGCAGGAGGTTACTACCCAGGGAACGTAGGTGGAGTGCCATAGAACGTGAAGCATTTGCTGTGGTCTGGGAACTGAAGAAGCTAAGACCCTACTTGTTTGGGACTCACTTCTGAGTTCAGACCGACCACATGCCCCTCAGATGGTTAATGCAGATGAGAGGTGAGAATCCAAAACTGTTGAGGTGGTCCATTTCCCTACAGGAGATGGACTTTACAGTGGCACACCGTCCTGGTACAGAGCACGCCAATGCTGATGGTCTGTCCAGGTTCTTCCGCCTTAGTGATGAGAACTCCAATGAGGTTGGGTAGTTACGCCCCACTTTCAGCTGGGGGGGACAAGTGTTAGACTTTTCATCCTTAGCGTGGTCTCCCTTAACTTTTTGCCTCTGCTCCCCAGGTTGTTGATGCGTGCTGGACTTTGATTTTACTGTTTTTGTTTCTCTGGGCACTTTACCACTGCTAACCAGTGCTAAAGTGCAAGTGCTCCTTTACAAAATGTGTATGTAATTGGCTTATCCATGATTGGCATATTTGATTTACTAGTAAGTCCCTAGTAAAGTGCACTGGAGGTGCCAGGGTCTGTAAATCAAATGCTACTAGTGGGCCTGCAGCACTGGTTGTGCCACCCACATAAGTAGCTATGTAATCATGTCTCAGGCCTGCCACTGCAGTGTCTGTGTGTGCAGTTTTAACTGTAAATTCAACTTGGCAAGTGCACCCACTTGCCAGGAGTAAACCTTCCCTTTTCTTTCATGTCAGACACCCCTAAGGTATGCCATAGGTAGCCCCAAGGGCAGGGTGTAGTGTATGGTTAAGGTAGGACTTATAGTAATGTGTTCTAAATGTCCTGACAGTGAAATATTGCTAAATTTGTTTTTCACTGTTGCAAGACCTGTCCCTCTCATAGGTTAACATGGGGGCTACCTTTAAATCTGATTAAAGTGTAGATTCTCTTTGGGAGCGGATGGACATGTGGAGTTTGGGGTCTCTGAGCTCACAATTTAAAAACACATCATTTAGTAAAGTTGATTTTAAGATTGTGTGTTTGAAAATGCCACTTTTAGAAAGTGAGCATTTCCTTGCTTATACCATTTCTGTGACTCTGCCTGTTTGTGGATTCCCTGTCTGGGTCAGTTTGACAGTTGGGCTGGTTGCACCTCACACTAGACAGTGACACACAGGGAGCTGGAGTGTAGCCTGCATATCCTGATGAGCCATCTGTGCTAGGAGGGAAGGGAGGGGTGGTCACTCACACCTGAAAGGGGTGTGCCTGCCCTCACACAGTGCAGTCTCCGACCCACTGGTGAGTGTCTGGGGTCTGGCCTGGGTAAAGCAGGATTTCACATTCAAAAGAGACTTTACTTTGAAGTAGGCCTACTTGAATCGTGAAATTGGGTATAAGGACACCCAAAACTACAGACTTTAGAAACACTTCTGGAAACAAGAGGAGCCTCTGCCTGGAGAAGAGCTGAAGAGCTGAGGAAGCTGCCCTGCCTGTGACTGTGCTTTGTGGAGCTATCCTGCAGTTGCTGCGTGACAGAGTAAGAGGGCAAAGACTGGACTTTGTGTGCCTTCCATCTTGAGAAGAAATCTCCAAGGGCTTGATCTAGAGCTTGCCTCCTGTTGTTTGAAGTCTCAGGGACAGCAAAGACTTCTCTCTGCCAGCACCTGGAGTCTCTGGAGAGACTCCTACTCTGCCCTGTGGTGCCCATCTAGTTCCTGGGACCCTGAAAGGAGAAGCTGGCAGCCTAAAGACAAGGAAATCCATGCACAGAGTGCCGTGCGGGGAAAAGATCGATGCGATTCCGATCTGCGGCTGAAGAAACGACACGCCACCGGCTCCGCAGCTGAGAAACGACGCTCGCAGGAAACACAACCAAAGAATCGACGCACGGAGGAGGAGAAACGTCGTGCAGCATCGCTGACGGAGGCTGGGAGATCACAACTGGCGCTGCGGGGTTTTCAGATCATCGTGCGGCAGGATTTCCGACTCAAGTACTGCTCGGCGTGGAAAAACAACGCAAGGCTTGTCCGGACCTGAGAGTGCTGACCGGCTCGACGCATCGCTCTCCTGCGGAGAGAAGAAACAACGCACACTGACCCGGGGAGAGGAGAAATGACGCAAGGTCCAGCTCGTGCGTGGAATCAACGCATCTCAAGCCCTTTTTGACGCACACTCGCCCGTGCTGGGTTATTTTTGATGCACCCAAGGTACTTGTACATGCTGACAGCGTTAGTTTGTGTTTGAAACTACCTAAAGACTCTTTTTGCATTTTTATTGATAGCTTGACTTGTGGATTGTGGATTTTTGTCATTTTGGTCTTGTTTTGTTTAGATAAATATTTCTATTTTTCTAAACCTGTATTGTGTCATTTTGTAGTGTTTTCATAAAGTTACTTTGTGTGTTGGTACAAATACTTTACACCTAGCACTCTGAAGTTAAGCCTACTGCTCTGCCAAGCTACCAAGGGGGTAAGCAGGGGTTAGCTGAGGGAGATTCTCTTTTACCCTGACTAGAGTGAGGGTCCTTGCTTGAACAGGGGATAACCTGACTGTCAACCAAAGACCCCATTTCTTACAACAATGCTATGCTATTTGTATGTAGTTAATTCTATTTAGTCTATTATGTAGGAGGTTGTGCTAGTGCTGACTGCTGTTGGGTCCCAGGCAGTCTTTTAAGGCATATCTGAGTTACGTTGTGAGTGTGTTTGCTATATTTGCTGGTAAGGCCTTCATTATGAGAGTAGAGAAGCTCAAAGAAAAATACAAATAGTCTTGACAGTCAACAGCAACATTAGAGTAAATAGCAGTCAGTAGATTTACACCATAAAAATTGCTGTCATCACCAACACAGAAATGTATGTGTCACATAAAGTTACTTTATTGAGAGTTCCCAAGCAAGCGAAGTGTCTACTACAACAATGTGACTGACAAAATCAGTTATTGTTTACCTAAATTGAGGATAATATGCTTTATTTGAAAGAAGAGAATCATGGAAGAAGCAAAGATAATGTAATAGGACAGCAGGGATAATTAGCATAAAACACAGAGGACCAAATTCACAGAAAATTTGTAAATCCTCACCCAAAGGAGTACTCCTACAAACTAGTTTTGATTAACTTTTTTTAAAAATCGAAAACACTAGAAGCAATGTAGCTGAAAAGATGTGCCATTTGGAGGTTTTCTGGCTTTCTACTGGAAACGTGATGTGCCTTTTTCGAATTGTGTTATTTACCTAATGTGGAATTAAAAAGTTAAATTCAGTATGGGAAAAAGGCCATTTGCAACTAAGTTCCCATGAAGTCAATCCTTTTCACTGTAAAAAGGTCATTTATTTCAGCCCTCTGTTGAAGGAAATTGCCATTTACCAGATGGGAAGGCGTAAGAGAGCAGTTTGACAGACAGACGTTTTTGGCCATTCATAAGCTCACGAGGGAAATCACATTTGATCTGCTCAGTCCACACTGCTTAGTAGTACATAGTCAAGCATAGCGTGGTGTTTCTCAGTGAAGCTCGTCAATGTTCAGGAACATAATGAGTTGTAGTGACAGCTGCACAGTGAAGGCGCTAAAAATCCTCATGGTCTTAAGGATCACAAATGAGCTGTTTTTATAATGCAGGTGTGCTTAGCTGCAAATTTCCTTGAAAAAGTTCCCTGTTTAATTACTTCAAAAAGTGTGTGTAATTTATTGAAAATATATCTCCACAACTAGGTTTGTGGAACAATATCTCATTAAAACTCCAACCTAGGAGAAGAATTATCTTGCAATCAAATAGATTTTTCAAGAAAGTTCTCCCAGAAGCAAACGATTCAACGTATTCAAAACTTCAAACGCTTAGGAAAGTATGAAGTTTGTAAACTTTGTAAGACTGCAGGCAAAATTTAGTTTTCTCCCATTCCCACCTTCAGATATGCGCTTGCAAATTATCTTACAAAGCCTGTTTAGAAGAGGCTTCGGGAGAACAAAAACCCTGCTGAAAAAATTCTACATTTAAAAGGAGAAAGTTCCAGTTCTTCCCAATTGTATCCTGAAGTTGGTTAATGGCGTCTCATGACAGTTGGTTCGAGTTTGTATTTGAAACTAACCAGGAGCTTTGCCATTGTGTTTTCAACTTGATAAAATGTAAAACTCCAAATAAACACAATAATCCAGTAGAGTCATTGGTAACTAATCAATTAGAATTTCCGTCAAGGTTACAAATCAAGAAGCGCAGGCATCAAGCGTTTCAGGCTGCTTCTGAACACGCAAGTGTGACCCTTACCATCATCACACCTCGCTGGCTCGTGCTCTCTCACCTTCCTCCTGTCCCCGGGCTGACAGCCACCCCTCAGCATCACACCATGTGGCTGACAGTGACAGGTGTGTGGGCTGCAGCCTGACACCTCTTTGGAGCTCTGCTGTTCAGTTTTAATGAGCGGTAAACAATGCCGCGCAGACAGCGGATTGGCCGTTCATACCGGGGAGATGCGTCTGAAGCCGGCTGGCACCAAGCTGAGGTAAAGAGAGACGGAACAAGACAATTATCGAAAATCCATAACTTGCCGCTCCAGAGTGCGACACGCGGCGTCTCCTCTGCTGTCTGCACTGACAAACTTTCAATGATCTTGTTTTCATAGCGCTTGGTGCAGGAGAAATGCTGTTTCTAAACAGTCTTATTTGTGTAGAAATGAACAGGGATTCAAGAAAATAAAGTCATTTTCCAGAATAAAGTCGAAATAAACCTCAGGATTCATCTCGGTAGCAGGCAGTTTAATAAAGACTATTTCTCCTTATTTGTGTATTCTTGAATAAGTCCCCTGAGCCGGCTCTAAAAATGTACAGAACTGTACAACTGCCAGAGGAATCTTATCTTGTAGGTGACGCACTCTGTATCACATTCGGTAGCAGTCATTTGCGCCCTGTAATTCAACTGGTACCTCATGCTGTAACCATGCAACTTCTGTCTGAGCTTTCCCGCCCTAAAGGTGGCGCATGTTGTGCTTGTGTGAAGAAAACCTCTTCCCATCACACATGTAAAAGATCCATCTCCTTTATTTAAGTGCCCAGCAGAGCTGTGGAGCATGCCGTGCATGATCCGAGGCAGCTGACAAAAGCCCTTGGAGCACACGGTGGCCTTGCACAGCTGCACCTGGCTCGTGGCACAAGGAGGTTCAACAAGATACATTAGCCAGATGGCAGCTCTACTAAACATATGCTAAATGTAAAAATGTAACATTCAGTCCGGTTGTATTTCATTAATATTGCACTTTGTCATTCATATTATTGTAATTCAAAGCTTATCTTGTATTGCATATTTTTCAAGATCTCTTGTTGGTAGATTCCTCGGCATCACCCCCATTTCTACATTTTGAACATTCCACTTCAAGGTGGCAGGTTGAAATGTTGACCATTTTACCTCCGACCTGCTGAGGAGAGTTTGGAGCTGGATACAAATAACCCCTTTTCTTCTATATATCTTAGCTTCTTTCACTATAATACTGACGACAAGGATAGAGAGCTGTGCAGGGGACAGCTATCATCTGCTTCACCCCTGTTTTACATGACTTTTCCTAGGGTAATGTGAGATACATTGGACAAAAGGGTAATTGTTGTAAAGACTGATTTTTGAAACGTGATGAAAGATTCTTATGAGACTGCAAACTGATGAAAAATGTTTTATCTGAAGGTATGGATTAGTACTCGTGTATTAACCTTTTACACATCATTGTCATATTAATACCACACCCCGATTCTGAGTAGTCCGTTCAGACACTTTAAGACTGAGGGCCTGATTTAGAACTCAATGGACGGGTTACTCTGTCACAACAGTGACGGAAATCCTGTTTGACGAAATATAAATCCCATACTATTCCATGGGATTTAGATTTTATTACAAGACCCGGAGGCAAGCATTATGCTATCTTTTCTTGCATATATTAGAACAGCAGCCAAGATAAACTACAAACTCCCAGCATGCCTAGGTATTAGAACGACAACATGCTGTCATAATGAATTTTTTTTATCAACCAATCATGTCAGGGTAATGTTATAAATGTCTTGACTGGGAGCAACAAGTACTCTTTTCTTGCTGTTCACTGTCAAGACAAGTAGTATTTACATTTTTTTCTTATGTTTAAACCATCACTGATTCATAAGTAGATTATTACCCTTATATGAGTGAGTTTGTAGGATATATAAAACCTTGTAACTTCCGATTTACTTGTAACCTTTTACCCAGTCTGTTTGTCGCACCCTGACAGTTTTTCTGTCACTCGGTCCTTTCCCTTCAATTTCCTCACACCGGGCGAGCGTGTTTTTCTTGAAACACTCTAAGCCGCAATGGTATTGTGTGTGCTCCGAGTGTCGTGTGCTCACCTTTTATCTTTTAATACAACGCCTCACACCGGCCGAGCGCTTTCGAATCTCCTCATGCTTCAGGCCTTGTGTGTATTGCGGCCCCCCCCAAGACCTCTCATTATCGCACTCGCTCCCTCTGGGCCTTTCCAACTTTCCTCTTCACCAACAAGGATTGTACTGCTGCTTCGCTTCCTTTTTAACAGTTTCAGCCTCATCTTGCCTCCTCCTTCTTCAGAGGAGTGCACGCCTCAATTAGTTCAGCGGTAACACCCCCAGGCCTGCATTCTTTTCTGTTTTTACCTCCCCTAAAAAATTTTACTCCTCATAAACAGGTTTTTTATTCTATATTATTTTAGTCCCTATTTTTTCTCTCAACGTTCTTAAAATATACTACTTTATATATACATATTTTTTTGGTTGCCCTCATCCTTGCTATCATTGATCAAATAACATTTGTATTTGTATTACTTAAATATGGAGGTGTTGTCTGAAGATAAAGAGGCACAGGTCTTTAAAGATAATTTGAATGCCTTTATCAAAGACTCTGTGAAGTGTAGCAGGCTGTTTTGAATTCCATGGCTAATATTTCTAAAACACTGAAAGGTTCTATGAAAAATTGTTGGCCAATGATAAAGCAAATATCAATACCAAAAAGGCCAAAAAACATGTGGCAGATAATTTAAATTTAATTGAGGACTCTCCATCTCTGCAGCCTCAGCCTGGAGCTAGTACTTCTAAAAAACAAAATGTTCCCATCAAGGTGACATTTTTGAGAGACACAGATGATGATATGGGTGACTCAGACAATAATACGGATAAGGAAGATCCAGACATAATGATCTGTGGGGAAGAGGTGTAAAACCTCTCATTAAGATAGTCATCAAAAACTCAAAATTCTGATATTTTACTTGATTTTTCAGGTCAACCTGTGTTTGATCCTACGCTTAACCATCACCCAAATTCAACAGAAAGGTCTCCCTGTGAACATGCTTCTAAATATGTGTCTAGCAAATAAAGATAACCTCTGGACAAGATGTTTCCCAACAGACTTTGTTCTGAATGTCCTCGACCTTCTTAGTCCAATAATATTTCTGTCACTCCTTCAGTTGATCCTAACATTCTATTATTTTTTACAAAATATGGCAAAGACCTGAAGAAAGGTGTGGATAGCGCCTGGACAAATTGTCAGGACAGCCTGTTAGACATCACTGGTCCGCTTACCAGAATTTTAGATCTGGCTGAAGAAGCAAGGATTGAGGGCACCAGTGTAGATCCTGTAGACTAGTCTAATCTGGCCCAGAGAACAATATGCCTTATGGGAAATGCTAATGCAACAATGGCTCAAGAAAGGCGGAAAAGTTTGGTCTTGAAGAGCAACCCAAAATTAGGTAATTTGGCTACCAAAAAAGCGGGTCAGGAGGCAAATGGCTTGCTCTATGGCGATTCATTCATTAAGAAACTTAGCAAGTAAGTGGCCACTTTCACCTCCGTAGATAAAGCCCAGACATCCTTACAAAAAGTATTCCCTAGTCAGGTTTTTGGCAGGGCCGGTAAAGGCAGGAGACGCTTTGCCGGCTGCTACATCTCAAGAGGTGCGGTCAATCAGACCAGAGGCTCATTTGCATACCAGCAGGATTATCAACCGCGATTTTATCCCCAGAGGAACAGGGGCCATAGACAATGCAGTTATAGAGCCAGAGGACCCAAAACCCCAGGTAAGTGCTCTATGGTCTGGCCAATATGTTGTGGGGGGACATCCAAGATTGTTTCTGAAGGCTTGGAAAAGGGTAACTTCAGATCCTTGGGTTCTACAAACAGTGCAAGGTTATTGTATTGAACTTCACACTATTCCAGCTCAGAACAAAATTCCAAATCCCTTTTCCTTTTCAAAGGAGCAAGAAATCATTTAATCACATTTAATCACAGGAAATTCAGTCTCTGCTTCACTAACAGACTATAGAAATTACATCCCCTCATCCTTCAGAATTTGTAAGCACTATGTTTTTAGTTCAAAGGGAAAACAAAAAGTGTTGTTGTGTGATAAATATAGGGGCATTCAACACTTATGTGATATATCATCATTTCAAAATGGAGACAATCCTCCATCTCAGGGATTCTTTGCTGGGCTAAAACTGGATGGCACGTTTAGAGCTTCAGGATGCATATCTCTCAATTCTGAGTCACCATTCTTTCAGGAAGTTCATTCAATTTCAAGGTGTCAGCTTATCTAGACAGCTCCCTTTTATTGCAGCAAGAAAAAAATGTATTAATGACACTTCTGATAAATTTAATTTCTCTTCTTCAAGACTTAGGGTTTGTCATCAACAAGGACAGGTCAGATTTAAGTCTGTCACGTCGGATGGAATTTGTCGGTATCATAATAGACTCAGACAAATCAATTCTTCAACTTCCACAGAAGGTCTCTCATATCAAGAGAGACATAGTTCAGGTCTTGAATCAATCCACTCTAAGTCTCAGGATTTTAGCTCAAATAATATGTCTTCTGGCTTCTTCAGTTCCAAACATCTTCCCTGGCCCTCTTCATTATCTGGCTTTACGAAGACTCAAGATGAGGTATCTCCAGAAAAGGTCTCAATTATGGCAACATGATTGTCCTAAATCAAGACTCTCGAACAGAACTCCTATGGTGGTTAGATCATCTACAAGCATGGAACGGAAAAGCAATTTTCTCTACAGCACCAGATCTTGTTTTAAATTCGATACAAGTCAGACTGGTTGGGGCACAAGATGTGGTCAGTTCTTGACTGGCAGCGTATGGTCAAAAGAGAAGTTATCGCTGCACATAAATTGTTTAGAGATGCTTGCAGGTTCCTCTGCGATCCGAACTTTTGTCAAAAACAGGAGAAGTTGTTCCATTCTGCTTCGAATGGACAACTTATTGGCAGTTAAGTATATAAACCACCTAGGAGGTACAAGGTCCAAACCTCTTGCCAAACTAGCCAGTGGGAGCTTTGTCTCAAGAAACAAATCTCAGTCCAAGCAGAATATCTCTTGGGGAAAAATGAACACAGTAGCAGATTGTGTTCCAGGCATCTTCAGGATTCATGCAATATGCATCTACACCATTCAATATTCAAAAAACTTTCTTCCAAATTTAGTCACTTCTCGGTGGATCTTTCCTCTTCTTGTTTGAACACCCAGCTTCCTTCTTATTTCAGTTGGAGACCAGATCCGCAAGCTTTGGCAACAGATGCCTTTCTTCAGGACTGGCCCAATCAAGTGGGTTATACATTTCCCCCCTTCATAATGATAGCTCGCATGCTAGCTCAGATTTGATGCCAGAAGACAAAAATTCTACTGATAACCCCATTTTGGCAGGGACAACCTTGGTTCCCTATAGCTCTAGAATTATCGGTAGAGCAACCTATTCTTCTTCCTCAATTCCCATTGTTAATCTGGAATGCTCAGGGGTTATCTCACTAACTGATCATCAATCAGTCCCTTTGGTTAATGGCATGGATGATTTCGGGTTATCCTGGAGAACCCCAGAAATTTCGGCAGAAGCTGCTCAGTTCATCCAGCAGGCTTGGGCACAGGTACATCCAGAGCTTACATGTCATCCTGGAGAGTATGGGATAGTTGGTGTGCAGGGACAAGGGTTAAGATCCCTTTTCAGCAGATGTAACATTAATTGTGAACTTTCTAGCTTCTTTAGCCGCTCAAGGGAAAGCCTATAGAACAGTCAACACATACAGAGCAATCAACGCTTCATCTGCTTTCTGATGGTTAATCATCACAGAGAAGGAGCTCCGCCATATTCGTTTATTACGGGCTACGCAGGAAGAAATTGGCTCCTCCCGCTCGTATCCACATTGTTGGAAATTAAAACAATTACCAGATTAGGGAGCAACCATATCTGAAAGGTTAATTTTAGTGTGTTACAGCACACTTTAAATCTGTAATTTTGTTCTGCTTTGCGTGTCAGCACGGTGATATCCAAACCTCAAACCTGAGGGAATCGTATTAAAGGTGCAACTTGAATGCTTCACAGAAAATAAACTAATATACGTGAAAACAAATTCAGTTTTATCAGCCATCTTAGAGTGTCATAAGTTAGAGCCAACCAGGGACATGCATACTTTAAGTTGGTTACTAAATACAAAAAAATATATCTATTCTTTTTTAAAAAAAAATATGTTTATTATGATTTTATATACAAGAGGAGCATAATCAAATACATCTACAATCATGTTAAAAAACAAAATTACACAGGCCATCGGGACATTATTTATATTAGAACTACCTTATCATCACTTATACAGTGTTTGCATAAAGAGATGTTAAAAAGCCAGTAGATATGTTGAAAATCATAGGAGGGACAGAATTCATCAAACTCATTTCAAAGTTGCAGTAAAATAACTCTCAAGAGAAAGTACAGTTGTTGTACATCTATCTAAGGTCTGAAGAGCCTGCCTCTGCCCACCTCTGCAGGGGGGCCCAAATCTGCTTCCCCTTTTTCCTGGTGCTCTTGTCCTTCTGCTGATATAAGCTATTTTCCAGATTACATTTCGAAAGCAGCCATGTTAACCACTGGTGAAATGTAGGAGGGACCAGATTGAGCTACGTTGAGGTTATAAAATATTCAGGCTACAGCCTTTGCAATAAAGGCAAAGAGCTGCCCTGAACTATCCCCTGCATTATTATGCACACCCAGCAGTATCAATTGGGAGTTTAAAGTCACATCCGAGTGGAGTGCCACCCTTTTTTTACAACGTGGGCAAGAAATGCTTACACTTCTCCTCCACTTAGCAACTTTTGCTGGAATATGGTACAGATTGAAAATTGTTTTATATTTTTTTGCCTGCTTCCCCACTGATAGAAGAAGGGTTCGCCCGAGCTCGAGTGATTCACAGAAGCAACAATCTGTGGTGTCTTCTTTGCCACTTCTCCAGATGCTTCTCAAGATCGTCGGACATTAAGACACACAGAAAGTCATACATTTGGCTTATTTTACACCTGGGCTTATTGCAAATAAGCTCCAGCAATGTTTGCTTGTGAAGCCTATTGCTCATCCCCATTTTTGAATGAAAATCATGGACCTGGAGATATTTGAAAAAATCTCTCTTGTCTACGCCATAATCCGACTGTAGTTCTCCGAATGAGAGTAATTTATTTACGTCAAAAAATCACTCAGCTTCTCGATTCCACAGGCCTCCCACCTAAGACAGCAGGGATCATGGAATGTGGTGGGAAGAAACAGGGAACTCTAAATACGTCTTTAGAAACTGTATTCCCCTAAACTGATTTTCTTTCTACTAATCACCCAGATCTTAAAAGCTACCTGTAAGGTGTTAAATTTGACTTTTTTTAAATAAATTGACTCTATGAATTTTAGAAAACCACACCTACCATTGTCCCCTATTTATAATTCATAGATTGGAAGAATCCCCTCCCCGACTACCTTCAATAAGAGACTTCATATACTGCAGGCAGCAGTCCACTGATAGAATCTGAAATTAGGGACAGCCCATACTCCTCTTGTCCTAGCTTTGACATAGAACCAGATAACGCTTTTGACCATATCCTCTATCATTTTAAACCATCTATTCTTGAATTCCAGTGGGATTGCCCTAAAAAGGTACAAGACTTTAGGCAGCAATAGCATCTTAATCACACTATAGCACCCAATAATTGAGAGATAAACATCCTCCTAAAGTCCTTTCTCACCTTATCGATTACTGCAGCGAGGTTTGATTCCACTAGCTGGTCTATGTCAGATGCAACATTTACCCCCACATAAACTGCCTGATCCACAATGCGATCATCCTCTAATTATATCTGATTATTGATGACCAACTGGGTTTTATTACAATTTAAGGAATAGCCAGAGAATTTCCCATATTTTAGAGCTTCATTTTCTACCTCCTTAATTGTCTCTTCTGGGTCCGGTGTCACAATTGTGATATCATCCGCATATGCCAAGATTTTGGTGTTATAGACAAAAGCGCTCACTGGTCTAATTAAAACATTAGATTCCAATCTCCTTTTCAAAGTATCTATATAGAGAGCAAAAAATAAAAGTGAACAGGGACACATCTGTCTTGTACCCCTCTTTATAAGATTTTTATAGACTGCTTGATTGGCCCTGACAAACCCCAGCCCGATGTTATTCCATTTCAAATTGTCCAGATATAGTCCTAAGCTACTCTGTTAAAAGCCTTTTCGCATCTAACAAGACCAAGCCACGAGGACTTCTGCTACTTATCCTCTATCAACCAATGCTATGATTCGATGAATATGGTTGGTGGTTCCTCTCTCCAATATAAAGCCATGTTGTCTCGGAGACACCAGTTTGCAGATGACACAGGTCAATCTTGTTGCTAACTCTTTAGAATAGAGTTTGTTGACACTATTAATTAATGTAATAGGTCTGTATGACCGAGGATCATGCAGGGGCTTTCCTTTCTTTTTGAACACCACTATATTAAAGGTGGCCCAGGATTCCTTTATCTGCTGGCCACTTTATACCATTTATACCATTTCAAAAGTTTCCACCAAATCTGCCTTTAAGGCTGAAAAAACGACCTGATAAAATTCCAGTGGAATGCTCTCTTGCCTGAGTGTAGGGCTTTCAGTGCTTCCCTCATTCCATTGTTACCGAAGGGGGCATCCAAGAACTTGTGATCTTTGAGGTTAACCCCTGGCTTGATACAGCTCACTATAAAAATCTGAAAATACCCGTATTTCCTCATGTGTGGAAACAATTTTACCCAACCTATCCCTAATCTCAGCTATATGGTTGTAGTTTTCGATGTGTCTGGTGTTTGGTAATGTATCCCTACAGAGTCATGTGGTTGTGGATTGAGTTATGTCCTATATCGGTACTTTCTGGGCCTTTCTTCATTTTTCTTTTCAGTCTGGCGTTAGCCAAGACCTTTTGTTTTTAATAAAAAATATTTCTTAAAACACATATTAACTTACATAACATACATGCGTAGAGGGACTTTTTTATTCAGCCTCTTCAACCATTGGCCTATTGTAGTGCCACATTTTGCTTCCACAAGCAGCATGGGGAAATGGTTCAACCCACTTCTACCGATGCCATTTCAGCATGAATTGCAGCATTTTGTTCCTGCACAATGTGCACATGTGGCTTTAAAACCATTCTCTCAGTGCCATTGCTTCTCGGCCAAAGATCATTAATTGTGTCAATAAACATTATTTTTACTTCTACTGATTAGACTTTGTATTTTAACATTTGCGGGAGCCCAGCAACTTCTCTGCACTGCTACGAAGATGCTCTCAGTGCCCTCCATCCCTTGCTTCGGGGAGCCATCTAGAATGGGGAGTTACATTCTGTATTAATATAGAAAATGTACAAAAACAGATAATGCTCCATGTTTCATATTCAAATACCGTTTAAGTGAGTCATTTTACGAGCATGTTTATGAAATATTCTAAAACCACCACATATTAAATGTGCTACATGTTCCAAAAGAATTCAGCACATATTATTAATATAGTCTTATATTTATAGTCTTCTATTATATTCAAGTATGGCCGGGTGCATGCTCGCAGAATGATTTATAAGACTTTAGTAAAAATAAAGCGTGCAGTATTCCTCCTGGGCGTGCAGCATGTTTAATAGGTGTCAGTTTTAGAATATTTATGAAAGATGTCATGCACTTAGTTTAATGTTAAATGCTGGAGACAGCGCTGCCCGTTATCCCCACCCAGGGGGTTACAAACTGTGACATGAGTCATGATTTGAGGCTTTCAGTGGAGAAGCAGCACCTCCGGTTAACTTTTTTATAAAGCGCCGCCTGGCTTTACATTTTGGCAAAGTTTATCCTCAATGGAATTGTAACGACCATCCACCATCCCTCTCCTGCGAGGAGCTTTAGGCAGCGGAATGCTTTCACCATCTTCCGGCATCAAAGGAAAATATTTCCATGAAGAGAGCAGCACAGCACTGTGCACGAGCTGGAATGAAGCATCTCTTCAGCTCGTTATTGAAAAAGGATATAAATCGTGAAGTTAGAAGCCCAACACGAAAATCTTTGTTGCTTTTTCCCGAAATATCAAGTTTCTGGTATTTCTATTGTATTCCCTGGCTTTCGCGGTGGCTTTTATTAGCTTACACTCGGGCCTAAAAAGTGATGTGTAGAGATGGTTACAGGTTAGAAAAAAGATGCAAGAACTGTCTCACCTTGTAGAATAACTGAACACATTTTATAAGGATGAAACAGGTCTCTGTTATATTTCGAACTTACTCGACGCTTTGTCCATCAGTAATTTTAGCACTTTGTAACACTTGATAGAGCGGAACGTGGTAACAAATTTACCTACGTTTGGACGCTCTTTAGGCCGATGAATCTTTTGACTTTGTGGGAACTCTCTGTACTCTTAATCGATCGATCTCATCAAAATCAATAATCAATAACGAACATAAGCAACACCTTGAACAACGTAACACTTAACAATCAATCCAGAATACATTTCGGCGAACCCTGACCTTTCAGTCAGGAATAACCACACCAGTTTAATGCAAAGTTAGTGAATTTATTTCCCTATATTAACAAAGCTAGCACAATGTAAATGTGTCTCAACACCAAATGATAAACATAAATGAACATTAATAGCTGTCCATACCGTCGAAACAAGTGTAATCTATGAAGCATTTGAATCACAAGGCATTCGATAATGGCAATGCAAAGCACTAATACGATAATCTGTAATGAACTAATTGCGTACATTTAGTCAGCATAACAAGATCTCAAATTACATCGTGCAACATATGGAATCCTCGTCTAACCTCAAATTAGCATCGGCATGTGGGACTTCATGCAAAAACAATTTAGCAACATTAATTTAGAAAACTCCTAGCTAGGGCTCTTACCAAAATCAGCAGTTGGTTACCTAAAAGAAACACAATGCAATTTTACAATTTCCTTTCATATTTACCAATTAAAATCAGCATACAAGGAAGTCTTCGTCTCACAGGTACCGTTCTTCGGTCAGCATGGGTACCATTTCTCGATCAGCATGGGACGGGACAAAGGGGCAGGGGTGAACGGGGCAAATGCCTCACGGCGGCAAGGTAAACTATTACTTCATGCAAAGGGATCAAATCAAAGTTACAGTCTCTAGGGCAAGAATCATTTAAAATCTCTTTCTCTCGATTAGAGAAAGCATCAAAGTCTCTCAAAATGGCGTCGCAGCAAAGTGGGCCATAATAGCTACGAAGTCTGCAAAAATGGCGGGTATCGAGCTGGTAATGGCTACCTTCTTCTCGTGCACCTGGTTTTTATAGACAACAGTTCAAGTCCTGTAGGGTCTCCATTGGTGGGTTCATAGGTTAGCTTCAAATTGACCAATCAAACACGACAGTTCTCAAGCTTTTACTTAAGCATACATTATCCTTGGAGATGGGTACGTAATTTGCAACATTGTCTCTCGATTAGCTTACTCTCAGAGCCTCCATTGTCCGCACCTGCAAGTCGACCTTGAATTAAAGAGAAAATATGCCAGGCTGGCACCAACTTTAAGATAAGCATGTGAACAGTTTCTGTGGAAAAGTACAGCTTCAAGCAAAAATACACGTTTATTAGCACAGTGGAAAAATACGAGCATCTAAATCGTGAGACCAGGCAGCTAGGCCAAAGCCTCTGCTAAAGTAATGCTAAGCTAAAACATTTCAAACAAGCAAATCGTAGCACACGTTTATGATTATGTCGGATTAGTGCAATTCTAATTCACCACGTTATATAAAGCACGCATATAAATGATGGCAAACTACTCTGAGGGCACATTTTGTCCCCGTACAATCTTTATTAATTCGGTTAAAGTCACACATGATTATCTCAGTACTACGTTTAAGCGTTAATAAATCAAAACCTTCATTTTCTGCTTCATCAATCCCTCCTCTGATGACTACTAGTCATCACACAAATTTAGCCCACAAATTTTATCCCATTAAAATTCTGTCAGTTCCCTTTTCCTTTTAGTACCCCTAGTTTGCGCTTTGTATTCTTCTGCCATTCTTTTCATAATTTTCTCTTCTTTTCTTCTTTTAATTCTCTCCATAATCATTATTATTCCCCTTTTTATTCCCCAAATTCCAAATACACAAATTATTACTATTAATATTCCTTCTATTATTTTCAATAATATTCCATTCCAAATTCCCCCAAGCCAATGTCCCACTGAAGCTATTCCCTTTCCAACCTTCTCCCACACTCCTGGTTCTTTCAGTTCTTTCAAATCTGCACTTTCTTTTGTTAGATTAGCAAGCATAGTTTTAATCTTCACACTATTATCCGGTATATAGGTGCAACAGTGACGTGCACCAATCATTTTGCAAACGCCTCCATCCTTTGCTAAAAGAATGTCTAAAGCAAGCCTATTTTGAAGAGTCATAGCTCTTTCCGCTGCAAGCTCAGCATCTATCAGAATTATAGCACCTGAAAACTTTGTCAGCATGTTATCCACTATAGTAGACAACTTTCGTATCTTGATGGAATTCAACACAACTCCCAATGAAGGAATCATGGCTCCAAATATGTCACCTACCACAGCAGCTGCGGTCTCTCTTTTCTGGATACTATGAGATCCAGATGTCTTTTGAATCATCGATACGTCATCCAGTTGATAAACCTTTGGGAACACTATACCCAAATAACATCTCCCCCACCATCCCTTGGGAAGACGATAATAAGCATTATGCCCACAAATATAATATACACCTGGAATGACAGGGTCAAGTCCATCCAACATGAATGTCCATTTGGCCTTAAAAATAAACGTATGTTTGCACTCACTCGCTCCTACAAAAATATTGTCATAATATGATTCACCTCGATATATGCAAAATTTCCCTACATGCCAAGCATCTAAAGCTATTTTCCCTTGTGTCTTTATAGCAGCAAAATCATAATTATCTACTGAAGTCCTCTTATGCAGCTCCTTTTCTAATTTCGCCTTCATTTGAGCCCTTCTATCATCTGTGCGATCTAAAAAGCTTATTTCTACAGCAGAGACTGAACAAGTAAGGTTCTCCCTATGAGCATGAGCCGTCTCAAAAGGTTGCATTGGCTCGAAAAAGTCCCTCATAATTTTGTAATCCCAATATCTTGCAGTTTCGCTTAGCTGCGCTATTATAGGAACATAAGCAAAGGTAACATCATAATTCGAGTAAAAATGCTGTATGTTAGTTTGGCCATAAAACCTAGACATTACTATACTACATGTAATCCCATATGTAAGAGGCATGTGGTGATAAGTTACCCCTTCTTTTACTGATGTCGGTATCTGTGTACACACATAACAATCCTTCGCATCCATAGTCTCAACATACTCTGTTAGCAAGCGATAGAAAACGTTATATGAAAGCTCTTTCTTATCATGCAAGAGCCTCTCATCCATTGCTAGTCTTTTCAATGGGGTTAGTTCAGTGACAGTAACAGGAGCAATAGTAGAAGCAGTAATAGTCTCATTCTCACCCTTTCCATGCATTCCAAACACAATTGCCAATATTATTATTACACATGTAATTACCAAGCCTATACACACATATTTACAAAACTTCTTTCTATTGTTTGGCGCCATGATCTGTATAGAATCAGAGAGCTAGAAGCACTTATAAATGAAACTATTTAGCAAGTCAGTTGCAAAGCTGAACGAGCACAATGTTCACACCGTCTTCTTCAAAAGGCCAGTCACTTATCGGTTAGCAGCATTTGTCTCAATTCGGCAATAACTCAGTCTTTATCAGTTTAGCAAATGTCTCATCCGGTTTGACAATGTCTCAGCTGGTTGTTTCTTTCACGTTATTATTGTAGCAAGCAATGTCATTTACTCCTTCAATCGACAGAGTCTATGAAACTTTTCTTTTCAATTGGTATCTCTTCTTCTTCTTCGTTCTCGATGCTTAGAGATACAAACTCGTCAGTCCAATCATCATTGACTGCATATGCCCATTCAGGACCGGAATACCTCCTGTTTGGTATTCTTTTCCTTTTCAATTTTGCTTCTCTTTTCGACTCTGCTTCGCTGGTACTTTCCTCTTTTGTCAAGTCTTTTTCTTCACTTGACGATTGATCCACAACAGTCACTTCTTTTCTTTTCTCTTTCACTTTCGGCCTTCCTCCTTCGTTCAAACTTTCTTTACCCTTCTCTTTTATTGGTGAGATACTTAGTCTTCTCTTTGCACCATGTCCATTTGATGGACCTGCGATCTTTTCTGTAGAGGCTTGAACTTTTTCGTTCTGTTCTGCCTCGTTCCCTCCTTCTGGGGAATCAATCACATTCTCTTTTTCCTTTTCTGTATCGTCTGCTTCTGGGAAAGCCCTCCTCTGATCAGGCTCTCCTGCTTTTCCACCTTTTTCGAGCCCTTCGTCACCGTTACTTTCTTCAGGCTCTTTATCACTTTCAGCTGCTTCAGGCTCTTTGTCACCTTCGGCTGCTTCAGGCTTTTTGCTACCCTCAGCTGCTTCAGGTTCTTTGTCACCTGCAGCTTCTTCGTCACTGTCTGAACTTTCTCCTTGGTCTCCCCCAAGTGAGTTGGTGTCTTCGTTGTCGGATAATATCTCCTTTTCTCCTGCTTCTGCCTGTTCGCTTTCAGTTCGCTTTTGTTCTGTCTCAGCACTCGGCACTGCTTTATCAGGCACTGGTACTTTCAGCGCTTCAACTTCCTCATCTGTGGGACACAACACCTTCTTTGTGTGACTGGCGTGAATCCAGTTGGGAACCCCCGCACACTTCACAGCGGTAGTTGTCGTCAGGATCACTTGGAAAGGGCCTTTCCAACGGGGTTCCAGACACGATTTTCTCACGTGCTTCTTTACCACGACCCAGTCACCTGCTTTCAGTGCGTGTCCTGGACCTTGGATCGGTGGCAAGGTGGTCGCTTCCACCTGGTGAGAGAAAGAGCGAACCACGTCAGCCAGTCCTTTGCAGTAGTCTAACACCATATCATCTGTAATATTCAAAAGCATGTTTGCGGGAACTGCAGGAAGTCTCATAGCCCTGCCCATGAGAATTTCATGCGGAGACAATCCAGTCTTTCTATCAGGAGTGTTTCTCATTGACATTAGCACCAAGGGCAATGCGTCAGGCCATTTCAAATTTGTTGATGCACATATTTTTGCCATTCTCGATTTCAGCGTACCATTCATCTGCTCCACCAGTCCTGATGCTTCAGGGCGATAGCTACAGTGCAGCTTTTGCTCAATGTTCAGCGCTTCGCAAAGTAACTTCATCACCTCGTTATTGAAGTGACTTCCCCTATCTGATTCTAAAGAGATCGGGAATCCGAAACGTGGTATCAACTCCCTTAACAATAGCTTGGCAACTGTAAGGCTGTCGTTTCTACGTGTGGGGTATGCCTCAATCCAATGACTAAAAATGCACACAATCACCAACACATATTTCAGACCCCCATGCACAGGCATCTCAATGAAGTCCATCTGCATGCGACTAAAAGGACCGCTTGCCCTACCAATGTGACTCGCGTTCACAACCGTCCCCTTTCCTGGGTTCATCTGTTGGCAAGTGACACATCGATGGCAAACTGCTTCTGCAGCTTGACGAAATCTGGGGTTAAACCAATCAGTTTTGAACAATCTTATCATGGCATCTCTCCCTAGGTGAGCTTGCCCATGATAGAACCGCGCAAGCTGTGATAAGAGACTATTTGGCAAAACAAATTTTCCCTCATGTGAAACCCATAACTCATCTTGTCTCTTTATACACTGTGATTTAATCCAGGAATCTCTTTCATCCTCCCTGACATTGTTCTGTAGTGCTTTCAGTTCCTCTATTGTATCTACAACCTTTAAGGCAAATGCTTCAGCTGGTTCGAGTTCTGGTTCATTTATTGTATTCCAATCATCCCTTAGTAATATACAGTTCAAGGCACAAAATCTTGCGACTTGATCTGCATATGCATTTCCCAGAGACACATAGTCCTGTCCTTTCGTGTGAGCACTGCACTTTACCACTGCAACCTCAGCTGGCACTTGAATGGCATGTAACAATTCCCTTATCCTCTCCCCGTTCTTCACTGGGGATCCTGAAGAAGTCAGGAAACCTCTCTGCGACCATAGTTGTCCAAAGTCATGCACAATCCCAAACCCGTATTGACTATCAGTGTAAATGGTGACTTTCATCAATGCAGACAGTTGACATGCTCTGGTAAGGGCAACAAGTTCTGCTACTTGTGCAGAATAGACTCCTTGAAGCCATCCCGCTTCCAAGACACCTGTTACAGTACATACGGCATATCCTGCTTTCAAAATCCCCATCCCATCTCTTAGACACGAACCATCAACAAAAATAATCTGATCATTTACATCAAGCTTGGTATCCTTGATGTCCGGTCGGGGTTTTGTGCAAAATTCAGTCACCTGAAGGCAGTCATGCTCGACGTCTTCAGCGTTCTCAATTTCGGCATTTTCTCCAGGAAGTAAGGTAGCTGTATTCAACGTAGTGCACCTTTTCAGCTGCACATT
This sequence comes from Pleurodeles waltl, assembly GCF_031143425.1. Lineage (NCBI taxonomy): Eukaryota > Metazoa > Chordata > Amphibia > Caudata > Salamandridae > Pleurodeles > Pleurodeles waltl. The sequence goes on from NC_090445.1 coordinate 689,659,831, forward strand.
CGGTGAGCCCAGAATTATCGTTTCATACCTTGTAAGTCTTGCTCCAGTCATGTGTTGCGTTCGGGAACGGGTCAAAAGTATCTCAACTGAGTGAGGGACCATGACTGTTACTGGGTGTCCCATCACTATTCCTTCACTCTGAGTGAGGCTGATACCAACTGCTGCTACGGCGCGCAAACACCCTGGGAGTGCTGCTGCAACCGGATCCAAAGTAGCTGAAAAATACGCTACTGGTCTGTTTACGCCACCATGGGCTTGGGTCAAGACAGACAAAGAACATGCATCCCGTTCATGGCAAAACAATGTGAAAGGCTTCGTGTAGTCAGGCATACCTAAAGCTGGAGCCCTGCACATGCATTCTTTCAGTTCAACAAAAGCATCCATCTCATCTCCTTTCAGCTCAATTTCATCCAAAGCATCCTTTTGGGTCAATTTCAGTAGGGGCTTCGCTAGAGACGAAAAGTTGGGGATCCACTGGCGACAATATCCCACCATTCCCAAAAACTTCCTCACCTCCTTCCTTGTCTTTGGTGGACTCATTTGAAGTATGCTTGTTATTCTTTCCTTCATTATTCTCCGTGACCCTTTCTCTATTTGGTGACCCAAGTATTTCACTTTCTTCTGACAGAACTGTAATTTGGAAGGAGACACCTTATGTCCATTCCTTCCCAAATGGTTCAACAGAGCAATGGTATCGGCTGTGCAGCCATTTTCTGTCTTTGATGCAACCAGTAGGTCATCAATGTACTGTACTAGGGTTGACTCGAATGGCAGTTCTAGTTCTTCCAAATCTTTCTTTAAGATCTGATTGAATATTGACAGTGACTCAGAAAACCCTTGAGGGATTCGACACCAACTGTACACCCTGTCTAGGAATTTGAAACAAAAGAGGAATTGGCTGTCCTCATGAAGAGGCACAGAAAAGAATGCCTGTGACAAATCGATGACTGAGAACCATTCAGCATCGCAAGGGACTTGAAACATTATCACAGCTGGATTCGGTACGACAGGGCAGCACTTTATTATGATGTCATTTATTTTCCTCAAATCCTGCACGAGTCGGACCTTTCCACTTGGCTTTATCAGTCCCATTATTGGTGAATTACATGGACTGCTTAGCACTTCTTTCAGTACCCCCTGCTTTACAAATTCGTCAATGAGTTGGGCAACTTTCATGAGGGTATCTTGTGGCATGTGGTATTGTGGGGTCTGGGGAAAGATCGCATTGGGCTTTACCATCACTTTTACTGGTTCTACTCCTTTCATCAATCCCACCTCTTTCCCTGTCATGTCCCACACTTCTTTTCCGACTGTTTCCCGTAATTCTGCTGGGATATCTTCTTCAGTTATCATCGGGAAGAGACAAATCAGAGGATACTCTTCGTCGACTGTTTCCATTTCATCTCCTTCTACACTGTCCTCTTCCTCCCCATCATTGCTCGTTTCTATTGTTATCCCTTCCTTTGAACACATTATCGAACAACCCAATTTGCACAATAGGTCTCTCCCTAACAGTGCTATCGGGCTTGAGTCACACACCACAAACTGATGTACCCCTTGATAGTTTCCGATGCTGACTGGAACCGGATCTGTTATCGGGTTCGTCAGATGTCTGTTTGCTACTCCCACCACTTGAACTGTCCTCCCTGAGAGAGGCAAATTTGGTACTTCACTGCTCTTAACTGTTGAACGTGTGGCTCCCGTGTCAACCAAGAATGAGACACGATGACCCATTACTCTTCCTTCTACGTACGGACCCCTTTGATCGACTTCCAAGGATGCTGCAAGCACACAATCTCCTTCTTCTCCTGAACTTTCGCTCTCCCATACATTGTTTATTCCACTCTCACTGTGTAAGGGGAACTGTTGTACGGTGCCATTTGTACTCATTACCTGACCCGTTACCTGTGGAGGAACCATCACTTGCTGCTGACTCATTGGTGCCAATGGTATTTGCATTTGCTGATTAGGTACCATAGGTAACTGCTGTTGCATCGGCTGCATCTGCGTCATCTGCACGGGTACCATTTCTCGATCAGCATGGGACGGGACAAAGGGGCAGGGGTGAACGGGGCAAATGCCTCACGGCGGCAAGGTAAACTATTACTTCATGCAAAGGGATCAAATCAAAGTTACAGTCTCTAGGGCAAGAATCATTTAAAATCTCTTTCTCTCGATTAGAGAAAGCATCAAAGTCTCTCAAAATGGCGTCGCAGCAAAGTGGGCCATAATAGCTACGAAGTCTGCAAAAATGGCGGGTATCGAGCTGGTAATGGCTACCTTCTTCTCGTGCACCTGGTTTTTATAGACAACAGTTCAAGTCCTGTAGGGTCTCCATTGGTGGGTTCATAGGTTAGCTTCAAATTGACCAATCAAACACGACAGTTCTCAAGCTTTTACTTAAGCATACATTATCCTTGGAGATGGGTACGTAATTTGCAACATTGTCTCTCGATTAGCTTACTCTCAGAGCCTCCATTGTCCGCACCTGCAAGTCGACCTTGAATTAAAGAGAAAATATGCCAGGCTGGCACCAACTTTAAGATAAGCATGTGAACAGTTTCTGTGGAAAAGTACAGCTTCAAGCAAAAATACACGTTTATTAGCACAGTGGAAAAATACGAGCATCTAAATCGTGAGACCAGGCAGCTAGGCCAAAGCCTCTGCTAAAGTAATGCTAAGCTAAAACATTTCAAACAAGCAAATCGTAGCACACGTTTATGATTATGTCGGATTAGTGCAATTCTAATTCACCACGTTATATAAAGCACGCATATAAATGATGGCAAACTACTCTGAGGGCACATTTTGTCCCCGTACAATCTTTATTAATTCGGTTAAAGTCACACATGATTATCTCAGTACTACGTTTAAGCGTTAATAAATCAAAACCTTCATTTTCTGCTTCATCACACTCACAACTCAATAAATGAATGTGCTGTTATGGGTGTTGCAAAATCAAACTGATTACCTTCTGCAAACATGTTTGATGGAATCACTTAAAATTCAGTGAGAATTTGTTGCTAACACGGATGTGGAAAAGCTTTATCTCTACAAATTAAGAATTATTTTCTCATCTCAATCCTAGGTACAATATACATTGAAGATCTCCCTTCTCACCTTCATAGAGCTAACGCTGCAAATCATCAAAATCATTGCTGAGTTGCCATTTGCTGTACTTTAGAACCTGATCCCAGACTTCTTAAAACCCTGTATATATTTGTATAAGCTTCCGGACCAATCCCTTAAGCAATTAAATTAGAGATATACACATGATGATTTAAAACTGTTCGTGGTTACCTCCTGTTTGTAAATTGGATTAGCACAAAATTATGTGGACTGAATGATTGAGAATTTTATTACAAGACCGGAGGCTCAATTGTGACTCAACTTTTTTATTGCTCATTCTAGTAGCTAAGAAAAAACAAAATATATCAAAGAACAATTTTCAACCGGGTTGCAAAAAGGCAATCATTTTGAACCTTCCCAGCTATTCATCAGCTCTGTGACATCATTAGCAGTTCTATAAATTCTACAGTCTCATTCAGCACATTCTCTTCTTTGCTGCTCTAGCAGATTGGTGCATCATTTTATATATTCATGAAGTTGGATATGTAATGTTTTACTCTTGTGTGTAATTTCACGTTATTCAGTACTTTTCCTGTTTCCTACATGTTTCTGTTTTATATGGTTTGCTATCTGCAGTGTTAAAGCACAGCTAATTGGAAGAGGAACTTTACTGATTTTTTCTGCATTATTAATGTTTTCCTTTCCAGGACTGATGGGTTATCTGTTTCTCCCTGACAAGCCAATGGGCCTTTAAACACCAGTTTATTTGGGAAAGCGCTTCCACTTTTGAGCCCCTGTAGCAAGTTGAGGTTATGTTTTGACCTTTTTAAGCCTCCATATCTCAGCTTTTCTTATCTCATTTGGAGCAGGGGGTGGGGTTACACAGCATAGTTTGTATGCTACACTGTTTCCATTGAGAAGTACTCCTTTTCCATTAGAGGGAAGGGTTTCCTGACTGCTGTGGAATAAATTCATTTATAGTGTAGGGTTAGGTTGGTTTAAAAAAAGAGAGAACGAGTTAGATGCTTACTGCAGTTTTATTTTTTTGTTTGTTTTTAGCTTTGTGTCACTAGTCTTTGCCTAGAAAAAAGGTGCTCAGTTTTCATTTGTTCTTCGTTATATTCTAGCATCTTTAGAGATGGAAGGACTGAATAAGAGTGGTTTAAGCCAACTAAAATTACCTACGTTTTCAGTGTCTCAGTCTGTGGAGACAAGTTCATTCATGGATGAACATGAGGCCTTTCACAAATTCTGATATGAGCCTCTTACGGAGGACCCTCCCTCAATTGTTCATGAGGTGATCCATTCAGTGATCAGTGCCACTGTTGGGACTATGAATGAGTCATTGATTAATTCAATTATTGCATTCTTTGACAGGTTTATGGTTGAGGGGGGCAAAGTGTGGGAAAGTATTGACAGGAGGAAAGTGGTCCAAAGAAGAAACACAGAACCATTTAAATTAATTAGGGTGGCTTGCAGATTCGTTTTCAGGAATAAGTTTAATTCAGGACAACATCATTTGTGTTCTTTTATTCATGGACAATGTCTGTGCTGTAAGATACATAATCAAACTTGGGAGGGAGAGTTCATTCCGATGGCATAACAAGCAGCTGAGTATTGGCATTTTTGCTTTGACAGAAAGAATATGGTGCAGGTAGAGTATCTGCCAGGGTTTGCCAATATCATGGCACATTGGGGTTCAAAGTTTCTTTAGGTCAGGTGCAATAGGCTCTAGATCCAGAAATGTTTCAAAGAATTAACTGCATTTGTATTCCTCTTCAGGTGGACCTTTTTCCATCCAGTCTGATTTGCAAGGTTCCCTGATTTATCAGTGTGAGGCTAGAACTGTGGGCGTTGGAAGCCTTTCTTCAACTTTTGTTATTACTTAAAGTGTTTGTTTTAACTCTATTTTTGATTATCCTCAGATCCTGGGTGAACATCAGTAGAAAGCAAGCCACTAGTACTAGTCACCATAGTTACTGCTTTTGGCAAGCTCATATGTGATATTGATAGCTTTTAAACCCTTCAGTAGACTTTTCAAGTCTCCTTACTACGTGTCCTCTGCTTCTATCTGATCCAATGGGGAAAATTCATGGATTGCTATTGCAGGGTCATCTTCAAGTATTGGCCTGAAAGATTTCAGGGGAGGTCAGTAATCAAGACTCTTGGGCCCTATTAACTAGAACAAATTCCATGTATGCTTTGTCAGTTTGGGTTGGCTGGTGTTTGAACTAACAAGGTGATCTCATTTGTGCAGCTCCAGTACAGGTGGTCTACTTTTTAGTTTGGGACACTGATAGGTAAACACTTTCTGATGTTAGGGCTCTGCATTCTATTCCAATGAAGGTACCTCCGAAACCTAAGCATGTGATTCTTTGGGAAAATCAGTTCGTTTTGAATTGTCTGATCACCTGGGTAGACAATTCTTCAATTTCAGTGAAACAGCTTTCTGTAAAAGTAACTTTGATGTTGTGTTTGATTTGTTTCCTTAGGTATTAGGCGCTAAAGCGCTCAGTGTTGATAGGAAATCTTTTTCTCCACATGGGGTTACTTTTTATATTACAAGATGTACCAAGACTAAAGTCAACGTCTTTTTTTTTCGTCCTGCTTTTCCTCTTTGTGGAAAGGTACGTGGTGTTAATTACCAAAAATGTTACGAAGAAGAAACTGCTGCTTTTTATCCTCATTCTGCTTTCTGCATTTGATTTTTTTTCAACAAGCCCTTTAATCCAGTGTTCTTTTCTCCTTTGGCCAAGTGAGTCAAATGGATCATGGGTGAAAAGGGTATTGATGTTTCAGCTTTCAAGACTCATGCAGGCAGAGGGGTGATTTGGTCCAGGGTTTTTAAAGCGTTGGGTTGCTTAGAGGACATTATGAAGGCAGCACAATGGTAACATGAATCTTCCTTTAGAAATGTCTACAATAAGTTTGTGATGTGGATGACTCGGACAGTAGTAGGCAGGCTTTCAACTTGTCTTAACTGAGCCTACAGTCTTGTAATAGAATGGAAAATCGACCCCCCACACCACCCACTATTGTGGCAGGAGGTTTAGATTATATTAAAAACACAGAGACAATGATTGTCCCTCCAGATCACACCTTTTCAGCATATTTACATTCTTTCACAGTCTAAAGTGTTGATGGAATGGTGGAAGGTGTTATCTTTTTGTTTCCTTGGCAGGATGGTCTACTTTAGGACAGGCACTGTTTTGAACAGTTCTTTCAGCAGTTTCTCTTAAGTTTAAAGTGATGTGATGGATGGAGATTGGCTCACAAAGAAGAGGAAGTGCTGACGGGAGCTGCAGTATTAATAGTGCTACTAATGACAACTGTTTATGAGGCCATCACCCCTGGTTGTAGAGTGTGGCAAAGTTCACCTTTATTGTCTTTTTCGGCACCATGTTGACATGTGTACTTTGTTATATACTGTAAAGAGGTTGAGACAAAATCTTCACCTGCAAGTCTTTCATAAAATCTAAACCTTCTGTCAGGACAGTGGGGGAAATTCCACATTAGGAGAAACACTACAATAAACTGAACTACATATCTGATCAGCAAAGGTTTAGACTCTCTCAACAGTGAGAGTGCAGCACATTGATGATTGCCAGTCTATGCCATGTGTGACCAGTGAGAGTGTAGCACATGCAGGGCTAGAATCTTGTGCCATTTGCAGCCTGTGGCAGTGTAGCACTTGCTATCTGTGCTCTGCATGTGTGTCACCGGTGAGGGTGCAGCTCATCTTCTCTCACCATTCCCCATGCAGCACATTCACAGATGCTGAGCTGTAGCTTTTCAGCTGGGACATCTGCATGTTATGAGGTTCAGACTTAACATTCCATAAGGAAAAGCTGTATCACTATAAAAAGAAGCAGTTTCATCGCTCGCTTACTATGTCATCACAAGAGCAAGGGCAGCACACTCATGGATGACATCCTGTTTCATAATCAAACCTGGTACTGAAGAAGTGCCAAGACTGGCAGCTTATGCCATCTCCTACAACCTACACTGAGGCACACACTTAATGACCAAAGCCACAATAATACCTATATCAGGAGTGAGAGTCACGTAGACGGGCTATCAGGAGAAAACTAGAGAAATAAAAACATAACTTTATTAGCTGGAGTTAAAATAAAGATCAGCCTTCCCTCCTTTCCGAGCAACACACTGTTGCTTTATTTGAAAATCCAGTAGGTCTGTTTATTTTCCATGTAAAAGTGCTTCTATGAGGATTGTCAACTTTTTGTACGTGGAATGTGAAAATCGGTAAATGCTTGGATGAATGAATGAGTGCATTGAGAGATGGCTGAGTTAATGGTGCAGTATAAAGTCACTCATCTATCTGTGGATTAATGGATGGGTGGATTTATAAATGAGTAAATGCATTAATGGGTCCATGGGTGGATAACTGGATGGAAGAGTGCAAGGATGACTGACAGAATGTAAGACTGTTGGGAGAATGAATGCCCATAGTCAACAATCATCTAGTCCTAAGCCATCCCTAATGGCTTTGTCAAGGCTTATTTTTTTAGATCTTTGCATGACATCACACAGAAGTAGTCCTTAAACTCTTTGCTTTATTTCCAGCGGCGCTATGAAGGAGGAGCGTAGCCTCGCTGCTGAAAGGCAGCACAAAAATAAAACGATAATACAACTTCTGTATTATCGTTTTATTTTTTGCTTCCTCCTCGTAGGGCAGTACAGTCTCCCAGTCCCCATCTGAGGCAATTCAGGCCACTCAGACCAATTCAGGTGCTTATCTCATGCAGGGTAACAGCATGATACAAGCCTCTGGATTGGATGAGGAGAGAAAACGCACAGAAGCACCGAGGCAGCCAGGAACATTAGCTTTGCCAATGCTTGTCTAATGAGAGGTGGACGAGCGAACAAATTAATAGGGAGTGCTGAGCCAAGGGTTGTCTTTGGCTTTACTAGCCCATCCACAAGCAAAGCCTTGAAAATATTTGGTATGTTAATCATGCAGCCAACTCATGTTAGAATATGATAAGGGGTTTTCAAATTTTAAAAACGCTTACATCACACACTGAAGCATTTAACCTTGGTACAACACATTATATATCTGAATTGAGAAGTATTTACTAAAAGTGAATAAGGAGCAAACATTCCTGCTCCTGCCCTGATGGCAATGCTATTAGTATACTAAGAGACAAGTGTACACTGTATTTGTACACTATGGCGGTCATTCCAACTTTGGCGGGCGGCGGTAGCCGCCCGCCAGGCGGGGACCGCCAATCGGCCGCCATGCGGCCAAAAGACCGCTGCCGGCATTCCAACATTCCCGCTGGGCCGGCGGGCGCTAACCAAGTTAGCGCCCGCCGGCCCAGCGGGAATGAGGCCGCAACACAGAAGCCGGCTCCGAATGGAGCCGGCGGTATTGCGGCCGTGCGACGGGTGCAGTTGCTAGGCAGACAGTGAAAAGCTGGCCTGGGCCCTGTTAGGGGACCCCTGCACTGCCCATGCCAGTGGCATAGGCAGTGCAGGGGCCCCCAGGGGCCCCAGGACACCCCTTACCACCAGCCTCTTCCTGGCGGTGAAAACCGCCAGAAACAGGCTGGCGGTAAGGGGGTCAGAATCCCCAGGGCAGCGCTGCTTGCAGCGCTGCCCTGGTGGATTCACCCAGCCGGGGCAAAAACGGCGGGAAACCGCCGGCCCCGGTTTTCCGACCGCAGCTTTACCGCCGCGGTCAGAATGGGCTTTGAAGCACCACTAGCCTGTTGGCGGTGCTTCTGTCATTCTGCGCCCTGGCGGTCCAAGACCGCCAGGGTCAGAATGACCCCCTATGTGTTATGTGCACAATAGATTTTGACCTAGATTCTGATTATACATAGAGCAATTTCATACTAGGCTATTAATTCAAACACAAGAGAGGGTTTTGTACTGCACACATCCTGGCTCACATATCTGAAAGTTCTCTCCTATTTGATAATGAACAAAAAGGAGACAGTGAAATAACGTGTTGCCTATGCCTAGGATCACACAAAATCTCCTACCAGGGAAGCTATGATTAAGCCTTGATTTTCCAGATTCAGATTTCACAATTCAGCCATTATATGCCTGTCCGTTCCTGACATCAAAGATAATGCTTCTTCTTAACTACTGAAGGATGAGTTTACAGCGTAGGTGACAGAAACCTTGTTTTATCTATAGGCAGTTTAAATTGCACAAACCTTGGGGGTGGACACAAGAGTACTACATATCGGGCATACGGGGTTAGAAAGTTTAGAAATACACATCAAAGAGCAATTGGTAGTGCTTACCTAAGGTGAATGGGGAGTATAAGGACCAAATTTAGGTTACATACCTTGAAACTGAGGTATTGTCCTCCATGGCTGCAGTACTGGCTCAGGCTGGCAAGAAGCAGACCTGTCCTGGTACAGAGCAGCAGGGTCAGCCCAGGCAGCAGTCACGTCTACAGCAAAGTTACTAAGGAAAGTTTCTCAAATGAAAGAAGAAAGCTTGCTTGCTGATCCGGACTATTGGTTTCCCCATGCGCCCTCAGGCTCAGTCTTTTAAACTCCTTGGAAAAACAAATGTGGAGGGGGCTGGGGGAAGAGGGAGGTAGAGGACTAGAATGTCAGCGACTCGGACATGCCATTCACTGGGACGAGAGAATGAGGCCTCTAAAGTCAAGTGGTGCTGCTGCTCCCCCGATGAGTCTGCAATTTGGAAAAAAAATAAAACATCTCTCAACACTGACGCAGAGCCTTGATGCAAGCCATAATGGACGCCTCCCTCTGCTTCTGCCCATTTATCCCAATCTAAGGTGAGAAGAAACAACAGTAGTTGCTGGGTGGCAATGAAGGAGACAGAGGTCAGTGACACTCCAACAACTTCATTGTCCCCATGAGCCAGCCCCGCCCTTGGCCATTTAGTTTAACTGAACTGTTAGAGTCCCACCCTGGGCCATTGTAAACAATGACCATATGAAAGCCTATACCTCGAAGGTAAAATCCACCACACCCTGCACTTGTCATCACTTGCCAGGCTTATGCCTCCAGGGCGAGGAAGACCTCCACCAGCCATGACATGCAGAAAGCAGCCTCAGGGCATTTCTCCTGCAGTATTTATTACAATTCATAAATATGACAAATGTTTTGTTTTCCACATAAATACCACAATAAGTATAGTACAACATAGTGTTCACATGGGCATATCTAATAAAATATCCTATCAAATACTCCATAGCTAATACATGAATACATTAAATTTCATGTCAAATTAAGGAGTCATGATTGACCACCCTGAGGACTTTATGGTGCTGACTGATTCAATTGACTTAATTGACTTGGACCCAGAATAACACCCTTCTGGTATCTCCATAAGTTGTCTTCTACGAGGCAAATTCACTTGCCCCCTCAAGATAGAGGGAGCTTGGGCCAGCATAACAGCTGTACCCCCAAACAACTATGCCAGAGCTACCCAATACAAGGATTCCCCCTGGCACCCATTAGGAGGTGGTCCTTAGCCAATCAGGCCATACCTTGGTCCCTATACCAGCTCACCATCCCCCGTACCCTCAGGGCTGTGTAATGGAGTATCCCAGCTGGCTATGGACAGTCGCGGTAGCAGGCGTTCCCAGCCTTCCAGTAGTGACCGCGGTACCCCTGCCCCGGATTGAGCTAAATGCTTAAACAATCGAATTCCATCCTGAATTCGCCTCCATGTATTCTTGATGCCAAGGTTGTCTATCTGTTTTTACTGGCCAAACATGATTACTCCTCTTCCACAGGCCTAGGTGGTTTCCTGACCAACCAGTCCTCGCCCGAGATTCTGTTACTTAGATCTGTGAGAACTGCATCTGGTGCCATCACGGTCTTCATACCGGACTTGTTGCCCTCAGGCTAACTAATGAACCTTATCCCTGTGCAAGGACAACTGTTCCACCTTCAAAATGGCCTGGCTATCTTTTTTGAGGCTGCCGAGGACAGGCCCCACCTAGAAACAACTCCCTAGAACAACTGAGACAATACAATGGTGGAGCTAGTACACTCCTTAGTTCACACGTCAGGAAGCTCCAATAACAGTTGCTACAAAACAATTGCTACCTGTGTGGAGGGTGATGACTGCCGGAGGCTGTAACTCCCTGTGTGTGACCTCCTGCTCAAGCCGTCATATCCCATTCCACCAAAGGCCTCCCTTCACATCCCAGTAGAAGAGAAGGTCTGATTTTCCAGCCTGTCTGTTACCCTGGTTCTGGGCAGAAGTTTGAATGCCACCTGGCAGCATGACAAAGGAGTCATGTACTAGCTGTAGCCATGTAACCTAATGATCAGATTTGAAAGGGGAGAAAATAAATATTGTTAGATATATAAAAGCAGTGCAAGTCAATTGCAGTTACATCATGTTAGGTAGCATGAGGCCCTTCTGACTCAGGCTTAAAGGGTGAAGCTCTGTTCTCCCGGGAATGAGGGGTTGGCCCTCTGCCCCTCCTAACAGGGGGTGAACTTAGTGAGTGTTAACAATGATTCTAGTCCAGGTCTCTCTAAGGTGTGGCTCGTGAGCAACTAGCAGCTCTTGAGCCACACATGAGTAGCTCTCCTGTGTGTTGGCCAGCCAACCAAACTAGCGTATGTTTAAATGAGACATGTGATTGTCAGCAATATAAGTAGCTTTCAGTCCAAGTGCGGTTAACAGCTGTATCTGCTGGCATTTGTGAATGATGGACCCCTGGGGCTAACAGGTCGCCCCCACCTAGGTTCCTCAGCTGCACTCCTGCCATACCAGCAAATTTATAACAACACAACTACTAAACAACCCCGCTACATTGCAACCGTATTTGGCCAACACTTCAAAAACCCTCCAACAGGACCCGACGTTAAGCAAGGGCTCTGCTGTGACACAGTGACGTTTGAGAAGTGGTGTGAAGTTTTACCAACAAATGCCTTCTTCCCCAGAGTCCCGCTACCCCATATATATGCCTGTAATATATGTAAAAGATACTTTTGTGTGCCTGTCGAGTCCTCCGACCTGACGTGACCATGCACTCGTTCAATCTGAGTCAGGAAGGTCATCACAACAAATACACTAGTTGGGAATTTGAATGCTGGATCCTCTGTCTATTAAAGGAGGTCCACAGTGAGCTGGTGGGACCGAAACACTGATCCATTCCTTACCCACGTCTGAGCATTAAATTGTATTAAGGCCGTTCCCTGAAATTGACGTAGGCTTTGTTGAACTTTGTTGAGCTGTGCAGGAGCGTATAATCTTAAGAACAGAGGCTCCTCCTACAGAGCCCTGGGGCCCTTGAAGGTTGTTAAGATCTCTACTCAAGCCCTCCCCCCCATTTCAGCAGTTATAATGATTCTAGTATTGACAGCTCTATGCTCCTGGAAATAGTTAATGAACTTCCCTTGAGTTTGAGTTGCAACCTTCCAGACCAAAAACTGTAATGAGAAGTACCACTGAATAATAAGGTGCTCCCTAACAAAACTCTCAGAAAGCTGGACCCTCACTTTGGCATTAACTGACCTACAGTGTACACTGCGGTTTGAACTGTGGTTGAACAGTACGAGGATACATGGTACTAGGTTGCATTTCTAACAAAGACACTTTCATTCATTAGAATGCTTTGATCAGGAATATTAAACTGTCAGAAGGCACTGGACATGGCTGTCTCTGCCCAGCCACCCCAAAGGGGCATCCAGGGCACACTATAGTTGATAATGTCAGGGGTTGTGAGGATGACAATACTTAACACCAGCAGGCCAGGCATGTGCAGTGAGAACAAACCTTTCAGAAGCCCAGATCACAACACATGTACATGAAGCCTGAACACCTTTATGACACACTGACAAGCCTGGTGAGAAATTCCCACAGCTTCAGATTCATCTCCAGAGCGCTCACTCATATTTCATCATGAACACTCATCCACAGCCAGAACTCACTCAGACATCCAGAAACGATTTGAAAGAGTTGTATGCTGCATGACAAAAGTAGAAGCACCCCGGTGCTTCAGCAGGCCGAGGGCGGCGTCAGCGATCGTCAGTGGGGACCCAGCCAGCAATGTGTAATCTGGGCAACCTTTCCCGCTACTTAACATACCCTGCCTCCCCTGACGACTCCTGGGCGACCCTGCCACAGGGGAGAGAGAGGAGAATTCAAAAGGTGGCCACCGTTAGCCACTGCCCCTGACCGGTCCGATCTGGCCCACACCTGTCTCCGGTGCCTGTGACCTGGCAGCTTGGCTCCTTGTCCAAATGTGCTATTTGGAGGGGCTAAGAGCAAAGCGCTTCCTGGGAGCATCAAGTGATGTGTTTCATAGGAGCACTGAGGGTAACGGCTGAGGTGGATACTGGGTGTTAACAAATAGGACAAGTGTGGTGTTCATTTTACAGTCAAAGGGCTGTATGCATTATTGGGGCACAAGGTGGAGCACTACATAGGGCCCATTATAGCGTTCTATGGGGAAGACTACAATGTGCCCTTTGTCATGAGTGACAGGTCATTCCTATCCATGCTTTACAACCAGCAACATTTTGCATTTTTAGCACAAGTACACGTGCAAGTGCCAGAATGAAATAAGATACTCAAATTTCCTTTTCCTGAAATTGACTTGTTTTTGTTATATTGTGTTTACCTTTTGCCTTCTTTTTGGATGCCCTGCATTTGGAGAAAAAATGTGTCATAAGTGACATGTCCAAATATTTTCATTTAGTGCACTCCTCTGAAACATTTCCTAGCTAGGGAGACAACATGTTGTCTGATTTTAAAGGTTTACATGAAAAGAGGATTTTCTTTTTGTCAGTGCCAAACCAATTAAAACAGCAAGTGTAATGTACAAAATACACAGAATAAGCAAATGCCATTCCTAGTGAGTAATCGTGGTAGTTTTACTTATTTACAATCTAGAAATCCCATTTTTATGTCACAGCCAGTATTACCTACATAGTGTCACATCATTCGCAAAGCTAAATCTTAAAACATAGGATCCAATGCTTTTCTCTTTATTTATTGGTAATTTGTAAGGCACTGTATGACACTTACAGCCCTGGTAGTTGCAGAGTGCCGACTAAAATAGAGAGATTAGAACGTGGTGAAGGGATGGAGTGTAATATGAGCAGAGGTAATAGTACATATGTAAATATGTGAGCATTACATAGTAGAAAACACACTACTGTACAATTAAAATATGTATTTGAAAACCTAGCACTGCCAGTGTAGGGAATAACAAGTGGGAGATTGAGATATTAGAAAAAGGAAGAAGGAAAAAGACGGTATGTCTGCTTTTATGGTAAACTTTCAGTTTGGGTTTGTGCTTGGAGGTGCCACACGGGTCCATGGGGAAAAAGGAAATGATCATATTGACAGACCACTCCTAGTCAAGCCTTTTCCTTCAACCAGGGCAGGTACTTGGTACAGAGAGCATCCCTAAATTCGTACCTCAATTCCAAAAGTGCATTCATGATCACAAAGTTACATTACCTCCAGGTCCCTCTAGTCCTTGTCCCATTCATCACAAAGTGGAAATTATCTATCTCCACGACAGAAAAATGAAACAGGAATGCTTGATTCCCTATCCTCATGCCCAGGTAGTACTTAAGCATACTTACCCAGCATTCCTCCTGTTCTTTTTTCTGTCATCCGACACAATGGACTGAGGAGTAGAGGGAGCTGCTCCTGCTGGACTGTGGTGGCTGGTGGTTCCTGGATCGAGTTTCCATTTGAACGTCTGTTGGCCTGCTGGGCTTCCTGCAGGATGCTTCTTTCGGGCCTGGGTATGGCTGGTGATGGTGCCGTTTTCCTGCCCAGGCCCCTCTTCTTGTTGTGACTCGAACATGCGTCTCTGTGGTCCTGCTGAGTGGGCCGTATGATGCACACTGGAAGCAGGAAGCCTGGGGCTTTACCTGACTTCCTGCTGGGACATAGTGTTGGTGTGCATGCGCATGGGGCACGATGCCTCGCCTTCGGCTTATCCGGTTCCTGGCGTCTTGTACAGTGGCACCTGGAGCTTAAATGGTCTATGTCACTGTGAGAAACTGGGGCTGATTGCAGAGGCCCCCTAACATTTTGCCCCCATTTTCCACTTTATGCTGGTGTTTTCCTGACTCTGATGGTGCCCTGGGTACTGCTAACCAGTCCCAGGGCCTGTGCTCTGTGTAAAATGGATATGCAAATTAGGCTAATTATAATTGGCTAAGTTAACCTACCTATAAGTCCCTAGTATATGGTAGGGCATGTAGGTTTAGGGACCACAGCATAGGTGGTGCACACCTAGGTGCATTGCTGAGGTGCCCAGTGTCATTTTAAAAGCAAGCCTACCTTGCTGGCTGCTTTTAAATTAAAGTTATATGCAAATTCGACTTTGGAATTAAAGGTACTTCCAAAGTCTTAAACTACCTTATTTTTACATATAAGTCACCCCTAAGGTGTGCCCTATGTGCCCCTAGGGCAGGGTGCCATGTAACTATAAGCAGGGATTTTATAAAAATAGATTTATAAGCCCTGGTGAGGTAAAAACAGCCAAATTCGTTTTTCCCTCATTGAAGTAAATGGCCTTCATAGGCTAGAATGGGCAGACTTTATTTTAAATTTTAAAGTCTCCTTAAATGTTACATACCAAGAATTTGGTATCAAATTGATTGTTATAATAAATCCCACAACTTCCAGTTGTTGGATTTAATATAACTAGTGCAGGTAAAAAGTTTAGACTTTACCTAAAAAGTTGCCAATTTCAGCTCTGCATTGTTTTTGCTGCTGTGCTCTGATTGGCCAGCCTGCAGCAGCTTCTGCCAGGCTACTTTAATGAGGTGTGAAGTGGCCTGACTTCACACAAAGGAATGTGCTTGGGGGAGAGAATCTCCCCTCAGCAGATGGGGAAGCAGGAAGGGGGAGGGCTGCCAAACTGGTCTTCAAAGGCAGAGAAGGACATCTGGAGCACCCAGCAACACCCCCACATCCTGCAACCCCAGACAGCTAGGTGCCCCCTTGATTAGATTAGGAGAGGGCAGGAGAGGGGTGTGTTTATGATTTTTAGCCACACCAGTGGGTGGGCTCAGCCAGATCTCTCCTCTAAAAATCAGATTCATCCATTTTGGATTTTTAGAGACTGTTGCCTTCTGGGATGGATTTTTGCCACACTTCCCAGGAAGTGGTCATCACAGGGGGACGACCCTGTCCCTGATTGGAGGACCAGGGCCCCCCTGCTTTTCACCCAGGAGCAAGGATAAAACTGGCAGACCTGCACCCACGCCTCAGATCCCCACCAAATTTCAAGAAGAAAGAACTACAAGGAGAAGAAGGACTGCCCTGCTGGACCCCTGGCCTGCACCTGGACCC
This sequence comes from Pleurodeles waltl, assembly GCF_031143425.1. Lineage (NCBI taxonomy): Eukaryota > Metazoa > Chordata > Amphibia > Caudata > Salamandridae > Pleurodeles > Pleurodeles waltl. Next base: position 689,676,193 of record NC_090445.1, read on the forward strand.
TGCACTCAGAAAGACTGCACCAGCTGCACACTTGGGCTTCACCACAAGAAGGACTTTGCCTGGCTTCCACTGGTTCAAGGAGGGACTCCCTGTTTGCTACAGGTGAAAAATTGCTAACCAGAGTCCCCTGCACCAACTCCTGAAAAAGTGACCAGCTGACCACTGCCCAGTGGCCAAAAAGGAGTTTGCGCCAGGTGCACTCTGGGAGTTGAAGTCCGCACTTCCAAGGACCATCACAGAACTTCTGGACCCTTGGGGTGAGCTGTGGACCCCAAAAGAACCTTAAAAGAACATCTGGGTGAAGCCCCAGAAGTTTGGAAAAGATTGGAGAAATTTTAGAAAAAAGCTCCATAAAGTGACCGACTCGACGCGGAAATTCTAGCCGGCTTGCCTCAACCGCGACCCGGCCTGACTTCGTGGTTCGTCCCGGTCAAGAAAAACATCCGAAAAAAAGACTAAGTCCGAACGTAAAAAGTTGACCGGGACCTTCCAGCCATCGTATCCGAGAAGGGCTCAACGGACGTCGGATCAAGATCCAGGTTTACCCCGGTCGAAGGATTTTCATCTCGAAAAAACGACTAAGTCCGAAGGTAGAAATCACCACCGAGGAAACCGACTTCGCGTATCCGGACAAGGGCTCCAGGAGGTCGGATCCAACTGGCAGGTTCGTCCCGGTGAAGAAAAACTTCAAAATAAAGACTAAGTCAGAAGGTAACTTTTTAACCGAGGCTTCCCGCGACCTGTAGCCGAGCAGGGCTCCATCGCGGTCGGCCTGAAAGTTTGACTTTGTCCCGGTCCTGGTGCAACCAGATGACCCGATTGGCGCTTTTTGTTTCTATGCGCTAGAAAATAATAATACTTTAAAAATTCATATCTCCGGTTCCCCTGAACCGATTTTAATCGTTTTTGTGTCATTGTAAAGATAAAAATATAAGCTATTTTTATAAATTGGTTTTGGATTTTTAAACTGTTTCCTGTGTTTTATTTAATTACTGTTTTGTGATATTTGAATGCTTTACACTTTGTCTCCTAAGTTAAGCCTTGACGCTCGATGCTAAGCTACCAAGGGTAGAGCTGGGATTAATTTACTGAGACCTAACTGTACTTTTGTGGAGGTTTGTGGCTTGTTGCTAGGTGTAGGTACCTACCTGCCCTATCAATAACCCATTTTCCAACATAATTGGAAGCAGCGACGGGATCCTGTACTTGTGTTCAATATCACGTTACAGTTTTAGATAAAACAAATTAAAAATCCTTTAAATTGTTCTAGTGCAAAAATTGTTTTTAATTTTTAATTTTAAATTTTTTTTAAAAATTAATTTGGATTAATTTCAATTATTGAATTTTTGTAATTTTTCTAAATTCTTGTTTCCAATTTTTGCAAAAAGTTTTTGTTGACACAAAACTAGGGAACCATGGAGCTTGATCTGGCTAGCCTACCCACACTGACAGTAGTCCAGCTTAGGGGGTTGTGTATTGAGAGGGGGTTGCCTGCAACCACTAATCTCAGGAAGGAAATCCTGATTAAATCCCTGACAGCATGGGCTGAGGCCCAAGAGGTAGAGACAGAGGAAGCTCCAGAGGAGGAACCAAAAGAGGATGATGCTAACTCTAACCACTCAGGGGAGGAAAGGCATCAGACCCCAAGTGAGGAAGAGGAGGAACGGTCCTCACTGGACACAGTCACTAGGGGCAGACCCAAAGCTAGTGGTAGGAAGAGGGTCCTTTCAGGAGGAGAGAACCCATCCATCAGGGAGAGAGAGCTGGAAGCCCAGCTAGCCTACATAGCTTTGGAGGCAGATAAGCTTGCCCTAGAAAAAAAGAAGTGGGCAAGCAAAGAAAAAAAAGATGGAAGCAGCGATAAAGAAGCTGAGGTGTCCATGGGTGGGGGAGTTTGCCCCAGATTACCCAAGGGGGTGGTTCCTTCTTATGTAGAGGGGGATGACATAGATAAGTGGCTAGGGGCCTTTGAGAGGGCACTCCAAATGAGAAGGGTTAGGCCTCAATACTGGGGTTCCCTTTTGTGGGAGTTGGTCCCCAACTCAGGGAGGGATAGGCTTCTGACCTTAAGGGGGGAGGAGGCAGATTCATACCCTAATATGAAGAGGTGCTTAGTCAAGAAGTTTGGTCTGACCCCAGAGCAATATAGAATGAAGTTCAGGGACACCCAGAAGGTCAGTACCCAGTCTTGGGTTGACTTTGTGGACACCTCACTAAAGGCACTAGAGGGCTGGATTATTGGCAACAAAGTAAATACTTATGAGGGGTTATACAATCTGATCATGAGAGAGCACATCTTGACCAATTGTATCCAAGAAAGGTTACGCCAGCATCTAGTGGACTCTAAGCTGACCAACCCTAGAGAGCTAGGGGAGGCAGCTGATGAGTGGTTGAGAACCAGGGTGGTTGTCAAGTCCCAGGGGGGAGACTCCAAGAAGGGGGGGACAGGTCCCCAAAAACCTAAGGAGGGAGGTGGTAAGCCCACCACAGAGACTCCCTCTGTACCCCAGAACCCTAAGAAGGAGGAGAGTAAATCCCACTCCCAATCTGACATGCAGAGACAGGGAGACCCAGGGTTAAAAAAGCTCTTGGACAGTAGGGCTTGCTTTGACTGTCAGCAGACAGGTCACTTCAGAGGAGATGCAGCCTGTCCAAGGAAGGTGGTTAGCACTGGGCTGTCCAGTGTAGCCATAGAGGAGGATTCCTCAGATGATGAAGTCCTCCTAGCATTGTGCTGGGAGACAGGACCAGATGGTAAGCTGGTGATCCCTGAGGGTGGGAGTAGGCACTTCCACCACATTCAAGTGAATGGGATCCCTACCACTGGCCTGAGAGACACCTGTGCCAGTCACACTGTAGTGAGTGACCGGTTAGTGACCCCAGACATGTATGTCCCAGGAAAGACAAAGAAAGTCAGGATAGCCACAGGGGAGGTCACCTCCAAACCTGTAGCCATAGTGCCCCTAGAGAGGGAGGGTATCCTTGACTGGATTAGGGTGGTAGTCAGTGCTGACCTTCCCCTAGATTGTATCCTGGGCAATGACCTCCCAGAGGTGAGTCTGGTCACAGATGGGGTGGTGGCCCAGGGCGCCCCCCCAACCCAAAGTCCTGGGGAGTCAGTCCCTACAGTTAGGAGACAGGGGTCCCCAAGAAAAGGAAAGAAGAAAAGGAAGGGTAGGCCACTCTTAAAGAGAGTTCCAGGGAGCCAAAGGCCTTCTGCCCCAGTAAGGGGGGAGCCCAGAGGTGGCACTGGTGAGGCCTCACCTGACCCCAAGGAAGTCCTGAGTAGTCAGGCAGCTGTCCAGATGCAAGGTGTTGCCCCTGCACTGACAGAAGGGAGAGTGGAAGGAGGGTGTCTGCCACAGGAGGTGGTAGCCCCCCACTCTAGACAGCAAGAGGGGTGCCAGGACCCCAAAGATGCCCCTAAAGCAGCTCAGCCACCTGTCAGTGGAGAGCTTAGGGTGTGGTTCTGGGTACTGACAGCTGTCAGTAGCCTCTGCTGGGTGCTAGCCTTCCTGGCAGCACTGTACTTGGCCTGGGAGGCAGACCCCAAGGCCAATAGCAAAGTAAGCCCCCTGACCCTGTTGGTCATGGTGGGGTTGCTCAAGTGTTGGGTGACCTCTTTGGGTAAGCTAGGTCTTGCCCTAGCAAAGTTAGGAGTAGAGGAGCTGGGCACCTCACTACCCAAGTTGGCAGAGAGAGAGGAGGAAGACCCCCCTAGAGGGAAGTTTCAGTTTGGGTTGGGTCCTTTTACTGTTGGGATGGCTTCACTACCCAGAGGGAGTGACCCTGACAGGAGGATATAAGGCAGAGTAGGCCCTGCAAAAGGGACAGCCAGTTTTCTTCACTGTCTTCCTCGCCTAACAAGCCAGGAAGACTCTCCCAGGGTTGGGCTGAGTATCCTGGGCGTGTGGGCTGGGGGGGGGGTTGTGTGAGAAACTGGGGCTGATTGCAGAGGCCCCCTAACATTTTGCCCCCATTTTCCACTTTATGCTGGTGTTTTCCTGACTCTGATGGTGCCCTGGGTACTGCTAACCAGTCCCAGGGCCTGTGCTCTGTGTAAAATGGATATGCAAATTAGGCTAATTATAATTGGCTAAGTTAACCTACCTATAAGTCCCTAGTATATGGTAGGGCATGTAGGTTTAGGGACCACAGCATAGGTGGTGCACACCTAGGTGCATTGCTGAGGTGCTCAGTGTCATTTTAAAAGCAAGCCTACCTTGCTGGCTGCTTTTAAATTAAAGTTATATGCAAATTCGACTTTGGAATTAAAGGTACTTCCAAAGTCTTAAACTACCTTATTTTTACATATAAGTCACCCCTAAGGTGTGCCCTATGTGCCCCTAGGGCAGGGTGCCATGTAACTATAAGCAGGGATTTTATAAAAATAGATTTATAAGCCCTGGTGAGGTAAAAACAGCCAAATTCGTTTTTCCCTCATTGAAGTAAATGGCCTTCATAGGCTAGAATGGGCAGACTTTATTTTAAATTTTAAAGTCTCCTTAAATGTTACATACCAAGAATTTGGTATCAAATTGATTGTTATAATAAATCCCACAACTTCCAGTTGTTGGATTTAATATAACTAGTGCAGGTAAAAAGTTTAGACTTTACCTAAAAAGTTGCCAATTTCAGCTCTGCATTGTTTTTGCTGCTGTGCTCTGATTGGCCAGCCTGCAGCAGCTTCTGCCAGGCTACTTTAATGAGGTGTGAAGTGGCCTGACTTCACACAAAGGAATGTGCTTGGGGGAGAGAATCTCCCCTCAGCAGATGGGGAAGCAGGAAGGGGGAGGGCTGCCAAACTGGTCTTCAAAGGCAGAGAAGGACATCTGGAGCACCCAGCAACACCCCCACATCCTGCAACCCCAGACAGCTAGGTGCCCCCTTGATTAGATTAGGAGAGGGCAGGAGAGGGGTGTGTTTATGATTTTTAGCCACACCAGTGGGTGGGCTCAGCCAGATCTCTCCTCTAAAAATCAGATTCATCCATTTTGGATTTTTAGAGACTGTTGCCTTCTGGGATGGATTTTTGCCACACTTCCCAGGAAGTGGTCATCACAGGGGGACGACCCTGTCCCTGATTGGAGGACCAGGGCCCCCCTGCTTTTCACCCAGGAGCAAGGATAAAACTGGCAGACCTGCACCCACGCCTCAGATCCCCACCAAATTTCAAGAAGAAAGAACTACAAGGAGAAGAAGGACTGCCCTGCTGGACCCCTGGCCTGCACCTGGACCCTGCACTCAGAAAGACTGCACCAGCTGCACACTTGGGCTTCACCACAAGAAGGACTTTGCCTGGCTTCCACTGGTTCAAGGAGGGACTCCCTGTTTGCTACAGGTGAAAAATTGCTAACCAGAGTCCCCTGCACCAACTCCTGAAAAAGTGACCAGCTGACCACTGCCCAGTGGCCAAAAAGGAGTTTGCGCCAGGTGCACTCTGGGAGTTGAAGTCCGCACTTCCAAGGACCATCACAGAACTTCTGGACCCTTGGGGTGAGCTGTGGACCCCAAAAGAACCTTAAAAGAACATCTGGGTGAAGCCCCAGAAGTTTGGAAAAGATTGGAGAAATTTTAGAAAAAAGCTCCATAAAGTGACCGACTCGACGCGGAAATTCTAGCCGGCTTGCCTCAACCGCGACCCGGCCTGACTTCGTGGTTCGTCCCGGTCAAGAAAAACATCCGAAAAAAAGACTAAGTCCGAACGTAAAAAGTTGACCGGGACCTTCCAGCCATCGTATCCGAGAAGGGCTCCACGGACGTCGGATCAAGATCCAGGTTTACCCCGGTCGAAGGATTTTCATCTCGAAAAAACGACTAAGTCCGAAGGTAGAAATCACCACCGAGGAAACCGACTTCGCGTATCCGGACAAGGGCTCCAGGAGGTCGGATCCAACTGGCAGGTTCGTCCCGGTGAAGAAAAACTTCAAAATAAAGACTAAGTCAGAAGGTAACTTTTTAACCGAGGCTTCCCGCGACCTGTAGCCGAGCAGGGCTCCATCGCGGTCGGCCTGAAAGTTTGACTTTGTCCCGGTCCTGGTGCAACCAGATGACCCGATTGGCGCTTTTTGTTTCTATGCGCTAGAAAATAATAATACTTTAAAAATTCATATCTCCGGTTCCCCTGAACCGATTTTAATCGTTTTTGTGTCATTGTAAAGATAAAAATATAAGCTATTTTTATAAATTGGTTTTGGATTTTTAAACTGTTTCCTGTGTTTTATTTAATTACTGTTTTGTGATATTTGAATGCTTTACACTTTGTCTCCTAAGTTAAGCCTTGACGCTCGATGCTAAGCTACCAAGGGTAGAGCTGGGATTAATTTACTGAGACCTAACTGTACTTTTGTGGAGGTTTGTGGCTTGTTGCTAGGTGTAGGTACCTACCTGCCCTATCAATAACCCATTTTCCAACAGTCACAAACTCTCACGCTGAGTAATGAGGGTTCTGCTCCAGGTGGGTCACTAGCCATTCCTCTCCTTCGCAGCACCATGTAGACACAGGCAACCTGGGGGTAGGTGCTGTGTGGCAGCAGATTTGTCTTCTTTCTATCTTCGGACATTGTTTAATGATTTTTCTTGTGGAGTGTCGGCTGTTGAGGGCTGGCATTCCCCTGCTCGAAGGCGCTTGGCGGTGTTTCCTCTTCTTTCGCTTCTTTCACCCCCACCCTGCTTTTTCTGTCTCCTTCCAGGCTCGGTGGGAAGGGGCAGGGGGTCGCCCTTGGTGCCTCCTTTGGGACCCTTTCCTTGAGACTGGCTATACTTGTCATGGTTGCAGTCCCTTCTACTGTGAGCTGTGGGTTCTCTTTTGGGAGTGTATTGGGACATTCATCTCCTTTACGTGGCCTTCACTGGCAGATACATTTGTTTTGTATTTTCCGTGCTATAGCGTTCTCTGTCACAGAACCTCACAGTGTGACGAGGCTTCTATTCCAGGTCTGTCTGTAGACTAGGGCTGGTTCACCTAGGTTTGTGTATGGTGGGGTTTCAAGATTTGGACATTCTGGGGTTTCATCCTCTGCACTTTTGCACCAATTTCAGTGGTCCTGTGGTTGCAAAAGTGGATGGCTTCCTCAGGACAGTTTATTCTGGAGCTCAGCTGGGTCTTCGAACTGGGTTCTTTGGGACCTGGGTGGCTCAGTCCCTGTTTCTGGACCGCTTGCCTTTGTGTGGGTCTTGGTTGAGTCCTCCGATTGTTCTGAAGTTGTTTGAGCAGCGAGTGACCTTTCTCTCTGCTATTCCTTGGATGTGGTTGTGCTAAAGCTCTGGCAGGTAGAGCCTATATTGCGGTCCGTTGCCTTCTGGTCTTGCAGGATTAACAGACGGATACTGCTCAGATGGCTTAAGGTTCCCTGTTTAGGGTTCAGGGTTGTCCATTTCTGCCCTGGTCTATCATCTGCATGGGCTTTTCCTGGACATTACATCTTCTTCTTCTCTGAAGTCCGGTGCTTGGGCAGGCCTTTCTCTCTGAGCGTGTCTCACCTGTGTCAACTCCCTAGGAGACCATTTTTCGGGGTCTCCGGGGTGGTTTTCAGCTCGGATGGTTGGGAATCAGACGTCTGAATGTCTACCTCCCAAGCCGTGGTGTTCCTGTCCAAGGGATGGTGGTGCAGGTTCCGGTGGTGGTTGACCACTTTCAGCTGTTTCTTCAGTGTCTCCTTCAGATGCTTGGTTGGGTGTTGTTCAGGCTAGCTATAGGTTGAGTTTGGGCGATTCCTTTGTCCTTTTGGGGGGTTGGATTTCATGGCCTCCCTTACGGCTGGGCCGTAGGCCCTTCATCGGGGCCTTTTTTCACTTATTTGGGTGAGGGTTTTGGTGGTGGTGCCCCCTCTGGAGCTAGGACAGGGGTCATACTCACTTGTTTTTCAGGTGGACTTGGTCCCGGGGGTCTTCCGCCTGGTTTGGATTTGGTTGTTGGTTGGAGGTTTTTCAGCCATGTGTCTTTCAGGATGGGTCCATTACGGTGGTTCATTGCTCTGGGGCTGCACAGCTATTGCTCTGGATCTCAGGAAGGCCTGTTTTCATGTACGAGTCCTTCCACTGTCGCAGCGTTTTTCTGTGCTTCTGTCTCTGGCGCACCCATTTCTGCTTGCAGTGTTACCTTTGGGTCTCTGCGCTGCTCTACGGGTGTTCACCGTACTGAAGTCGCCGCTGGTGGCATCTCTTCTTCTCCAAGGTTGTCATCTCTATTCCTACCTGTTTGTCTGGTTCCTGCATTTCCTCTAGGTGAAGGAACTTTTGGTGGACCTGCAGAAGGGAGTGTACTGCTCTTCATTCCCATAGGTTCTTGCTCTATTGGGCCTGGTGTCCGTGGGTTCCCTCTTGTGCTTTGCCTTGGGGCCTGTTTCCGCATGGATTTTGTGTGGGTGTTCTTGCACCCTCTCAGGGCAGTCACCTTGGGGTCCCTGGCTTTGTATTTTCTGATCAGCTTTGCTGTCCCGGTCCGCTTATGGCTTTGTCTTTTGGGCTTCCTGGCGGTTGCCCTGTTTGTCCATGCCCTGGGTTTGGGTCCCCCTCAGGCTGTCGTGGATCCATCTTGTAGCCTTCTGCGGTCCTTGTTCTGAGAGATTCGTTCTACTTTTACTAGAGTCCCTGGCGGTGTTGGGGGGCCCCTTTGATGGTGGCTTATGCAGTCCTTTCTCCTGCGAGGGGTTCTTGCAGCCTGCCCCATCCTGGTGCCTGTTCCCTGGAGTAGGGGGCTATATTTGGGGCCCTTTCTCTCTTGACCAGGTGATCATTTCAAGACAATCACAGTTTCTCTGTTTGGAGGGGGTTTTTAGTTTTCTGTCCGGTTTTCTGTTAGTTTTCTGTCCGGCTGTCCTGTCATCCTCTTCTGAAGGGTTGTCATCTTGTGGTATGATCAGACTCCTGGTAAAGGTGGTTTCTCTCATCGATCTGTTCGATCTTCCTTCCTTTTCCCTTTTCGAGTTTTTGTCTCCCTTACAGGAGATATTTCACTCAGGGGATGTTTTTGGGCAGGGGGCAGAGCGTTTAGTGTTACCTCCTGGATCTCTTTGCTTCCTGCATCAATACTGCGGTTCCTGGGTTTGGGGCCGATTTCCTAAGCAGGGGCTTGAGGGGGATGCGTTAGTGCTTCCCTTGTCTGATCACCTGTGGTTTGCTTTTTCTTTACCTAGACTTTCACCTGTCTTTGGGAGGACGCCCAGTTGGTGGTTGGGGGTTGTGGTGGTTCCTTTTTGGCCTTGGAGGTCAGGCTTTCCCACTCTCATGGGGAGGGCTGTCGGAGATCCTTGGTTGCTTCCTTCTTCTCCATTTCCTCTCCAGTGCTTCATCTCTCTGGCTGCCACGTACGAGTCTACACTGACATTTTGCAGTGGCGGTGCAGTGTTTTCAATAGCTTGCTCCGATTCTGTCTTCTGCTTGGCATGGGGCTGATTTCCAGGACTGGTTTGTATCCAGTCTCCTCTGGTATGCTCTCTTTCCTCAGTTCTTCGGGTTGTTGGAAGGGGTTTGAGGTGAGCTGTGTCTACTGTGCATGCAACATGGGCTGTGATTGGGGTCTTCTGTTCTCCTTGGAGAATCTGTGGGGTGTGGTCCCTTGGTACTGTGGTTGGTGCAACATCTCCTTGCAACGTACTGTACAGCAGCCTTGATTTTTTCTGGGTCTTGCCTTTGGTGCAGACCTTCGTCTTGGCTCCTTTTGGACAGTTGGGAGCTGTTGCAGTTGCCTTTTCATCTTCCACATGGTGTTTCTGGTGGGCGTGTTGTGTCCCCTCCTGGCCTGTGTACCCTTTCTGTCTTCCTGGGGAATGGTGTTGTGTTGCGGTTGGGCTATTCCTTGTCTTTGCGGTTCCTCGGTTCCTTCCCGATTCGATTCCTCTCAGGATGTGATTTGCCCGCTTTGGTGGCAGATGCGGGACAGCATCACAGATAGATTGGTCTTTATTCGGAGGTGCTATGGGCCATGCTGTTGTCTTTGGTTCGTATACTGTCTTTTTGGCCTTCAAGGTCTCTCTTTGTATCCTTTTGTGGCTGCCTCTGAAGGGGTGGTCTTCTGGGGTTTCTCTCAGCAATATGCAACCAGCAACCTGTTCTGCTTGCTTCTTTGGTGTCGAGGGTAACTCCACCAGGGGAGTTCTGGGCAGGTCTCTTTGGGGTGTGTGGGTCTACTGGACTGCGCTTCGGGCGCTGTTCATTCCGGTCCTTTGCCGGGAGACTTCCTGGACCTCTTTTGGTCCTTTTGTCCGACTTGATTGTTTGCAGCACGTCTTGAGTGGTGTGTCTAATTTTGGCCAGGAGGTTCTGGGACGTTCTGTTCTTGGCCTGTTGTGTGTTTTTGGTTTTGTTGTTTCCTCTGTTACATGTATCACTATTGGGTTGTGGAATGGTTGGTGTGCGTTCCTTATTGGTGGTTTGGTTCATGGATTGGTTTCGTGTTTCAGAAGGCCGGTTTGGTTGGCTTCGGTATGCTCCACTTTGTGATGAATGGGCCGAGGACTTGAGGGACCTGTAGGTAATGGCCTATTACTTACCAGTAATCTACATTACTCTTGGTCCTGTTGTCCTCGTCCCATTCATCACAACCCACCGTCCCTCCTGGACTGCCTGCCTTCTGTGGTGGCTTGGTAGTACGGGAGGAATGCTGGGTAAGTACACTTAAATACTACTTGGGTGGGGGTGAGGCAAGGGATCCAGAATTCCTCTGGTTCTTTTTTCTGTCCTGGAGATGGATACTCTCCAATTTGTGATGAAGGGGACAAGGACAAAAGGACCAGGAGTAATGAAGATTACGAGTAAGTAGTAGGGCATTTATCATGTCATATGGCCATTATCTTGTGAGATTTCCTGGATGGCACATACTTTTATGACTCCAGAACATTGCTAGATCATCAGTTTGTTTTGTCTGAAAAGGGGGAGTCAGCATGTTCAGAATCACTTTCATCCTATTGGTTTGTCAAAGGATGCATGTTAATTTCTGAGAAAGGGCTGAATTCAAATATCTGTATTCTGGGTGATAGTTAATGTAATTTGCACTTTCTCTTATGCTGGTGTGGGATGTGCTTTGCTCTGGTAAAAAAAACGTGGCACAACTATACCTAGGGCAAGCTGCACCTTTGCTTTTCAGACATTTTCTGCTTGTGGATCCACCTTGAGTCTGGCTGTCTCATTCTACTAGCTCCTCACTATTCCACCAGGGAAATACAGTTGTTGCATAGTGCTCTTTCTGTTGGAGCAACACTTGTAAACTGAGTGGGGTGTTCTGGGGCTCATATGTTTCCATCTTCATTAAAGGGGTCCCATGGAGGACAGAATTGATGGATAACGCTCTTTGTGGTGAACAGCATATGTAACATAAATTGGGTTGCGTTGTTTAATGGATCGTTAATAATATGTTTTGGACAGTCAGTGTAGAGTTAGCATTCCTCAATTCTTATGGAGGAGTATATCTACTGCTGGTCACCCCAATCAGTTGTGAAGTTGTGTTGTACTTGGTAAAGGGGAATCACATACTCTTTTCCAAAAACTTGCCTTTACTTCACCTCTCTCTCTGTCTAGTCTTTATCTCATCTCAGTCCATTCAGTCCTTCATAAAAAGATGTCTAATTGTTAGTCAAGCTGGTCAGTTTCTTTTTTTCGATGTATGTCATTGCACATGCCGCCTGCTGTGTGATGACAATTTCTCTTGTAATGTGACAGTCTGGTGCCTAGTGGGCATTCCTGCTGGATCAGGCAGCAGGAATGCTGAAAGAGACATCGAGGGAAAGGAAAACCCTTTCCTTTCCCTCGATGCCTCTTTCTGTGCAATCCCCACCCCTGGCTGGAAGAGAAACTCACCTCCTCTTCCATCGACGCGCTGGAAGCAAATGGCTTCTAGCATGTCTGGCACCCTCTGATGGTGTCAGCGCGTGATTGTGAGGTGACGTCATTAGAGGGGGGGCTCGGGGTGGAAGGGCTAGCGCTTCCCCTGGAGGCCGGTCCCAGGACGTAATGGTTACGTCCGTGGTACCTTAGCGCTGCGCCACCGGACGTAACCATTACGTCCATGGCGGCCAAGAGGTTAATACCTGTATAAAAGCCTTTCTCTCTTTTCTTTAATAAAGTTGAGTTGTGACTTCTCTAGTCAACTGTAACAATGACATGATGTAGCTGCTCAGCTCTAATAATTTATTACAGTTGAGTTGTGACATCATAATGCCAGTACCAACAGCCAAGTTGAAAGGCAGGTCGCAGAGCATGTTTACAGCTGCCTTTTAAATAATACAAAAACAGAACTGGCTTTCCATTCTTCTGTTCTAGATTTATAAAATGAACAGGTATCTGAAGAAAGGATATATTTGTGACAACATGTTTATTTTTTGCAATATAAATTATAACAGTAAGGAGAACTATCAATGCAATTACATAATAATGATTGTAATATCTTTTTGCAAAAATTTCCAGCTGCTTTCTGTTGTGCTTATTTCGATCTACAGGTTCTACTTTTATTCTTGCTGTCTGCAGCTGCACTGTATTTAATATGCAAGAGCAAGGCACCAGTGACTTCCACGGTTTATGGAAGAATGATGGTGTGACTATGTATCATAAGGACTAATACGCAGGACAATACAAAACCAGCACACTCTGTATAGCACTGCAAGCGCTAAACTCTGTAAAAAGCCTTTAATTTCTTCCTTTCGGATCAAAATTAAAGGTGTGTGAATTGACGACGTTAGCTGAATCACAATTCGCGTAGATCGGTTTAAATTTGTACAAGCTTTATTAAGTGTGAAGCCTGCAAAGTTTTAAAAAGTGGCCCTTCGTGGCAGTCGGAAACTGGGGGCACTCGGGACAGACAGCAAGTGGATTGATGATCCTTTACAGTCAACACCGAAGCCCTGCTCTGAGCTCCTAACCTTCCACGCAAACTCGTGTGCGCCCTCCTCTGCCTCACACTACCCCTTCTCTACTGTGGCACCTGCCTTTGCCACCCTACATCTGCCCTTCACACGTGAGAGAGGCGGGACGGGTGCAGACTTCCGCTGAAGAATGTATTGATGTTTTCATTTCGAAATTCTGAGTCTTTCTTTGCCCGTCTTCTCCAAGAGCCAAATTACCGAATGTACAGCTAAGTATTTACTTTGACTAATTACAATTCTGTTTAACAGCCATTTTGATTCTGAATTTAGTTTTTCTCGAAAATATAGGTCCAAAAATAATGCCGCCCATAACCTTCAATGTCTTTGTTGGATATTACCCGAATAAAGCCCAAGGACGTAGTATAGCCCAGGACATTCTTTGTGGTGCAGGACGCCAACTTTCTGCAAGCCCTCCCCCTTAGGTTAAGGCCTTCATATATCTGACCTAGGGGTGCGCACCACACTTTCTAGTATGTGATTGTCTTTATGCAATTGGTTCTATCTCAGAGATGTGGACTGGAGTGCTGTGTCCAGATTACAGTAGGAATTAAACGTTGTAACTGAACATTTGGGCATGGGACAGCTGTCTTCCAAAGACTGTCATTTGATAGCAGTGTCTAAGAGAATTCTAACTTGCCTGAGCTCTGGACCACGAGGGTCCGAACCAATACTTATTTTATTTACATACAGCATTTATGAAGCACATGCAGAACCTCAGGGTTTCTTAGTACTGAAATCCTGAGATTGCTGCTCTGATCTGGATTAGTGAGGCAACAATTGCTTATACATAGTTACTTGAATAACCATTATTTAACTTTCTCCTGAACTAAAGAAAGTTTGGCATGGCTCGCAAGAAGAGGAGGAGCTTCTGGGCCTGAAATGGAAGGTCTGGGCACCCCTCCTTCCCCTCTAGTATAGAGTAGCTTGAATAAGCAGGAAGTTTGATGAATGAAGTAGGCATGGCAGGGGATTCGTCTTAGATCGTAATTTTCGATACAAAGCCTGCCCATGTCTGGCCCAGTGGATAATGGACATCAAAGATTGCTCGGTTATGATCAGAAGTGAATGGACTATACTGAGCAGTTGTGTTGCATCACAAAATTTAGGGGCCCTGAGTAGTATTCTGACAGCTGCATCACCCTAATATTTATCTGGGAAATCTTATTAAGGCCACAATGTAATGCAGCGCAATATTCCAGAAGGTGACCACCCACCAGAGCAGTGCCTGGTAGAAGAATCAGCTCTCACTGATCAATCTGAGATGGTGGAAGCAGGTGAAGAAGGAAAAGGTTGCAACATGTGTGTGTGTCAAAGATGGGATTCGAAATTATAATTCAGATTATACACATCCTCTTTTGAATGAGGGCAAGCTGCTACAGGGTTGGACCTAAAAACTTTGGTATAATGCTCTTCCTAGTGCAGCAGCATTACCTATGTTTCAGTAGACGTACGTTCAGCTAGTTGGTGACCATACAGCTACCGAAATTACTGGTGATCTATCCATTCATCCATAACACCAGTGGAGACTTGAAGGTATGCTTGGAGAAAAGCTGGTTTTAGGACTAAACTACCCAAACCAAAGGCTCCAGGTTGATGGTGTGCATGTTGAGATGGAAGGCTTTAACGACGTTGCAATCCAGCCAGTTTTCAAGTAATCTGATAGGGAGTTTCTCATGGTCCACCTTGCTGAATGCTGCTGACAAATGCAGTTCACCCACAACTTCACTTCATCTTTGTCAACTGCAATGTGGAGGCCATTCATTCACCCCTTATGCAATGACTCATCTAGTTTACAATGTGGTCAAATCCCTACTTAGCCCAATTATGCTTTCAGTCGGTGGTTGATAAAGTACTCAGTGACTTTGGCCCAAGCAGGGAGGAACGACATCGGTCTACAATTGTTAATTTCGAATTCAAAGTGTTTTTTGGCAGAGGTAACAGGTCAATGTTCGAAGCTTTGAGATTTTTGATAGTGTAGGGAACAATCAAGGTAATACTGTTCTGGCGCATCGATCGCTGGGAGAGCCAGAAAGCTGTGACTTGAGTGAATACTTGACCTCCAGTTCTGAGAGCGGCTGGAAGACTGCCTGGTGCACTACACACACTATGGGGAGCTTGGGTGCCTTTCCTTATATCTCCGAATTCATAGACCAAAAACACGGCGAGGTGTGACATACGCTGGAGTCCGAAGGGTTGTAGGTGAAGCTGCTCCAGGTGTCGCTTGCTTGCCAATGATCTCAAAATACCTTTCTGCTTATTCGCATATTCTAGATTCCCGTGTCAGCTGTAGCTTGCTTTTGTACATCAGTCTTAGAGGATCCTGGCATTTCTGAGCTCATGTAGTCAAAACGAACTTCAAATACAAAAAAAACAGAAACTTGCTTCTGATTTCATCTTTTCAAAAACGGATATACAGAAAACAACCCATCTCGGGCTCTGTGAGTGTCTGTTCATGATGGGAGCATTTACATTTTAACTAGACACCACACATCAAATAGCTACACACCATCCCAGAGACCCTCTCTAAAGATAAGAGCAATATTTCTGGTAAGACAGGGACAAGACACAGCAGAGGAGCCTTTCAGGATTGTACACTGTACTCCATGCTGCTGCATGTGCTGTATTTGTTCTTTGTGTGTAGTTTGTACTGCTGCTGCATGTGTTGTATTGGTTCTTTGTGTGTGTGTGTGTGTGTGTGTGGGGGTGTGTGATTTGTACTGCTGCTGCGTGTGCTGTATTTGTTCTTTGTGTGTAGTTTGTACTGCTGCTGCATTTGCTGTGTTCTTAGTGTGTGTGTGTGAGTAATTGGTACTGCTGCTGCATGTGCTGTATTTGTTCTATCTCTGTGTGTAATTTGTACTACTACTGCAGATGTGCTGTATTTATTCTTTGTGTGTGTGTGTGTGTGCACATGTGTAGTTTGTACTGCTGCTGAATGTGCTGTATTTGTTCTTTGTGTGTGTGTGTGTTGTACTGCTGCAGGTGGTGTTTCTCTTTGTAAGTGTAATTTGTAATGTTGCTGCTATTTGTTGTTTGTGTTTGCGTGTGTAGTTTTTACTGCTGCTGTATGTGCTGTGTTTGTTGTGTGTGACTGTAGTTTAAACCGCAGCTGCATGTGCTGTGTGAATGCGAGGAAAGGTTGCATTGCTAGTTACTGCTGTTTCTGCAACTTCTACCGTCCCTGCGATGTTGTCAATGCTTGTTACCGTCGGCCATAGTTCAAATGTCACGCCAAGATTTGTTATCCATGTTTTGCCATACCGTCTTCTGGTCATGTTATGTGGGTCTGCACACATAAAATCGGCTTTTTTTAACATCTGTTTGGGTGTGTTAGTCTCATTTGAGCAGAATCGTTCTTCCTGCTACCTCAGACTACATAGGCGTCCCTGCACTATGCCGGGCACCCTGCGTGACCTTTGGTGCAGTCAGTGACGCCGCTGCGATGCTGCTTGAGACGACTGGTGCCCCCTGACCTCTTTCTGCACTTCCCTGTGACTCTCAGCCGTTGATTGGGGTGTTGATGGTGTGAAAGGTGTTGTTGCAGGTTTACAGAGCTAGCTTCTTATGTGAGCGATAGTATAGTGCCCCGACAGAAGAACACTATCAACAGAGCCAAGATTTTACTCCAGCAGCTCTTAAGCCTTATATGGTAAGGGCCCAAATCTGCCACCTTCAGGAGTTTCGTAGCCTAGCAGCCACGTCACTGATCGAGCTAGTGGTGCCAAGAACCTCATCCAGCAATGCATCCACAAAAGGACCCGGCACACCTCAGCGTAGCAAGGAGGCCATAGGCCCAGGTGCAAGCAAGGAAACGGACCCTTTTGATTGCTGTTGCTACAGCGATTATCAGGATACAACGGGCTCCAGTGCCACTGCACCTGCTGCACCAGTGGTAGCCATGCCCCTGCTGAGCACCCCGAAACATTCCCTGCGCCCTTCCGACAAAAACACACTCCAGATCCACAGAATATGCTTCAGTTAAAACGAGGCTGATTTGCGGCAGTCAAAAGAATCGAGACACGAACACACATGGTCCAGTCCTTCGCACGGAAAGCCACCCCTCCCGACCTTGTAGTAAGCAACTCTAACTCCTTCCTGTCGGACTTCTACCATCTATCCATCCGCCCAGCACCACTCCCACCCATTCCGGAATGGCAGGAGAGGGGACTGAATGGGGAGTATAGATCCGCTCTACCCATGCAGGGCCGGTGGCGCAGGGGGTGTTTTCTAGGGGGGGTGGGGGTAATCGATGTTCTGCCATCCGGCCTGGCTGTTGGCGGCTATGAAGAGTAGAGGGTGAAGGGGCACTGCCTTTCAGTGCTGGCCGGGCTGGTCGCGGAAAGACCGGAGGCCAGAGCGAGGCCGGATAGGAGCGCCGGTGACTCATGCATTACTTGGATGGCTGGGCTCGGTCTGCATCCCCTGCAGCGGGCACGGGGGAAGGCTGGTACTGGCAACCTGTCGGCTCGTGTAAGCTCACAAAACACATGCATTAGGCGCTCGTGGAAAGGAAACGGAGGCATTAACACAGGGAGTTACAAAAGGAGGAAAAGAGAGGTAAAAGGGAGGGGAAGGGAACGTGGAAGAGAGGAACCTAATGAAACAGGAGAGGGGGGAATGTAACTAGAGCACAAAGAATGAGGGAAAGGAAAGAGAGGGGAAGAGAAACGAGGGAGACAAGGTTTTAAATAGAGAATGGATGAATAAACAAAGAACGCAAGTGAGCGAGTGAAGAGAAAGATGGGGTAAAAAAACTGAACAGCAAATGAGAAACTGAAAGGGAGAGACGACCGTGAAAGGAAGAGGCGAAGATGGAGGATGGAGTGCTTTCCAAGACGGGGAAATTAGAATGACTATGTAGAAAAAAATGACAGTGCGGAGGGGGAGGAGAGAGCATGGCCACAGATGAATAAAGAGAAAGATTTTTAGAAGAGAAACAGAAGAGGGCAAGAAAAGGAAGGGGGAAAGAGTCCAGCATGATAAATGAAACTGGAAAGGGAGTAAGTGGCAGAAGACAGAGGAAAAATGTAAAATAAGAAAGAGAGGGGCATAGTGAGGGAAAAGGGCCAAGAGGGATTCTGGGCCAGATGTAGCAAGCCGTTTGCATGTCGCAAACTGCGAAAAACGCAGTTTGAGCCATGCAAACGGCCTCCCGCGATGATCATTCCTAAATTGCGAGTTGGTACCGACTCGCAATTTGAGAATGCGACTCGCAAATAGGAAGGGGTGTTCCCTTCCTATTTGCGACTCGCATCGCATCACAATTCAGACTTGCTTTGTGACCGCGAAAGCGGTCGCAAAGCAACTCGCAGTTACCACCAGTGTCACATTGGTGGTAACTCATTCGGAAAAGGGAAGGGGTCCCTTTGGGACCCCTTCCCCTTTGTGAATGTCAACAAAAATATTTTTTCAGAGCAGGCAGCGGTCCTATGGACCACTGCCTACTCTGAAAAAACGAAACCAAATGGTTTCGGTATTTTTTTCATTTTGCAACTCGTTTTCCTTTAAGGAAAGCGGGCTGCAAAATGAAAAAAAAATAAAAAACTGCTTTATTTAAAAAGCAGTCACAGACATGGAGGTCTGCTGACTTCAGCAGGCTACCATCCCTGTGAGTGCAGGGACTCGCTATGGGGTCGCAAAAAGCGACCCACCTCATTAATATTAATGAGGTGGGTCTTTGCGACCCCATAGTGAGTCGCAGAAGGTGTCTGAGACACCATTCTGCATATGCTTTTGCGAGTCTGAAATTGCGAGTCGCACTGACTCGCAATTTCAGACTCGCAAAAGCATATCTTGCCAAATCTGGCCCTCTAGATGGAGAGTGGAAAAGCAAGCAAGTGAGGAAGATGGGGAAGTGGAAATAGAAGGGATTGCAAAGAGACAGAGAATGACAAAGGAGAGAAGAGAGAGATACTTAAGAAAAGAGGTAAGAAAGTGCGGAATGGGACAATGAAGGGTTAAGGCAGGGGAGCAGGGTAGGGCATAATTCGGAATAAAGTAGAGTCTGAAAACGTGCAAGACACTGATAGACGGAAGGAAAGCAGAAGAGGGGAAGAAATACAGCGTGGGGGAGGAAGTAAGAAAAATCAGTTTGGGAAGAACATGTTAATAGAAGACAGAACGTGCGACAGGGCTGCAAGAGGCAGAGTAACTTGGTGAGTCAAGAAAGTGATAGGGAAGTGGCATAGGAAAAGCAAATGTGAGTGGAGATGAACGAAGGGAAGAGGGTGATGGACAAAGCGATGAGGACATAAAAAAGAGAGCACGAGAAAGGAAGAGTCCAAGGAAAATCCATCTTAACTTAAATAGACCACCCATTTTTATATTATTAAATTTCATTTTTTCCCTTTAGGGAGTGTGTTACTGTCTCAGCAGTCACTCTTTTGTTTCATTAAAGGTTTGTGGGAGGGAGCCCTGTGATATGTAACAAATCTGTAGTGGCTAAGATTTAAAGTGTTAGTTTTATTTGAAGGGGTCCAGGATAGCTTGTATTTCGGAAAGTCCCATCCCATTTTCATTCATGAATAAGAATGGAGTTGGTATCTATGAGATACCAGTCATTTTGCCCCATTCCCATACAAACGATTTTGAGAACTCAGAGGGATGCTATCTACTTCCTCTTGGTCGGTTTGCTTGGCATACAGAGAAAGGCACCAGCATCATGAGACAGATGACCAGTTATGTTTGCGCACAAGTTGTGAGTCGTATTTGCTGTAGAACAAACCACATTTTCAGGTTCTCTGAAATGAGTTTAATTCAATGACACAATCTGTTGGCTTGGGCACTCCTTGACAGCAAGCCCTAAGATACGACTAATAAAAACTCCATAAAACAATCTGTGAACATTTCTGTCATGCAGTAAAGTTTGTTGCACCAAAAGACCGTTCTTTACTTGCCACTGGTTTGACTGGACAAGATCACTGAAGTGGTCCTGGAAGAATGTGGACTTTAACAGGTAGAACTGCTGTTAGCCTACTCGGATCTTCTGTTGCTAGAGTTGTTGAAGGAAAAGTATGATGAACAAATGTATTAAAGAGTTTTGTTTCTGATGTACCAGAAATACCAATGCAGCACTTCCACTAGAAGATGTGCCTGCAGATTCGCAAGACTGCAAAAATTACTGCAGAGATATCTAGCAAAGTCACTATGTGTTCTCAGACTGTAATCACCCATGCAGTGTAATTCCTGGGGGGGCGGGGTCGGGGTCGGTGGTGGAACTTCTTCTGTTTCTGAGGGACAAAAGCAGCCCTGAAACCTGGTTGGTAAATTGGTAAGTTACCCCTGCTTGGGATCCGATGTTGTACCTTGTACCAAATGATTACTTTGAGCCAAGTGAGCAGGGTACGTGGTAGGAATAGGCAGTGGTATAACCTTTACCTCACCCACCTCGAGGAAGGTCAAAGTTTAGTTACTTAATAGTCAAAATGTAAAGCTTCACCTATCTTTAACAATTTGATGTCCACCACTGTAACAGTATTTCCAACAAGGCATCTTCCACCTTCATGGCATCAGCTACATTGGGAGGAAAATACCATGCTGACAGCTCAACCATTCATGGGAAAACTGCAGAAGTAATTCAATCAGGTCCCCGTGCCCTTGTGGTGCTGCTGTCACTTTATCTGTGTTTTGGCAAAGTACCCAAAAGTGGAGGGACATTCAAAGTTCCAACATTACAAATGCCACTGACATGCAGGGAAGTTTCTGCCAACATGTCAGATACACCTGCAGGCAGTTCCAAAAAAGAGCACTATGCCCTGCATTGTTGTTGTTCAGTATTGACAAGTGCTGAAAATGACAATGAGCCAGTCACCAACGTGAAAGGCGACACCTTATGTTTGTTAGTCTCCAGGGTGATAAGCGAAGTTCACGAAATTGCTGAAGTCCATAAGGATTTTGCACATTTAAAAACATTCTGAACCATATAATTATTTTTGAAACATCTACAATTATATAATTGAACTATGACTACAATAAGATGAAGCAAGATTTAATATAATAGGGCTCTCAAGAACAGTTTTATAAAATGTGTAAGAACAACTAGAGTGTGGGTTCTGCAAGAGAGTTCTCATTTGCCACTTCAATGTACTTGCTCCAAATGAGGGATCAGACATTATAAAATCCATCCAAGAGGCCTGCAGGTTATGAAATTGACAGACATCTTATTTTCTAATAATCATCTTGTACTTCTCAGCTGAGGTGTTTTTCCAATGATCTATAAAAATGTCTTGTTTCTCCAGAAATAAAATACCTTCCCTGTACGTGTCTTTCCTCCTATAACTACCTTACCATTCATCAGAAAATATCTGGAAATAATTATCTCTCCACATGAGAACAAGTATGTGTTAGATCCGTACCTCCAGACTCTTATCAGACTTGCTTCCAACCAGGCTCAAAAAGGGAGACCGCAATCATATAATGCTGCCCCAAGGAAAATGTACATTGCAATGCATGATAAATGGGCCTAAAGAAATATGATCACAACAATCGCCATCCTGATGGAGCTCCATGGACTCCCCTTACTCACCCACATCATCTTCAAAACCTGCTGCATCACTTACAAAGCCTTAATTACCAGCATCCTCACCTATCTTTCAGACAACTTCACCATCTTTGGTGACTCAAGACCCACAGCCATGACACCGTCAGACAGGAGACTAAGAAGTATAAAAAGGAAACAACAAGATCAATCTCAAATAGACCGGTTCCTTGTAAACTAAAAATATATATTTTTTCTCCAAAGTCTCAAACATTTTAGAATATAACTACCAAACCAACAAACAGGATTCCTCCCAGCATTCAGGGGGAGCTAGCTGATCAGGTGTGAGCTGCACCTGGAATGATCTGAAAACAACTACGGCTAGAAACAGGGTTGCAGCATTACCACTCCTCAGCCTATTAGCAGCCTTCAGTAGATTCCGTCATTAAACGCTGCTATATAAACTTAAAAGAAATTAGAATTTATGGAAACATCCTCAATTGATCTCCTCTGCCTTATGGACAGAACAGGCATTATAGCAGTATCTCCATTCACCTCACTATCAAAATGCATCACAGCAGGAGTCTTTCATCTTACCACTCCTCTTCAATGTATACTTACTTTAGGGACTCATCAAGTCTTTACCCCTATATATTATAACTATGAAAATGATCCGAGCTAAGTCTTAAATTGGAAAAAAGCCCAAATATGTTGAAGGTTATAAACTATGGGATATCCTCAGAGCAATAGATGGCTTATTGGTAACAAGCCACCCTAAACTCAATACATCAAAAACTGACTTTCTAACATACGGAGCTTGGAAAAACTATGAGATTTGATAGCCGGCCTGCAGGACTAGGAGTCTCACCAACAATTTCCAAAGAAATAAGAAACCTAGGAATTATGGATTTATTGCTCTCTATGAAATCTGAAGTTAACAAAGAAACAAAATCTATATTTTACACCATACAGACATTGTGGCATTAGGGTGACCACCTGCCCATTATTTACATGGACCATCCATTATCTTGGACAAATGCACATTGTTCACAAACAATTCTGTAACAGACAGCAATTATCCATATTTTAATGTTTCCTAGGATGTAATATGTGCCTTCCCTTGCTTCCTAACTATGGCTCAAGGCAGCTTGCTTTCTCAGTCTCTCTCTCTCTCTCTCTCTCTCTCTCTCACTATCTCACTCTCTCTCTTTTTTTCTCGCTCTCTCACCCCTTCCCTTGCTGTGCTGGGAGCAATGAGCTGCAACAGATTGTTGCATTAAAATACAAAATATTACAGGTCTCTGAAATAGGGAGGCTTTTGGGATCAAATCAAGAGCGAAGACAATTCTCTTTGGCATCCCTGTATGGTGCACAGATTGCAACCTTCCAATGTCCTGTTGAATTAAAGGGAAGATACCCAAGTCAGTTGAGCGGCAGTAACCCGTGTGCAACCAGCAGATCATATTTTAATTGTGTCTAAGTTAACTAAGCTGTATTAGTACATTGGAATGTCAAAAGCTCAATTGGAGACAATGCAGACAATGGATTGCTCCAGGCTTCTAATGGCTGGTAAAACCCCAGACCCCTCAACATTCGAATGTTCTTTGTTCACTGCAACAGCTAGAAATGGCTTTGCCACCTTAGACCGCGAGCGGGGCACGCTGGCTTGCAGGCTGTGTTTGGGCCCAGAAGAATCTTTATTGCATATACTGTGTATATGCCCCACTTTACTATCCACACACACGAAGCTTCCACGCAGTTTGTTTAATGCCAATGGAATAAGAACATGTTGCCGAGCCTTTCTTTTATGCTTGCGAAGGCAGAGCATACAGGCAATAGTCTCCCTGGTAAAATGTATCATAATTGCAGAGAAGCTTCTTAAAATGGAGCTCACCTCACCTGAGCAACTTTTCTAAAGGCATTTTTGCCTAGATTGCATTTCCCAACTGCTGACACCCTAGCCATGGTATGATAGGTTCACGGACAAGCAACCACGGAAGACACCTTGATGCTTGTTTGCCATGCATCACTTTCATTGTCTCTCATTGCCCCCACACACTAGCACTTTTTCTTTGGCATGTTACACTTGAAAGGCAACTACGGAGGAAGAGATCTTTATTCCTGAACGCTATGCACTTTCTTTACCCACTTCTAGCACTTTACTGGCTCTAACTATGACCTGGCACATCTGACTCGATGAAAGGCAATTATGAAAATTAGTTTGACTCTTGCAAGCCCTGCATCGCCTACAAAAAGTAAGTTCTTGCCTGATCAGCAATAGGCAGTCAAGGAGAGATCTCGTCTTTTGTGTGTTCTCCATAATTTTTACCTGTTTTTTTGCACTTTCCTTGCACTGGCAATTTGACTTAGGTACGCTTGCCTCAACGTAAGGCTATTGTGGTAGAGGCTGTGATCTTCATACCATATGTACTATTTAAACTTGTTTTATGCTTCCTTTTCCATTTGCTTTTGACTCTGGTAGTTTATTTCAGCAGGTTTGATTTCATGAAAGGCCACCACTGAAGAGATCCCTGATCTGTCCATGTTTTGGGCTTTTAGCTCCTTATATTTGTCAATGATTGTCATCATTCTTCCCTTATTCGTTGTGCCCAGCTGCTCCCCTTATGCCATATGTTTCTCCATTGCATTGATATTCTCTAATACTGCATGCCTTGAATCAGTAACAACAATTATTGACGTTCTCCTTTAACTTAAATGTGCCTTACACTTTCTACTGGCTACATTCTTTTCACATTTGTGTATGTGTACTTTCATCGTGCAAAGGTTTTAATTAACTGTATCATGATTAATAAACACAAATATGCCTTCACAAATAATGGCATGAAAGACCCTGCCCAGAAGACATGACAAGTAGATCACAAACAGCATTACAACAACTAGCATTCATATGCATGACAATGTACCACGAAAGTGAAGCACCCATTAACTCGAAGACGTTACACATAAAAACGGTACAGAATTTGCCTAAAAACTGCATGAGAAGAATAACTGCAAAGTGCCTCACAATGAACGGAAACATCATAATTACCTGCATCCATTACCTCCTAATCCTGTCCTCCTCATCAGAGCCCTTACTATATTAGGCATCCACCACCTCAATGCGTATGGATTGGGGAAGAGGAGGACTTCAATCAGTGTAATGAAGATTACGGGTAAACAAATGTGTCATTATTTTGGAGTAAATCACAAACAGTGAGTTAGTAATGCACTACCCGTTCACAAACTATCTCAGCTGCTTGCTAGGGGTAGTAAGTGCTGTATAAGTACTTTTTTCATACTCTACCATACCACTGAGCATTCCTCTTCCCTAACATCAGTCAGAGTTGCTGCTATAGTCACGGGACAGAACAAACCCAAAATCGCCCTCTCATAAGAACTCCCAATCTTGACTTGACCTGGTCAGTGAATTGCTATGCCTCCCGTGGCTCCATCCTGTAAGTAGAGGCCATTCCCTGGCTCCTCTGAACTCCTGACCACTGTCAGGAGTTCAAGTACCTCCTCCACGCGCAGGCTTCTGCCTGTGCCTCATCCCTGGTGCTCTTCTACTAGGCTACCTTCTGCCTCTCTCCACCATTTGCTTTGCTTTTCTCTCTGCTCTGCTTTACTACTGTCCCTTAGCGCTCCTTTCCCTCATTTCCCTCTCACTCCGCTCTCTCACTTTATCTCTCTCCCTCTCTGTCTCCCCCACCTCTAGTGCCCCCGCGGCCCTGCCCCCCTTTTCGACTCTGCCCCCTTTTCTTGGCTCTGCCCCCTTTTTCGAGCGGTTTTTCGTCCCCCTCCCGCCTCTCAGCTGTCCTCTCCTCCCTTCTACCACCCTACTTAATGGCATCCACTGCCTGGCCGCGCAGTGGACGCGTGCGATGGGCGCACCAAAGACAAGCCCATCTGCGCCTGTCCGCGCCTGGACCGCGCCCAGCGCCAGAACACCTGGCTCCTGTCCCCCCCACTGCCGCCATGCACATCTTCACTACGACTACGCCACCCTCCGCGCCCTCAACAACGGCCACTCTCCCGCCTGCCTTCAAGCCTCCCCACAGGCCACCCACGGACCCTTCTTCTGCCGGAACTGCACCTTCACCAGCCTCCATGCCAATGACCCACTCACAAAGGCAGGCGCAACCATCTCAGATGTATCCTCCTCAACACCCTCTCCATCCACAAGCACGCAGTAGAGCTATGGAATCTACTCGGCTCAGCCTCCCCAGACGTCGCCTTCCTGACAGAGACGTGGATAAACCCCTCCTCAGCGCCTGACATCTCCATAGCCATCCCGGACGGCTACAAGATCACCCGCAGGGACCGTTCTACCAAACCAGTAGGAGGCATCGCCATCATCAACAAGAACACCCTCAGGATCACGACCAACACCGAAGACAGCCTCAGCACCACCAAACACCTGCACTTCCAAATCCACACTGACCCAAACACCACCCTCTGATGGACCCTCGTCTACGGGCCCCGGCCCACGACAGCAGTTCAGCGACTCCATTACCGACATCATCAGCACACACGCTCTCGCATCCACTGACTACATTCTCTTCAGAGACTTAAACTTCAACCTCGAGAACACCGACAACAACACCGCCACCCTGCTCAACAAGCTTTGCAACCTCGGCCTCAAACAGCTCCTCACGACACCAACCCACTCTGCAGGACACACACTCGACCCTGTTTTCTCAGCCAGCAATCACGTCTCTTTCAGCCTCACCACCGAACTCCACTGGACAGACCACCGCTGCATCCACTTCTTCAAGAAACCCACATCACACCACCACCCCCAACGGATCCCCCACTGCAGTTGGAACAAGGTCACCGGATACCAACTTATCGTGACCCTCTCCCAGAACACACCCATCGACACCACCGACACTGATGCAACTGCCTGCAGCTTCAGGCAATGGGTCAAGACCAGTGCCAAAACTCTCGCCCCAATCAAGAATCCCTCCAACAGACACACCGACAGAAAGGCCTTCTGGTTTACCGCCGACCTCCACGAATCTAAGCAAAGCTGCCAAAGACTCGAAAGAAAGTGGTGCCAAGATCAGACTCTGGACAACCTCACAGCCTTCAAAAACGCCATCTGCAGACACCACCAACTCATCCTACTTGGCAAGAAAACCTCCTTCAAAGACCGAGTCAACAATAACGCATACAGCCACAAGGAGCTCTTCAACGTCGTGAAGGAACTCTCCAACGCCAACGGCATCCCGCCATCATAAGACTTCTGCAACTCCCTAGCCTCCTTCTTCCACCGCAAGCTGGAAGACATCAACGACAGCTTCAGCACCCAGACCTCACTCCCGGCTACCACCAACACCACAGATTCATCTCCGACCAACCTCCTGCTTTCCTGGACCCCCATCAACGACAACAACACCACCAAAATCATGAACACCATCCACTCCAGCTCTCCATCTGACCCCTGCCCTCACCACATCCTCAACAAAGCAAGCGCCGTCATTGCACCCCAACTACGGAAGATCATCAACAGCTCCTTCGAGCCTGCCACCTTCCCGGAGAGCTCGAAACACGCCGAGATCAACACCCTCCTCAAAAAACCCAAGGAGGACCCAAAGGACCTCAAGAACTTCCGGCCTATCTCCCTGCTCCCCTTCCCAGCAAAAGTAATCGAGAAGGCTGTCAACAGACAACTAACCCGCTTCCGCAAGGAGAACGACACCCTGGACCCTTCCCAATCCAGGTTTTCACTGCAAGCACAGCACTGAAACCACCCTCATCAACACCAAGCAACGACACCAGAACCATACTGGACAGTGGCGAAACCGCAGCCCTCATCCTCCTGGATCTCTGAGCTGCATTCGACACCGACTACCACCACACCATACACTCACGCTCCAGCAATGCTGTAATCCGCGACAGAGCCCTGGACTGGGTCACCTCCTTTCTCACCGCAGAACCCAGAGTGTCCGCCTCCCCCCATTAAGCTCGGAAGCCACCAAAATCATCTGCAGCATACCCCAGGGTTTGTCCCTCAGCCCGACCCTCTTCAACGTCTACATGGCCCGCTCGCTTACATCGCCCGATCCCACAACCTCAACATCATTTCATACGCTGACGACACCCAGCGGATCCTCTCCCTCACCAAAGACTCCGGCAAGACCTACCCCCACGAAAGAATGAAGGCCATCGCCAAAAGGATGAAGAGCTGCTGCCTCAAACTCAATTACGAGAAGATGGAAGCCCTAATCTTCGGCTCCACCCCCTCCGCATGGGATGACTCATGGTGGCCTGCCACTCTCTGATCCACTCCGGCTCCCACCAACCACGCACGCAATCTAGGATTCATCTTGGACCCCTCACTAACCATGACCCAGCAAGTCAACGCCATCTCCTCCTCCTGCTTCAACACCCTCCACATGATCCGAAAGATCTTCAAATGGATACCCACCAGAACCAGAAGAGCAGTCACCCAAGCCCTCGTAAGCAGCAAGCTGGACTACGGCTAAGCACTCTACGCAGGAACCACGGCCAAACTCCAGAAGAGGCTGCAACGCATCCAGAACACTTCCGCATGCCTCATCCTGGACATCCCCCGCCACTGCCACATCGCAGACCACCTGAAAAACCTGCACTGGATCCCTGTCAACAAGAGAATCACTTTCAAACTCATCACCCACGCTCACAAAGCGCTGCATAGCACCAGGCCAGAATACCTCAATAGACGACTCTCCTTCCACACCTCGACCTGGCATCTCCGTTCCACCGCCCTCGCCCTCACAACCGTCCCACGCGTCCGCAGAACTACAACCAGCGGTAGATCATTCTCGCACCTCGCCGCCAAAACATGGAACACTCTTCCAACACACCTGCGCCAGACCAAAGACCTCCTTACCTTCAGGAAACTTCTCAAGACCTGGCTGTTCGAGCACTAGCAGCAACTCCCCCCTTCTCACCCCTCCCCTCCTCAGCTCCTTGAGATGCTCACGGGTGAGTAGTGCCCTTTACAAATTCCTGATTGATTGACTGATTGAACCTTGTGCCTAGATCCGAGAGTCTATGGAACTTTATCCCGCCATTCTGGTCACAGGAAAATAACTAAACAAGAGCAACACATACATAAGTCTGCAACAAACATGATAAAAAGAACTACATCTGCCATACAGCAATTAAGTAGGCATTATGAAATGGCATTATTTTTTCTCTGGTGCACTAAACCCCTGCTACCAAAGTGAATACACTGCAGAACAGTTTACAATAAAAGCTATCTTCTTTACATGAAGGCATTTTTAAAATGAATACGTGTATTAGGACCATTAGTACATTTTTGTAAACTAGGTGCCGAGAAAAATGTAAACATTTCCCTAAGGTGCCCTTAGAAAGTGTGTAAGACTTTATTGGGTTTGGTGAAACAATTTGCCAGTACCCTAAAACCAACATTTGTTTGAAAAATTGCAGAGTAGGACAAAACCAGCGTTGTCCTTCTCTGCAATGTTTCCAACAAATGTTGCCGAAGATGATAGGTAAACCTATAAATGGGCTAATGCATGGAAACCCAGACTTGTGCGCTCCTTAGCGTATAAAAGCCAGACTTGCTGGCTTTGCCACAACTTCGCTATTCTATGTAACCAATGTGGGCACTCAGTAGCGCTGGCCGGGGCTATGACGTCGAGTATTATGAAGCCCCTGTATTCCATGCAGGTGCCATTCACTATCTCAGCAGCCTAGAGTGCCCCTCCTCCACATGTAAACTCTCTTAAATCTATTGTAGCTCACCAAGTCTTCTAAAACAAGCTTTGTACCCCACTGACCAACTCACACCTGCTACCAGACTCTGAACATCTCAATTGCTGTTCTACCAAAGCAGGTCACTCAGATTATGAACTTGAATTGTGGATGAGAAGGGAAAACCTGGCTAGGCCTCACATCCCTAGAGAACGAAGGGCCATCTCACAGAAAGGCAGAGAAAGGTTGAGATGATAAAAGTGGCATGAATGGAGAGGGCGAGAAGTGAGGCGAGTAGGGGGGCTGTCTCATTAATAAATACAATTTGGGAAGTTTGTTTTATAAGTATTTTTAGCTGGAGAGCTGTATCCTGCAAAGTCATTGGGCCAGGGACATAATGCCCCTGCCTCTCGCCTTGTGATGGCCATGGTCGGAAACAGAGAATGTGTGACAGTCACAGAGAAAAGGGGCTCAGGAAAAAGCTTCAGAGGTAAGATGAACGTAAAGTCCCAGAGTGAAACAGAGGGAGGATAAAAGAAAGTTGTAGAGAGGGGAACACGTGAGAGGGATTTCAAGAATTGAGAGTTGTGTGGGCAGAACGTGTTGAAGATGGGAAGCTGCTGAGGGTAGAAAGCACAAGGAAAAGCAAGAAAACAAAGAGGAGAGGGAAGGAAGAGGGGCATGAAGCGAGAGTGGCTCTGTGGAATAGAAATGAACTAAAAGGGGGAGGAGGTGAGCCTGTAAGAAATGATGGACTGGGGAATGCTAAAAAGAGCAAGAGAGAGAGGAGAGACAGGGAGGGAGATGTGCTCAAGTACCGAAGACATTGTTCTAAATGCCATTTTTTATTATCACTAACTGGCGCGTATAAAGCCAGAAATAGCCCATTTTTCGGAAGCAAAACAATAACAAAAGACTGTTGCAAGACTAATAGCTGTCGTATTGGCGTCATCTATAAAGCGCAGTACTGCAACGAATATAGGCTGCAGTAATGGCTACCAGGAAATGGAAGATACTGAACAATAACGAATGTCTCTTGTAAGTGGCGGACTCCTTCATACATTCAGGGCATCATCCCTGCAACCAGCTTTACAGTAGTGAAGGATAGTTTGATCTTTCCCGGCTGGAAGGGCTCTGAGTACTTTCATCTTCTGAGGCTTAAAAAGGCAGATTTTGTGGCATATCTTTGCAATGGGAAGGGTCAGTAGGCTGTGGGGTGAAGTGCCCAGAAATCAGCAAGGCTATCCCCAGATATTACAAGCTGGCCTTAAAGTAGGAAGGAGTAGTTTGATTGTTCTCTAAAATGTGTTTACAGGGCTCAAGGCCAGAGTTCTTGAATGAACAAAAAAAAAAAATACTGTGCTTCCCAGGGCAGACGTGAGATGCAAACTCAGTGAACACATTGAGATTGTGCTGGAGGCAACATTCAGAGCAGTTGAATTAGGAGCTTCCTGGGGCAGGAAAGTAGGCTTATTGGCTACTATTGTTTTAGATCAAAGGCCTTTAGTTAACAATGAGAAAAGAGTTAATGTGGGAGGGGAATAGGTGGGGGGAGTGGGATGTGTTCAAACAGAGGAAATCATAAGAAACATTAACTTGTGGAGATATAGGTAGAAGGTGGTTTTCACAACACTCACTTGTCAAAGAAGAGCTGAGCTATGGTTGAGATATGCTCCAGATTGCTGTCCTGACTGGTACAATAGAAGGAGGGTAAGTCTCCATGGGTAAGTCTCCTTTCACCACATTGTCTCTTTTTCATCCTGAAATGTCTTTCAGTACTAATAAAGAAAGGGGATGTTGTGTGAGAAGACATTCTAGAAGGTCAGAAGGATGCCTCTTTATGTAAACCAGAAAGAGCAAGGTACTCTAAGATCTATGAAAATTGATAGAGGAGTGAGGACAAAAGAAGAACATGAGGCAACCAATTTGCTCGTCATGGCACAACCCACCAATCATTTCGTCTCCCACTCTTCCATGTGTAGGGTACCAATTTAGCTAGAGTCTAAGTCCCAACTAATTAAGGGATCACCCAATAGATACTCGTCCACCTGTAGAACCTTCAGGAGCTTGAGAGGGGCTTTGTGCATGAAATTATTTGCTTTCGTTGGCCTAGCAGGGGTATGTGTCATCTGTGCCTTGAATAGTTTCTCATCTGGATGCCAGCTGTGAATGCTCCTCCACTTCCTTCCTAAATCATGGGGTATATTTGTTCAGCAGTACGCCATATCTCTGCCTTAGAAAACATAAGAGAGAAAAGACTACTGCTCATGTCTCCAATCATGCCCCTTTGTTCCTGTTACTCATTCATCAGCATCTCTGCCTAGCCCATGTTGCCATGTGAAATTCTGGGTCTCCTCTGATTACCCTTCTTTTTTAGTGTAGAAGAACACGCCATCCCATTACCCCTTTATTCGTTGATCTAGCTCTCACATATCATCACCCATGACCCCGCCGGGCACTGAGTCGCAGAATATGATAACCACATCGAGCTGGTTATCACACAAATGAAAACACTTTCAACAGGCTCAAAACAAAAACAACACCCTTCCAACCACAAAGGTAGTACATTTCTATCTGTATGGTTAAGCACTGCAGGGTGATAAGCGCTATATAAATTCTAAAACACAATAAATCTAACATTGTGTATTATATATGCCTGTTACTGCATACCCTCAATGTCAGTGATAGCCATCCACAGTGGTATTTGTTAATAAGGGGCCACATGTATGAAACCTTGAAATAACAACTTCCTAGTTGTGATTTCCTGCGAAATGGGAATTAGGAAATCACTATTACAATTGTATGAAACTCTTTAGAATGTTCTTTCCGATTCCCAGTAAGGCAGGTCTTAGTCTGTGACTCATTGGGAATCGCTAAAATCACAAGGATGGTGGACTGCTGGGGTCAGCAGACCACCATGTCTGTGATTGCTTTTAAATAAAGCAATCTTTAAAAAAAAAATATTGCTAATTTTCTTGAAGAAAAACTGGATGCGTCTGAAAAAAAAAGAAAACCTTTCTTTGAATTTTTTTAAGAGTAGGCAGTAGTCCGCAGGAGCACTGTGGCATAGTTGCACTCTCGCTCCTAGGCGAGACTGCTGGTTTAGGGATGACAGCACTTTTGTTTGTAGGCGACTAGGCCGCAACAGCCCTGTTAGTTCAGGACCACATAACTTCCCTTCAAAAGTATATGAAATACTGGACGAATCAAAGGGACATGAGAACCTTTTAGAAAATGGGCCAAGTTTGTGACCCCCGCATTGTAAGGCCATGAAGGGGCACCTGTTTGCTAATCATAGAATGACTAACAGTGGTCTCATATTCGCTTCCGCTGAGAAAGACCTCTGTTTTGCAGTTCAGACATTTGTTTTTAAAGGGCAATTCCCAATCTTCTTTAACAGAGCTATCTACTAGACACTCGTATCTGCTGAGAGCAAGATGTTTCAAGCATTTCCTAAAGTGAAAGGTGGAAATGGGGAGATTTATAACACCATGTATGAGCCATACTGTTGATGGACTTTCTACAACTGTGAAAGATAGCTTTTCTAACTTTTGTGTATGAAGCATGGTGAAACTTGCCTCCCTTTTAACCATTATCTATTGTTCCCTGGATAAATTGAAGCTAACAGGTCAGAATTTCAGAATCTGCAACGTCCAACCTAACCCTATGATGGAACGCAGCTGATTTTGTCCATGATGTAGAAGGGACATTTCATTCTGAATGATGTCAATCGCAGATGACAATATGTTATTAAGGGTTATATTCTGTTGGACAGAGTATTCATGTTATTATCGAAAAAAGCTAAAGCCTTTTCCAAATTTTCCTTATCTATGGGCCTTAAACGTGGAGCCGCTTCTATTTGTGAAAGCTTACATATCTCAGTGTATATGGCGTACAAGAATCTCTTAGAGCTGGGCTTTCGGGACCTAGAAAGAAATCCTGCAAGTCCATTTCCTCTAAAAGGAGATGAAGATGTTCCTTAACTGCTGCTAAGGTGTTCGTCTATAACCATTGTTGGCACAGTTTATCCACACTGTATGTGGTAACTATGCCTGAGTGGTGACTTGAGACAAAGCCAGGATCCGGCCGGCTAATCTTGAAACCCCCAAGGAATTAACAAAATGCACCTGACACCCATTTGTGTCCATTGGCCACAATAACCACCTGCCGGGACTGGATAGTGACGAATTATAGGTACCATCCTGGACCTTTGCATCTAATTCTTCCTTTGTGACTTTTAGGAAGGATTGCCAATTGGTGAATTTGACTGGTGTGGGGATACTGGATGCATTCATTTCCTTCATTCTTGCTAACCCTATGCAGGATGTCTGCTGAACTGTGTCATTTCAAAATATCATTTGAACAGGAATAAGGCATGCTCTAAACAAAGCCTTTCTACCCTGAAACTGCCAATATTGTGTTTCCCATACACATTTTACATCAATAGTGTTCTTCCAGTATTGGTAGCCTCCAACCGCAAGTCGGGAAACAAAGGAATCTGAATAAATCAATTTAAGGTTTGTTAGCAAAATCTTCCTAATTTTAGAAGGGGGTAAATTGAACTAGTATGACTCTCCATTTGTTATATCATGCCCAGAAAAGTATGCACATTTAGCTAAATATTGTTTTGGGCTCCCCACAGGTGGAGATGAACAGTGTTTCTACTGTGTGTAATTAAATACTGATCTGTGTCTTGTTGCTTGCTGAAGGTAGTAATGTCCCCAATTATTATAACAGAACATTTCCCCATAATTCTTTGTGTAAGTGTACACATCATCACTTTCAAATACATTGTAGTCTTGCAGCTCAGCAAGTACTGAATCAACTGTTCGAACATCCGAGTCATCAGAAACAACACTAGGTATAATTACATCAGTCATTGAAATATTGAAACATATGGCATTTGTATAACCTCAATAGACCCGTATATATAAAAGTTAACTTTATCCCACACAATACCATCTGGAATTGGTACTGTTGAAATATTCACAAGGGACAAGTCTCTTCGGATCTTATGTGAGGAAAGAAAATGGAGTTATGGAGTGGAGTTCATCCACTGGCTTGTCTGAACAGCGTTCAGGAAGATAATGACCATTTATCAAGAGAAAGAAAACAGTCAAGAAACCAATCCATAACAGAAAGTCAAGCAAAGTCATAAATATCCACAGATAATTCCATGGATAAACAAAATAGTTATTTTTAAGCCATAAATACAGCTACGTGTCTTTGAAACAGTTTCAGTTGCAGGTGCAGATGAAGTCGAAGAAAAGTCATCAAGGTTGATAAAATAACCAGAAGCAGTTTATGCAAACACAAGAGCTGATGCATTACTGGTGGATGGATCCACATCGCGTGGAGGTTCATAGTAGATGATGTCTTCTGTTTGTTTTGAGTTAGAGTAGAAGACATCTTGGACAGTTCTTGTCGGTGAAGTGGTAACAGGAATCAGCAGAAGCTAATTCTCCGCCCTCCCCATGCTTGAGGAGGCATTTGTAGCATCACTGTACACGCTGGTGTAGTCAGAAGTGTTGTCATTTCTTCTTTGAAGAGGTATGTCCTGTTGGGTAGTGAGAGGGGACCGGGAACTACCCAAGGGACCTCTGGATCTACTGTGCAGGATCGGCCACATGGTGCTATTTGATGTCGATGGAGACAAATCTGTTGCCTTTGGAACCTGGCAGTGCTGGTAAGATGACAGTTCTGAATCCTTGTATTGCTAGGACTGGTACCGATGTTGTGCGGGATGGGCCTAATTCCTTCCTCACAGCAATCTTCTCACAAACCAGATCCCCACCTCCAGGAATCCAGCCTGTAGAAGTTGTTGGCAAATCCCTTATTTCAAAGGTGGCAGCACTGGCAGATAAATTATCATCACAAAATTGCTGAAGGTCCCGTAAAAAAGTGAGATGTTCATTTATGTTAAAAGGTGTGTCTGCTGCCACCCTACCAGGGCCATCTAGATCTGGGACGTACATAGGTATCCCAAAGAGGACCTCGTAAGGAGTGTGTCCTCCCAAGGACCGACTTGGCAGAATATTTAGTGCTCTCTGGAGCCCATGTAGGTGATGAAGCCAACTGCGACCTGAACCTAATACTCTAGCTGTTAAGGACTGCTTTAGCTCTCGATTCCTCCTCCCCACAACCGAATTAACATTGCAATAGTAGGGTGAGGAGCAGAGGAGTTCAACACCCATCGTCCTCATTGTGTCCCTGAATGCCTTAGAGGCAAAGACAGGGCCCTAGTCCAAATGGAATGCTACAACCGAATATGCACCGATAAAGATTAGCAAGTCTTTTATAACAGTTTGAGCGTCAGCTGACTGCTGTGGCCATACCCACAGGAATCTAGAACAAGAATCCACAGAGACTAAGAGGTATTTGTATGCACCATCAGGTTGTAAGGGACCACAATGGTCCAGGTACACACATTGTAGTGACCTATTGGACACTGAGAGGGATGTCTGTGGTGGCATTTGATATTTGAGCCCTCTATCTGCTGGCAAATGTCACAGAAAAGAACATATTGCTTGGTATGTCTGTATGGACCCAGCCACCAGAAGTGCTTCTGTAAGCATGTGTTAGAAATGGGGTCTTTGGTTGGCAGTCAGGTTACCCCCTGTCCAAGCAAGGACCCTCACTCTAGTCAGGGTAAGTCACACACAATCCAAATTATCCTGTGCTCACCCTCGTGTAGCTTGGCACTGAGCAGTCAGGCTTAACTTAGAAGGCAATGGGTAAAGTGTTTGTGCAATAAATCATACAATAACACCAAATAGCACTACAAAAATACACCACACAGTTTTTAGAAAAATATATAATATTTATCTGATAAGATGCAGGTCAAAATGATTAGAATGCAATAAGTAGATGTTGAGATGTCACTGTAAAAGTGATATAAAGTGTCTTATGTCTTTGAAAAACAAGTAAATGTCTCTTAAAAACAATAAAGGTCTCTTGCAAGCACAAAGTACCTGGTTCACGTTCAAAATCTCCGCAAGGGACCGGTGAGGAGGCGATGTGTGGAAAACGGGGAGGTGTGCGTTGGTTTCGCCCCTTCACACATGGACTTGCGTTGTTGTTTTCCATGCAGGGGAAGGCTTTGCACTGATTTCTGGTGCGCGGACATGGTTCCTCTTCGGGTTGCGGTGTTTTCTGGCGCACCGGGGACTGTGCGTGGAATCCTGGGCTTGTGGAGCGAAGTCACAAGCGCTGCGTTGATCCAGTGGGTGTTGCATGGAAATTTTCCCGCACGGCAGGCGCTGCGTCAATTCCTCTCTGGAAGTCGGGCTGCGTCGTCCCAGGTCGGCTGTCCGTCATTCTGGTGGGCCGTGCGTTTAAATTCCGGTCGCAACGCAGGCGCGTGTTGATCTTCTCCTTGCGAAGACACGCTGCGTCATCCCGGTTCGGCGTGCGGTGAATTTCTCAGCGTGGGGCAGGCTGTGCATCATTTCTTTGGTCCTGAGACTTCAGGGAACAGGAGGCAAGCTCTTTCCAAGCCCTTGGAGAGCACTTCTCAGCACAGCCAGGGAGTGGCAAGGCAGCAGGGCAACAGCAAGGCATCAGTCCTTGTCAGAAAAGCAGTCCCAGTGAGTCCTTTGGGCAGCTAGGCAGGTCTTCTTGGCAGGATGCAGGTTCTGGTTACAAGTTTCTTCTCCAGGAAGTGTCTGTGAGGGAAAGTGTCTACCCCAAGAAGTGTCTAAAGTCTGTGGTTTTGGGTGCTCTTCTTATACCCATTTTGGCCTTTGAAGTAGGCTTACTTCAAAGGAAAGTCTCACTTGTTTGTGAAATCCTGCCTTGCCCAGGCAAGGCCTCAGAAACACCAGGAGGTTGGAGACTGCATTGTTTGCAGGCACAGCCCTTTCAGGTGCGAGTGACCACTCCTCCCCTCCATCCTAGCACAGATGGCTCATCAGAATATGCAGGCTGCACCCTAGTCCCCTTTGTCAAACTAACTCAGATAGGGAATCCACAAACAGGCCGAGTCACAAAAATGGTTCAAGCAAGAAAATGCCCACTTTCTAAAAGTGGCATTTTCCAACACACAATCTCAAAACCAACTTTACTAAAATATGTATTTTTAAATTGTGAGTTCAGAGGTCCCAGCCTCCACATGTCTATCTGCTCCCAAAGGAAATCTACTCTTTAATCATGTTTAAAGGTAGCCCCCAGGTTAACCTATGAGAGAGATAGGCCTTGAAAAAGTGAAAACCGAATTTGGCAGTATTTCACTGTCAGGACATAAAAACCCAATAGTATATTAACCATACACTGCACCCTGCCCCTGGCGCTACCTAGGGTCTACCTTAGGGGTGTCTTATATGTAGGAAAAGGGTATGGTTAGGCCTGGCAAGTAGGTACACTTGGCAAGTCTAATTTACAGTTTAAAAACTGCACACACAGACACTGCAGTGGCAGGTCTGAGACATGATTACAGAGCTACTTATGTGGGTGGCACAATCAGTGCTGCAGGCCCACTAGTAGCATTTGATTTACAGGCCCAGGGCACCTCTAGTGCACTTTACTTGGGACTTGCTAGTAAATCAAATATGCCAATCATGGATAAACCAATCAACAGTACAATTTACACAGAGAGCATATGCACTTTAGCACTGGTTAGCAGTGGTAAAGTGCTCAGAGTTCTAAAGCCAACAAAAACAGGTCAGGAAAACTAGGAGGAAGGAAGCAAAAAGTTTGGGGATGACCCTGTGAAAAGGGCCAGGTCCAACAGAATGTTATTGTGGTCGTGACACCAGCACGGGTGGATGCAACACCCTCATGTCCTGCTTTGATGAGATCTAATCTCTGGTCTTGGTTGGTAATCACTCGATCTCCAAACCCAGGAATTGTTGCAAAAGCAACATTCTGTGCACTGATGTGGTAAGAATATTTAGTAGGGTATGCTTTTAGAAGAGGCTTGCCTTCAGCCGAGGCTTTCACGGCAGCCAGAATTTCATTATCCAATCTCATTTGAGAATGAGTCCCTGCAGCAACAGAAGACATAGCTACTATAGATTTGGCTGCTTCATCAGCCAAGGTGTTTCCATTAACGTACTCCTACACTTTGGCGATCCAATATATGGACTACATGAGCCTCAGGTAGCTTATCTTTAAGATTAGTCCACCTTCCCCACAGAGTTCTGTGTTTTATGGGGTTCCCTTTGGAGGCCCTGAACCTGTTCAATCACCACTGATTAAGATAATCATTGTAAGACTGGACAAAGTTGTACGAATCACAGACAATCAATGTGAGCTGTCCTGGATCCATATGTTCTAGCACTAGGATAAGGGCTTTTAGTTCAGCCAACTGAGCTGTGCAGTCCCCCAGGTTATGCTTGTAGGTATTGTGAGGGTGGAATACACCAGCCTTCATCACTCCACTCATGGCTGTGCAGGAGGCCGAGTATTGATGTTTTGTACCTGCAGCTGGTTGTGCTGAACCATCAGTGTAAATGACAGTGTGGTATCTGTCAAGTGACAAGATGTTAAGAGGTGCAGGGTACTCCTGTTCGTATTGGAGAAATTCTTGGATTTTAAGTTTTGGGTCAAAGATGTAATCAACATTGGTGGCAGTCAGGGAGGTTGGCCTTTGGATCCAGCATGAATGTAATGCATTAGAATTAGGAACACTTGCTTTGGTGACAGCTGTAAGGCTGGCACCGGGGCAACAACAATAATACGTTTCCCTTGGGCAAGTAGCCTCTCCTTGATGACAACCATCTGTACAGCAGTCAGATTTTTTCTGTGGGTGCAAACCGTTGTTCTTCATTGGAGTATTAAAGTGATTTATATGCCATGGGAACCATGTGGCCTTCGGTAAAGGTGACATAAGTGAACCCAATCCACCAGCAATTATTCTGATGACCTAATTTGTTTTGGTATTACCGGTGTGTAAGTGTTTTGCTTCTAGCATGTCTCACTGTAATCCTCAAAGGATGCATGTGTCTTCAATTGCCCAGTGTCTGCTTGAGAAATCTGGGCATATTAAATCATAGAGTGGCTTAATGCTTTGTGCACAGTCAGCAATGTCAGTTCTGCCAAAGTTGAAGAAACCAAGTAAAGACTGCTGTTTCTTTATAGTATTTGGTGGCTGGAGTTGAGGTCATTTTTCTAGAAAGTGCTGGGCCAGGCTCTTGGCCTCATTTGATAGCTTGTATCCCAGGAACAATACAGTGAGAAAGGCTATTTTTGTTTTCTTGAAACTGAATTTCAATGGAGCTTTGGCTTCACATTTAACAGGATATTGGGGCTGAGTCTGGGGTGTAGACCTAATCGGTATTACATAACAGAGTGAATCTCTATCCCACCCTACATATTTGCGGTATAGCGCCAAAGTCCAGTCAACAACATAGGCTTGGTTTACCGCTTCCAGAACAAGATATGAGAAAGAAGGCAAAATTACATCTTCTCCATGTGGGAGCTTATGAACATGCTTGAGTGACCAGTCTCTTCTGGCCCATAGGCTATCACAACTAAGTTCATCCCAGAATATTATACTAATGGTGCTCTCTATGTCTCCCTCAATTTGGATATTTAAATCATAAACCCTATCGGGTGGGAGAATGCGCCCGTCCGCAGTCTCGACTGCAATAAGGTCTCTAGTTGCTGTCAGATCCAGATGATCTTTTAGACTCTGATGACATATCGCATTTTTAATTGAAAGTGCTGCCACCCTTTTCTTTTTAAATTGTGGCTTTTGTTGTGGGGACTTGTCTTCTTTCTTTTCTGAAGACCGCTGTAAGTCTTTCTCCGGTTTCACGTAGTCAGGACGTTGCTCTGACTGGCCCACTCTCTTGGTGCATCTATCCGGTGTGTCCTGAAAGAAACGAGAGGCACTCCAATCAATATATCTGTCAGGAACTTATATATTTTCTCTATTCCTGAGGTTAAATTGCCTTTTGGAGTTCTCCTGGTGAGGAAAGTCGGCTCTCTGACTTTGCCCGTATTTATTTTGTTTTTGTTTATCCCAGCACTTTGTAGAACCCTCCTGTGGCTGTTTGGTACCTTCCTTAGGGGTGGTACTCTGAATTTCAGGCTTTTTAGGCTTGGCTCCCAAACTATGCCGTCCTATGATAGTGTAGGTATCAGAAATCATTTTTGGTAGCTGTTTCTCCTGTTCCGGGTGTGGAAACTCCCAGAGCTACTGGCATAATGCCAACGGTACCCATTCCCCTTTAATATTACTGAGTATTATTGAGGAAACTGTGTCAAAGTTATGCATCAATTTCATCCCCAAGACCATGGCTGGTGCAGCCCCATGTTCATTCTGAATTTGTTTTATCACTTCCGGTAAATTGGCAAGTGTCGGGGTACCATATGTGGTAGTGTATATTGCAACAAAGACTGTACCACATTTGGTGCAGTCATCCACTGAGGGAACCATTCAGAATGGCAAGCACATTATGAGAATTCTATGTTTTTCCTGTGGTCTCATAGGGGAAAACACAGCTTCCACCTGATTAGTTCTTTGTCCTATCCAGAATGGGATTTTCTTGTGTTCCGTGGGCACTTTGCCCACAAAAGAATGTACTGTTTGTGAGTTCATGGCAGTAGTGGCCCATTGGTATCCAGCAAGTGGTGGTGGTGCTGGGATGCTGGTGTTGTGTTCAAAGTTCGCAATATTAACTGAACAAGTTGTCTGTATAATGTTACTAGCTCTTTTTAAGATTAAGCAGATCAGCAGATCAGCTGAGTGTATGTTTTGATTAAGCAGATCAGCTGCCTGTATGTTTTGTACACCGGAGTGTGGTTTATATGTGGCAAACATTGCCCACATTGGTCTGTCATTATCTAAGGGACCTAGGGCCAGATGTAGGAAAGGTTTTTCATGTCGCAAACAGCGAATTTCGCTGTTTGCGAATTGCAAAACCCACATCGCAATGCCCAATTCCTGTTTTGCGAGTCAGTAACCTGGTTACCGACTCACAAAACGGGACAGCGAGTTGCAATTAGGAGGGGGTGTTTCCCTTCCTAATTGCGAGTCGCAGCGCGATGCTGCATTGCTTTGTGACCTCGAACGCGGTCGCAAAGCAATCGCAGTTACCACCAGTGTCACCCAATGGGACCCCTTCCCCTTTGTGAATGGCCTGGAAAAAATGTTTTCAGAGCAGGCAGTGGTCCTACGGACCACTGCCTGCTCTGAAGAAATGAAACTGAAATGTTTAATTTTTTCATTTTGTAATGCATCTCGTTTTCCGTTAAGGAAAACGGGCTGCATTACAAAAAAAAACTACTTTATTTAAAAGCAGTCACAGACATGGTGGTCTGCTGTCTCCAGCAGGCCACCATACCTGTGAGTGCTGCGAGACGCAAGGGGGTCGCAAATTGTGACCCACCTCATTAATATTAATGAGGTGGGCCTTTGCGACCCCCTTGGGAGTCGCAGATGGTGTCAGGGACACCATCCTGCATCCTGAATTGCGACTCGCAAATTGCGAGTTGCTCTGACTCGCAATTTGCGAGTCGCAATTCAGGACATTCATACATATGGCCCCTAATCACACAGGTTGTATTACGTGTGGTAGGGGGCCATTAAACCAGTATTGATGTTCTTGATAAGTAATCGGTATTTCAAGATACTGGTATGCGTGGTACCGTTGTGTTTCGTTTGCTATTCTGTATGTGCGGAATATATATGTAGTCCCATCTTCAGGAAAGTTAACCCAGGAATTGAATGTTTCTCTTTGGTAAGGTTCATTGGCTTCTACGATGAATGTGACATCCCCGCCCTCATATGTTAAGCCATGCCCTAATAGATGTTGAGTTGATGCATGTCTGACATTCTCAGGAATGTCTATGGCATTAGCCATATTGCAAAATGGGTAAAGAGATGGAACACCAAGCGGGGAGAAAAAGTCCCTTTAAGAGTTTGAGCACGAACAACCTACAGCCTAATTAGGTTCTCCCTTTTCAGCTAATGAGGATTATCTCCATGATCACGTACGTCTTCCTATAATGGTACTTAGGGTACCTGTTGTTTGTGAGACAGAGATACTCAGGGCATCCATAAATTAGAGGCAAAACACAATCGTTGGTGGCGCCATGTAGTAGTTGGACTCTAGGTGGACTGCTGGTTTAGGGATGACAGCACTTTTGTTTGTAGGCGACTAGACCAATACTACAAGTTGCAACTGTCGGCCCAAGCCTCCTGGCTCACAAGCAGTACCTCACCGAAAACACACACAGTAAAAGGTGATTGCTGGCAGCCTTTTACGTATGGGCTATAGATTGCGACATCTCAGGGGGTCCCCTTTCTCACATAAACAATAAGTCTCAGTCACACACAGGCAACGAAGGAGATGCAGTAAAGTTTTCAATAGCTTTATTAACAAGACTGAAATCTACTGTAAAATGCATGAAATGCAATGATTAGGGTAATGAACAATGCAAGAAGCAGAATGTTAAAGATGATAGTTGTGAATGCAAGACCCCCACAATATTGCAACAAACTTGAAATGCGAAATATGCCTAAAACCCCAGCATGGAGAACCTAATCTCTAACCTAAAGAGTGCTAGGTGTGATAAACCTAATCTTCCAGTACTGTGTCCATGAAAAGCGCCCTCCAACCCTCGGTACCTTGGAATGTAGTGTCTAGAACAGATGGTGACACAAAGGCTGTGTCTGCATCAAGGCGACATGCAGCATAGATGGCATCAATAGCATCTGGTAAGAATACCTCTGATAACCTTGTCTGCTTGAGATGTATTTATACAGATCTTGTAGGACCCCTGACACAGGTATGTTCCCAAAACAATAGATAAGGAGGCATGCTTGGGACGCAATTATATAAACAATTCCCTCCAAAAGTACATTTTGTTCCTGTCACACGTAAGTGGGAAAGGGACATGATGTGAATACCTATGTA
Organism: Pleurodeles waltl; assembly: GCF_031143425.1. NCBI lineage: Eukaryota > Metazoa > Chordata > Amphibia > Caudata > Salamandridae > Pleurodeles > Pleurodeles waltl. Next base: position 689,719,092 of record NC_090445.1, read on the forward strand.
TCTAACTTATCTTTGACGGTGACAGTGACAACTTTACAGAGTGGCACTGATACCGTAAAATCAAATCATTTCATTAACTATAAACGTAGCAGCCATTTTGAAATAAATAAATAAATAGGCTAAGACAGAGTAAGCTAAGTAGGTTAAAAGTCACTAGGTGATGGGGTGCAGGCCTGCAAGCCAGAAGGCTAAGCTAAACTCCTGATTCCCATTAAAACTAAATAGGATCCACAACAACTGCCTGGTCTTAAAAATGCTTTTGCCAACATTCACAAAGAGGAAGGGAAGGACAAAGGGGAAGCTGTCCCTTTGGGATAAAGAGGAAGGGACCACTTCCCATTTGTGAATGGGTTACCACAAATTTGAAATTGGCGGTATATTGCAAATGTTTTGCAACCGTATTTCAGATGCAAAACATGTACACATACCACTGCAATTGCGAAGCGACACCCTAAATACACCCCTTCCTTATTATGAATCACAAACCCAATTTGAGATTCTGTAATAGGTTACTGAATCATAAATAGGGCTTTCTATGTCCCAAAAAGCCTTTTTGCATTAGCAAATGTGCTGATACTGCAAATTGCCTTGTTTGAGACCTGCAAAAAGGTTTGTACATGTGGCCCTAATTGCAGTTATGTAGTGGTAGGCAATTTAGTGGATGCAATATTATGGTAGGTCGATATTTCCAATCTCCATACAGTGACATACAGCCTACCATTATCACTACACTGCAAGGAGTACAAGGGGTGGGTCTTCATGTAACAGGAGTTTGGAACACATGCCTAAATATATAACAAAAAGTAATACATCACGTTTGTTTTACGATGCAGTTTTGTAGACAGATCTAGAGGAGACAAGTCGATTGACAATCAGTGTTATTTCATTCACTATGTGCCTATTTTTGTACAAAAATATGTTGCAATAATTTCATTCTGTATCATACAAAGAGAGGAAAAAAATAAAAAACAATTGTTACATCATCTAAAAAGCCTTTTTCGTGAACAAGATGTGGCCAGTCACCAGTGAATCAGACAGTGTTACATAATGACACTAATGTTGAGGTCAAAAAGATGTAAACAGCAATAAAACCGTTTTCTGGGGGTAAATCTGTAACAGTTTGTTATTTATTAAGAAAAAATATATCGATTCTTCAACTCAATACATTTTTCTGTAGGTTGGTCCAAATAGCTGGGGATCTTTGACTCAAAGATAACTTCTGAGGGGCCACAGTGGTTTTTGTAGCTCCTTTTGTGGCTCATTTCTGGGCAATATCAGAGTGCTTATTTACCCCCGAAGGGTTCTATGAGACGCGATTTGACTTCGTCTTGCTCTGGGGTGTCCTAAATACAATGAACTTGTGGGGCCTATTATGGGAGGACAAGGGGAGTATGTCAGGTATGAAAGCGTGTGTGCTTGGTGTGACACACCTATGTGTATAGCCGGTGTCAGACCTGTCAGCCTTAGGGTAGTCTTCGCACAAAACATTTTGCTTTACTTCTCCATTTGTGCTGATCGTGTTGTTGTTGGCCTTAATACTCTGTGTACTGATCATTTAAAGGTTTTCTTGACCAAACGAATCAGTGAAAATTGGACAAGGATCACCTTGAAATAGAGTTCTGAATAGGAAGGACTTGAGTTTGATATATAAATCTATTTCAAATGGCACAAATCAAACTCAGACCCAAAACAGGACCTCATAATCTGTGCTAGTAACCCATTCCAGAACTTGACATCCTCATATGGGTATTCCTGACTAAATATTTTATTTTTTAATACTGTGGAACAGAAACTTTAGCAAATGAGCTAAAAAAGTGAAACAATGGAAAACATTAATGGCCAAAAACTCAGTTTTTAATCAGAAAAAAATGCAGGTTAATTTACATAATTTCGCTCAGCAAAGACAAATGAAATTCGCTATTTTTCGAGCGAGGACCAAAAACAAGAACAGTTAGCTGCTGTAGGACAGAAACAGGTTGAGGTTTCCAGTATTTAGAGACTTTATGACAGAATGACTCAGAGAATGATCGGGTACTTAGATGGAAAGGGACCTGGGAGGTAGGCAGTAATGAACCTCAAAGGACAGAGAGAAAAATCAAATTTGACAAACAAGGGGGCGCGAGGCCTGGGATATGCTCATACGTAATGACAAGGGAAAGGAATACGGAGCTGCAGATGAAAGGGGGGCCAGCCTAGGGAGAGAAATAGAAGAGCGGCACGAGGAGAGGAGAAGTTTAGAAGGCGATTTGCAGAGTGAAAGATCCACAATAAGGCTGCACAGAAAAATGTAAGCAAGATGGTGCCAGGAGGAGTGGAGGGACCAAATTAAGGACAGATAAGAATTTTAGTAGCAGAGAAAGCAGCAAAAGTGCAGATTTTCCGTGGCTCATGTTTTAATAATAGCACATACTGGTGTGCTGAAAAGGACAATGACCGAGGTTCCGAGTGGTGTCTGGCAAAGAAAGAAATGGAACAAAATAAATAACAGCAGGAAAAGGTCAGGCAAAGGGCTGCGCAGGACGTTCTGTGGCATTTCGGTTTTATGACCACTGATACCTGGGCCTGTACATTAAATACTACTAGAGGGCATGCCGCACTGATTGTGCCACCCACTTAAGTAGCCCTTGAAACATGTCTCAGGTCTGCCATTGCAGCATGTGAGGGATGTTAACGGGTGAACGCCAGGGACAGTGTCACAAAGGCACTCAGAAAAATGTAAAATGTGTTAATAATGTGCATAGAAATGGCAATATAAGCAAAACAATCGATGATAAATGACAGGTGTAGGACAACACATGCAAGAGGGTAGGAAAATGTAGGTTGGTCAGCAAAAGTGATTGTCTGAAAAGAACAGCGAGCAAGTACTGTAGCCACAATGCCAAAAAGGGAAGAAATGGTGTTGAGAAAAGCAATGTTGGCAGTGTCTAATGCTGTTAACAGGTTTAGGATAAAAAGAATTGAAGGAGGTCTTAAGTGGCCAGCAGAGGTGTGAGCTGAGACACAAAGCAGAGTGCCTTCTGCAGAATTAGGTGTGAGGAGAAAAGAGACAACTAGAATCTAGAATTAGAAAGTGGACCATTTCCTCAAAACACAGATATAGCAAGGAAGAGGCTCAAAGGCAGGTGGAAATTTGAGGGAAAGGGGCATGTCAAAAGGGAAAGGAAGATAAGACAATAGATGAAAGGAGCCAAGGAGAGAGGTGAAGTGGGAAAAAAATAGCAGACGGCCATGTGGATGCGGTCAGTTAGAACACTGCTAGGATTTTAGTGGTAAATAAAAGTTAGAAACTGCTATTTGTAATGCCATAATAAGGACCTAATTTACAAGGGTTCAAAATGTCAAAGTAACTTACACATGTTCTCGTTGCCCATAATGTACGTCAGGGCACACACCTGTCAGGTTTCCATAATGGCACATTTGTTGCGTCACAATATCCCAGGACTCATTGATTTTTAGGCTCCAGGTGAAAAGATACTCCAAGTAGATACAAAGATATACAGACACATAGAAGTGCTCATGGCATACCACTCACTGCCGCAGCCATGTGATAGGACCAGGGAGCTGGGGAGCAGGTATGAAGAAAGGATTCCTCAAGGGGGACACCATGTGCAGTCCTTGATGCTTACTTTGAAGGGAGCACAGATTGGTGTAATTAAACACTCTATGGCCATGTACGCGGCAAAGATTCTAAACCCAGCCTGACTTGAATATTATTGCTAAATATGATTGTATTGTTGTACAGGAAACCTAGGTCACTACTTCCGTTTTGTGTGCCTGGTTTTGCTTGTTACCCCGGTCCTACAATCCCTTCTCTACATGGCAGAGCTAAGGGCGGCCTCTTCATTTGGGTCCAATTGAATCTCAGTATAGTAATGTTGTCTTTAGACACCAGGAGTTCTGCTTTCCAAACCTTGCTTATCAAAAATATGTTATTTGTACGTTTTTATAATGATGATCTTACAAATTCTGTACGTATTTATTTCATGAAGCTGATTTCCCTTTTAACCCATTTGAAGTCAGTTGGGGAGGGGGCTCAATCCCTACCAAATTACCTTCTGTGTAGGGATTTTAATGTCAAATTAGGGGCTAATTCTGAGCCCCAAAGGACCAAGATTTGCCAGCTTGTCAATAATCTAATTTGTTACCTTTTAGATTAATTATGTAGACTGGTTTTACTTGTGGTTTTGTATGAGCTCAATTTATAATTTATGTATGCAGATAGCACTGTAATGAAGTTTACGGAACCGTTAATATTCAATAATGTGTTAGACATTGTTTTATGATGTGCTCACAGAGAATGTACTGCATTGCCCTTTATGTTCTTTTTTCAAAAATCGAATAAGGAAGAATTTAAAGCTCTTATGCTAAAGCTAAACACACTTTTGGAATAATATTACCTTCTTTCGCTGTCATCCAAGCTTTGTAAACAGAAAACATGCCCCCTTTGAACATCTTTAAAGACTTACTTGTGCATCATTGTATGCAATGCAATAAACATAGGGCCAGATACACTAACTTGTTTCAGTTGTAAACCACTAGTAGAACGGTTTACTACTCCAAAACATGTATTTCCTATGTATGAAAAGTTGTTTGTTGACTCACTTAGTCGTTTCTGCAGGGTCGTCCTTAACCTTTTTGTCTTCACCCTTCTGTTTTCTGAACCCATTTTTGTTGGCGCCTAGGACTCTGTGCACTTTACCACTGCTGACAGTGCCAATGGTCTTCTGTTCTCTCCTTTACACATGATAGAATTGGCTGACATCCCCTTGGCCTATTTAATTTACTTATACTTCCCTAGTACTTTTTACTACATATAAGTCTCTCCAAGGGTAGGCCTTGGACAGCCAAGAGAGCATGCAGTGCAGTGTATTTAAAACGTTGGACATGTACTTTTAAGTTTTACAAATCCTGGTAGTGAAAAACTCTTAAATCTGTTGTTCATTACGGCAAAGCCTACCTCTCCTATAAGCTAACCCCGGAGTTACCTTATTACATTCAATAACTGCACCTTCTAATTGCGACCAGGTAGACAGGTCGAGTTTGGTGTCTAAGGAATTGAAATTAAAAGCCCTCATTAATGGTAAAGTTGGATTTGTAATCAAGATCCAGAAAATGCCTCTATTGGAAAGTTGACATTCTCTTGTCCTAACCATTTGGTGCCTGCAGCCTGATCCTGACACACATGACTAGCTGTATCGTACAGTTGGTCTTTCTTTGTTGCTCCCAAGCTGCAGACAGTGAGATAAAGGGAAGATAGGTGTTGGCAAAATGGGCCACTCTGATTTAATAAGGGGGAGGAGCTGTCACCCACCACACTTGCACATCACAAAGGCTCTACCTGAGCTCTCAATGGAACCACCACTGTGCAATGCTACCTCAGCACAGGCCCTCCATCCCGCGTTGACGGCAGTCTTGACGATGATGCCCGACTCCACACCCCAGCCTTGCAGCTCCTCAGAACCAACAGATCACCCTGACTGTGCAACACATCCTTGATGCCAGACTCTACATCGCAAGCCCATGTCGATGGAATCCTAGATGAGGATGCACGACCTCGCATTGCCGCCTTCCGCATCTCAGAACCAAGGCATCGCTTAGACTGCATGACATATCTTCGACTTGAACCCTTGCAATGCTCCATAACCCAGGATTTAAGGTAGTTTGTTCAGTAGGCCTAACTGGGTCCCTGTCCCTGTAGCAGGAACGTGCTTCATAATGGGTGGTTGTAGGAGGCTGGACTGGCTTGTAGTGAGTACCAAGGGGTACTTGCACCTTGCACCAGGCCCAGTTATCCCTTATTAGTGTATAGGGTGTCTAGAAGCTTAGGCTGATAGATAATGGTAGCTTAGCAGAGCAGCTTAGGCTGAACTAGGAGACGTGTGAAGCTACTACAGTACCACAAGTGTCACTTGCACAATATCATAAGAAAACACAATACACAGTTATACTAAAAATAAAGGTACTTTATTTTTATGACAATATGCCAAAGTATCTTAGAGTGTACCCTCAGTGAGAGGATAGGAAATATACACAAGATATATATACACAATAGCAAAAATATGCAGTATAGTCTTAGAAAACAGTGCAAACAATGTATAGTTACAATAGGATTCAATGGGGACACATAGGGATAGGGGCAACACAAACCATATACTCCAAAAGTGGAATGCGAACCACGAATGGACCTATGTGACCTTGTAGAGGGTCGCTGGGACTATTAGAAAATAGTGAGAGTTAGAAAAATAACCCTCCTCAAGACCCTGAAAAGTGAGTGCAAAGTGCACTAAAGTTCCCCTAAGGACAAAGAAGTTGTGTAAGAGGAATAATGCAGGAAAGACACAAACCAACAATGCAACAATGTTGGATTTCCAATCTGGGGTACCTGTAGAACAAGGGGACCAAGTCCAAAAGTCACAAGCAAGTCGGAGATGGGCAGATGCCCAGGAAATGCCAGCTGCGGGTGCAAAGAAGCTTCTACTTGACAGAAGAAGCTGCGGTTTCTGCAAGAACGCAAAGGGCTAGAGACTTCCCCTTTGGAGGACGGATCCCTCTCGCCTTGTAGAGTCGTGCAGAAGTGTTTTCCCGCCGAAAGAACGCCAACAAGCCTTGCTAGCTGCAAATCGTGCAGTTAGCGTTTTTGGATGCTGCTGTGGCCCAGGAGGGACCAGGAGGTCGCAAATTGGACCAGGAGGTAGAGGGGACATCGAGCAAGACAAGGATCCCTCTTAGCAGCAGGTAGCACCCGGACAAGTGCCAGAAACAGGCACTAAGAGGATGCGTGAAATGGTGCTCACCCGAAGTCGCACAAAGAAGTCCCACGTCGCCGGAGAACAACTTAGGAGGTCGTGCAATGCAGGTTAGAGTGCCGTGGACCCAGGCTGGTCTGTGCACAAAGGATTTCCGCCGGAAGTGCACGGAGGCCGGAGTAGCTGCAAAAGTCGCGGTTCCCAGCAATGCAGTCTAGCGAGGTGAGGCAAGGACTTACCTCCACCAAACTTGGACTGAAGAGTCACTGGACTGTGGGAGCCACTTGGACAGAGTTGCTGGATTCGAGGGACCTCGCTCGTCGTGCTGAGAGGAGACCCAAGGGACCGGTAATGCAGCTTTTTGGTGCCTGCGGTTGCAGGGGGAAGATTCCGTCGACCCACTGGAGATTTCTTCAGAGCTTCTAGTGCAGAGAGGAGGCAGACTACCCCCACAGCATGCACCACCAGGAAAACAGTCGAGAAGGCGGCAGGATCAGCGTTACAGAGTTGCAGTAGTCGTCTTTGCTACTATGTTGCAGGTTTGCAGGCTTCCAGCACGGTCAGCAGTCGATTCCTTGGCAGAAGGTGAAGAGAGAGATGCAGAGGAACTCGGATGAGCTCTTGCATTCGTTATCTAAGGAATCCCAAGAGACAGAGACCCTAAATAGCCAGAAAAGAGGGTTTGGCTACTTAGGAGAGAGGATAGGCTAGCAACACCTGAAGGAGCCTATCACAAGGAGTCTCTGACGTCACCTGGTGGCACTGGCCACTCAGAGCAGTCCAGTGTGCCAGCAGCACCTCTGTTTCCAAGATGGCAGAGGTCTGGAGCACACTGGAGGAGCTCTGGACACCTCCCAGGGGAGGTGCAGGTCAGGGGAGTGGTCACTCCCCTTTCCTTTGTCCAGTTTCGCGCCAGAGCAGGGCTAAGGGGTCCCTGAACCGGTGTAGACTGGCTTATGCAGAAATGGGCACCAAATGTGCCCATGAAAGCATTTCCAGAGGCTGGGGGAGGCTACTCCTCCCCTGCCTTCACACCATTTTCCCAAGGGAGAGGGTGTAACACCCTCTCTCAGAGGAAGTCCTTTGTTCTGCCATCCTGGGCCAGGCCTGGCTGGACCCCAGGAGGGCAGATGCCTGTCTGAGGGGTTGGCAGCAGCTGCAGTGAAACCCCGGGAAAGGCAGTTTGGCAGTACCAGGGTCTGTGCTACAGACCACTGGGATCATGGGATTGTGCCAACTATGCCAGGATGGTATAGAGGGGGCAATTCCATGATCATAGACATATTACATGGCCATATTCGGAGTTACCATTGTGAAGCTACATATAGGTAGTGACCTATATGTAGTGCACGCGTGTAATGGTGTCCCCGCACTCACAAAGTCCGGGGAATTGGCCCTGAACAATGTGGGGGCACCTTGGCTAGTGCCAGGGTGCCCTCACACTAAGTAACTTTGCACCTAACCTTTGCCAGGTAAAGGATAGACATATAGGTGACTTATAAGTTACTTAAGTGCAGTGTAAAATGGCTGTGAAATAACGTGGACGTTATTTCACTCAGGCTGCAGTGGCAGGCCTGTGTAAGAATTGTCAGAGCTCCCTATGGGTGGCAAAAGAAATGCTGCAGCCCATAGGGATCTCCTGCAACCCCAATACCCTGGGTACCTCAGTACCATATACTAGGGAATTATAAGGGTGTTCCAGTAAGCCAATGTAAATTGGTAAAATTGGTCACTAGCCTGTTAGTGACAATTTGAAAGAAATGAGAGAGCATAACCACTGAGGTTCTGGTTAGCAGAGCCTCAGTGAGACAGTTAGGCATCACACAGGGAACACATACCTATAGGTCACAAACTTATGAGCACTGGGGTCCTGACTAGCAGGGTCCCAGTGACACATAACAAACATACTGAAAACATAGGGCCTTCACTATGAGCACTGGGCCCTGACAAGCAGGATACCAGTGAGACAGTGAAAACACCCTGACATACACTCACAAACAGGCCCAAAGTGGGGGTAACAAGGCTAGAAAGAGGCTACTTTCTCACAGTGGTCTTAACTTGTGACTTTGTCCCGGTCTGGAGTGACCAGATATCCACAGTTGGAGCTTTGTGCTTTTTGCCACTATTTTCATTGAAATCTTTAAAATTTCATATGTCCAGTCTACTGGTTAGATTTTTGCATTTTTCTTTATTAAAAATACCTATTATTCTAACATTATTTTATTTATTAAAAATACCTATTATTCTAACCTGGTGTGGGTCCCTTTGTGTGGTGTTTTCACTTTATTAATATTTGAAGTGTTGCACAAATTCCATTTACACATTGCCTGAAAATTAAGCATGACTGCTCTGTGCCAAGCCACCAGAGGGATGAACACAGGTTAATTTAGGGTTGGCTTGTGCCTCACCCTGACAAGGATTGTGGTTGCTGCTTGACCAGGGTTCACACCCCAATCAACCAATAGCCCAATTTCTCACATGAACCATTTGCCAAAATAGTGATGTGAAACAAATATTTAATTAATCTCAAATTCTGCGAATGAAAATAGTGAATATCCATTGGCAATTACCTCAGTGTGGCTCCTAATTGGTATGTAGAAAGTGGTCACAAATTACAAATTAATGCAAAATTATCATATTGCATTCACAAATTACCATTGAGTGGGAGCAGGTGGTAATCAGGTGTGATTATAAAAGGAGGGGTAATCTATTTTTTCTTTCATTTTACTGCTCTATATGCTAAGGCAAGGAGGATGAGGGTGTTTGCGCCAAACCATAGAGAAAGAATCACAGGAAAGAATTTTCAGAATTAGAGTTACTTTATTTCAGCACTGACTAGCCTACACCCACATTTCTTTTCTGAACATTCCTCAACAGCAGCAGCAAACCCAGACAGATTTTAATGGAGTTGCACATTTCCCACAGGTTATAGCTTGTGCTGATGGTATTCATGTTTTAATATGTCCACCAAGTGTGAAAGAAAAGCTTTATAGGATTTGCAAAAGCCAGCATTCTTTAGACATCCAGATAGTATGTAATGAATCCTCTTTAAGTGCTGCTTTTATACATGAGCAGCTCTTTCTAACCTTCCACTCTCAGCAGCTTCTTTCTATACATGTGCAGCTCATTTCTAACCCACGACACTCAGGAGTTCTCTTGATGTACAAGAGGAGCTGTGAGGTAACCCACGCCCTCAGCAGATGTTGTCCAATCTACCACCTTCGACAGTCATGTCCATGAGCAGCTTTAATGTAACCCATGACCCTGAGGTGCTCTCTTCATTTACACGTACATGAGCAGCTCTCTAATAACACAGGACTCTCAGCAGCTCTCTTTCAACACGCCACTACAAACAGCTTTCACCTAAAGCATCATTGCCATCAATTCTCTGGAACCAGCTACTGCACAAGCACTATCCTATTTCATCTTTTTAAAGTTCAAAATATATTCCTAGATGCCAGACCCCTAAAATACCAACATCGATTGCTCTCAAATGCATTTTTTATTAGATATGGTTTTATTTTTATTTGATCTGTTTTCATTTTGTTGTATTTTTAATGTGCTGATGGTTATTGTTGGACCTGGCCCTTTTTGCAGGGTCATCCCCAAACTTTTTGCCTCCTTCCTTCTATTTTTCCTGACCTGTTTTTGTTGGCTTTTGAACTCTGAGCACTTTACCACTGCTAACCAGTGCTAAAGTGCATATGCTCTCTGTGTAAATTGTACTGTTGATTGGTTTATCCATGATTGGCATATTCGATTTACTGGTAAGTCCCTAGTAAAGTGCACTAGAAGTGCCCCGGGCCTGTAAATCAAATGCTACTAGTGGGCCTGCAGCACTGGTTGTGCCACCCACATAAGTAGCCCTGTAATCATGTCTCAGACCTGCCACTGCAGTGTCTGTGTCTGCAGTTTAAAACTGTAAATTCGACTTGGCAAGTGTCCCCACTTGCCAGGCCCAACCCTTCCCTTTTCCTACATATAAGACACCCCTAAGGTAGGCACGAGGTAGCCCCATGGGCAGGGTGCAGTGTATGGTTAAGGTAGAACATACACTAATGTGTTTTATATGCCCTGACAGTCAAATACTGCCAAATTCGGTTTTCACTGTTGCAAGGCCTATCTCTCTCATGAGTTAACCTGGGGGCTGCCTTTAAACATGATTAAAGCTTAGGTTCCCTATGGGAGGACATAGACATGTGGAGTTTGGGACCTCTGAACTCACAATTTAAAAATACATCTTTTGGTAAAGTTGGTTTTGAGATTGTGTGTTTGAAAATGCCACTTTTAGAAAGTGGGCATTTTCTTGCTTGAACCTTTTTTGTGACTCTGCCTGTTTGTGGATTCCCTGTCTGTGTTAGTTTGACAGCTGGGCTGTTTGCACCTCTCTCCAGACAGTGACACAAAGGGGGCTGGGGTGTAGCCTGCATATTCTGATGAGCCATCTGTGCTAGGAGGGAGGGGAGGAGTGGCCACTCACACCTGAAAGGGCTGTGCCTGCACTCACACAATGCAGTCTCCAACCCCCTGTGTTTGTCTGAGACCTTGCCTGGGCAAGGCAGGATTTCACAAACAAGTGAGACTTTCCTTTGAAGTAATCCTACTTCAAAGGCCAAAATGGGTATAAGAAGAGGACCCAAAACCACAGACTTTAGACACTTCTTGGGGTAAGCACTCTACCTCACAGACACTTCTGGACAAGAAACCTGCTGGTGAAGAATCGCTGAACCAGACCCACCAAGAGGACCTGCCTGGATGCCCAAAGGACTCTCCTGGACTGCTTTTCTGAGTAGGACTGCTGCCTTGATGTTGCCCTGCTGCCTTGCTGCTCCCTGGCTGTGCTAAGAAGTGCTCTCCAAGGGCTTGGATAGAGCTCCTGTTTCTTGAAGTCTCAGGACCAAAAAGACTTCACTCCTGCAACTGGACTCCTTGTGTGGTGGAAATTCGATGCACAGCCTGCTAAAAACAACGCACACCCTGCATTGCGGTGAGAAAATCACATGTCGAACTGGAACAACGCAGCCCGACTTTGCAACAAGTAGTTTGACACAGTGCCAGCGTAGCGACCAGAAATTTGACGCATGGGCCACTGGATCGACGCACAGCCGACCCGGATCGACGCAGCCTGACTTCCACAGAGAAATCAACGCAGCACCTGCTGTGCAGGAAAAATTTCCACAAAACGCCCACTGGATTGACACAGCTCCGCAAGCCTAGGATTCCACGCATTGTCCCCGGGGCACCAGAAAACCCTGCAACCCGAAGAGGAACTGAGTACGCGCGCCGGAAGTCAACACAAAGTCTTCTCCTGTGTGGAAAATAACAACGCAAGTCGGTGTGTGAAGGGGCGAAACCAACTCACACCTCCCCTTTTTCCATGCATCGCCTCCTCTGCGGTCCCTTGCGGAGATTTTGAGCGCAAAGCAGGTACTTTGTGCTTGCAAGAGACCTTTATTGTATTTAAGAGACATTTATTTGTTTTTGGAGAACTTAAGACACTTTATATCACTTTTACAGTGATCTCTCAACATTTACTTATTGCATTTTAATCGTTTTGACCTGCATCTTATCAGATAAATATTATATATTTTTCTAAACACTGTGTGGTGTATTTTTGTAGTGCTATACTGTGTTATTGCATGATTTATTGCACAAATACTTTACACATTGCCTTCTAAGTTAAGCCTGACTGCTCAGTGCCAAGCTACCAAAGGGTGGGCACAGGATCATTTTGACTGTGTGTGACTTACCCTGACTAGAGTGAGGGTCCTTGCTTGAACAGGGGGTAACCTGACTGCCAACTATAGATCCCATTTCTAATAGTTATGTATGATTATCTTATGTGTCTTGAAGCTGCCTGTAGTGAGCTCTGTAAACAAAATAAATAAAACGTATCTTTTCAAACACTTTGCTCTGGCCATTTTCCTTTAGCGACATCACTCATGGCTCACTCCTATCATCTGTTCTCATTAAATCTCCTCTAAGACTTCTCTTCTGATCCCTCTCTAGTGACACAATACTTCCAGCAGCCCTTCCAGCGGTGGCAGCTCCTCACTCTTTCCAACAGGAAGAAACTACTGATTGTAAACTCTGTGTGCTTAGTGTTTTGTTAAAAGAAAGCATTGGGCCCGGTGTACTGAGTACTCCGTGCTCACCTCAACTTGATAAATCAACTAACACTATACATGTGAGTCTGGCTGCCATACGCAAACACAAGTGTGGAGGGTGGGTTGGGAAGGAGTCCTGATTAGGACCCATGTTCTGCCCTAGTTCAGTTTAGAGAACCTGCAGGGTGGTTGTCACAGCCACTAGGTAATACCCCAAGGGTAGTCAGTCAGTCCTTGCAACAATTATTGCCAATGTGCTTGGAAACGGAACTTGGTACTACTGCAGGCCCCCTGCAGTGCCAGTTATACCCACTTTAGGCTCTGACTTCCAGGCGTTAGCAAAGTCAAACAATCAAGGTTCACTCGTCTTGGGTAGTGTCCGGCAGAACATGCAGCGCAAGAAGTGGTATTCTTCTGCAAAAATATATTCATTATTATTGTTATCCTTGCTTGACTTTTAATATTATTAATAATAATGAGTGTTATTACTATTATTATTTATTGTTATTATTATTATTACTATTATAATTGTTGTTGCTGCTATGTTGTAATATTATCATTATTATTATATGCTCAGTAATTTCCTTGTTATGAATAAGTCTTCTGAAAGTGTTAGTGAAAGTGAATTTTTGTAACTTCTTTGTGACATTGGGGCTTCTGGAAAGGGTCACATCTTCTTCAACAAGATAATGGACCAATCTTTGTCTCCGACCTTTGACAAACACCGCCTGAATCTGTAATGAAGGATGGGATCTAGCCAAGCTGGGAGCATAACTGTATGTAGTTACTAAAGTGTAAAAAACTGTTTACCAAAGGAGAGAATTAATTCCCGCTCAAATCAGTATGCATGCTTAAAATTATACACAATGACTTTGTAGTAAATTCTATTACTCCTAAATTTGCAAACAACATTATAGTGTTCAAGAAATAGCGAGCTGATATTTGGAAAGAAAATTACTTAATATTTTCAGAAATGAAAGTTGGTGCTTGGGAAGCCATGAGCGTAACTTCAGACTGTGGCAAGCTGGTTTTTACAAACGTTAGTGCATTTATAAAATATTTCAAGTTGATAATTGAGTGATAATTCATGCTGATTTGGTAACACACTGCAGATGTCAGGGCATGATTTCCTTGACATCAGAGAGAATTTACTTGCTACTCTATTGTTTTTTTTATTATGCATGTGGAGGCTTGTCATGATCGAAAGCGATGGCTTTCAATAATATATTAGAATTTGTTACATGCGCATAACAATGTGTCCTTTAGTTTCTTATTGACCAGTAGCTCTGATGTCCAAACTCACTTGTAATGAGAAAAGCGTAATCACTTTCCTGTAAAAATGTATAATTATCACAATTATTTGCAGCACCTCTGGCACGCAGGCCCATATTGTAGCTGAGCAGTGCGGCGGGCTACATGCACACACATATACTCACACTCACCCACATGCACATACACCCACCCATTCACAAGGCACATACATACACCCACCATTCACAAGCACATACACATGCACGCACCCATTCACAGCATGCACTCGCAAACACATGTAACTTAATACATTGACACAAGCCCCCATGCAATAAAAAAAGGTACTTATCGGGCCATAGCGGTGATGCAAGCCAGCCGGATGGGCTGCAGAAGGCACTGGAAAGAGATGGATGCTTTGGGCAGGGAAAACAAGAATATCCCAGTGCTCCTCTCATTGTCCTTGCCATGGGTCAGCCAATAAGAGGAGGACCTTCCCTCACTCGTCACAGAGGGGGATCAGGTCAGTTAGAGTTTCTGACCCACCTAAGTCTGTGGCAAGACACCACTGATTGACAGTCAGCCCTTGGCACTTCATAGCTTAAGTCTGAAGTGCCCAGGTCTGGGTCTACCGGTGATGAACCGCTTTGCCATGAGGGGGGGTACCTCATGGGCCTTGACCAGACTGGGGAGGTCATGCCGCAGGGCTGTGAAATCTGCAGCCCAGGAAAACTTGGTTCAGGCTGCCTGGCACCTGCGCATTTTGTGCATGTACAGTGCCTGGCTACCTGACTCAAACATGATGAGTGTATGTTAGGCTGACATTGTTCAGCTCAACAGACACAATTTGAGCTTTGAAAAAGGATAGAGGGGTGGGGGTTAGGACCCCTCTGCCTTTAATGATGGGCCGCACCTGCATAGCTCTTTCCTACCATCACTCACCAATTAAAAGTGAGATGACAGAAGGCGGATGACACTCAAGTAGTTGGTTTATGTTCATTATTGAATATTAATAAGCTGAAACAAAAATGTACAGAAACATACACCATGTCAATAGTGACCTGGAAACAGTCCAGTGAATGTACATTGCCCCATCTTGTGTGAGCTGAGCTTCAGTACATTTGTCTGCCTCTTGATTGTTCCTGTACCCAGTGTATTTGTAGTCAGAATCCCTGGAACTGCAGTCAGTTTCCCAGTAAATTGGAGCGAGAGTGTGCATGTGACAGAGCTGGCAGCAGCACATTGTCACAGTCAGCTCTGAGGGAATTAGTGGCAATAAACCACCAACGCTGCGAGTCTAGTCAAACATTTTTTTGCTGTCTGTCTGCCAATATTATTTTTGTATGTGTTTAATGTTCTTCTCCTGTATTTCTCTCAACATATGTGTATGGTATCGAGGAGTCGTACTTGAAACAATAAAATACCCGCAAATGAGGATGAGACAGCTCACCTCAGCGTTCCATGACTTTGCAAAGCCACTTGAGCTGCAGCGTCATGACTGTACTCGCTCAGGAAGCTCCTCAATGGCTTGCAACTTTCTGATTATGTACAACTGAGATTACTTTATAGTCTGTAAGTATCAATGTTGTCGGAGGCTTGAGCATGCACGAATGGTGGTGGGACTTATGTGGTGTCCTCTGTCTAAATCAGCAAGACCTTTGTTCTTCGCGCGGTAGCTCTGCTGTCTGCACATGTAAGAGTGTCTAATAGGAGAGGAGACTCTGCCGTCTACCTTCTGAGACTGTGAGCTTCGTATAACTATGATAGTCCCATCCTTTCCCTTTAAAAAGACTCTCAAACACGTGGGTTTAATGAAAATAAAAAGACGTCAAATGCTAGAAGTGCCATAAATTGTTGTAACCACTTATAAAATAATAAAACTATTTGATTTTCGCATGTAAGCAGTGCCATTTCAGTCTTTTTTCCTGGAGAAAAAATCCTGTAAAAAAACAGGCTTTCTGGTGCGCCATCAAGTATTAGAATTTTCAAGCATGTCTCATTGGGACTACCTTTAAAACCTATGTTTTTTTTAAATGTGATGTGAAATGCACCAGGTGGCCATTTTTTTCAACATTCCACAGGGGGTGTCACCCTGTGTATTTTCCTCCCTCAGAAGGAAGGATTTAGGATTTAGTTTAATCATTAACCCTTTTTATTGCAACTCGTAATTTCCACTTGTTGACACTACCTCTGCTAGCTGGACATGCCCAAGGCTACTGCCTCGAGGCCACTTGGCATCAAGCCCTTATCTTTAGACAAACCTCAACGTTTGGCTAGTCTCCAAACCTGTGACATGGGGGTGGGGGGGGGGGTGTAATATTCCCCTGATATTTCCATGCACGTGAGTCTGTCACAGCTCCCGACAATGCCAAACCTTCCATAGGCATAGTAGTGCTGGCCTGCACGCCCAATGCAGAAAAAAAGTTGAAAAAAATAAATTCATGAACTTTACCACGAAATACAGCGAGTGGAAGAAAAAGAAGAGTACATAGGACTCCCTGACACCCGAGTACTACTTGCAACCGAGACTCGGCTCACACATCTGTCTGATGATGGCGTATGACAACTGTATGGACAACACCCCACTTTCACCCTCTAGTAGGTCACTAACCAAAACCTTCTATAGTCGACATGACTTACTGCTAGTACTAATCAATTCCACCCCATTACCCTCGGTCCTAGGTGGGTGCTGTGACTGGACTAGCTATAGAACTATTTCGATGTAGCAGATGTTGTCATGTATGTCAAGATGCTAAACCTGCTCCTATTTCCACTGGTTTCCAAGACTGCTTACTCCCTTGCTCATTATTGTTGGAAAAAGATGCCTCCACCAATGACTTCTTTCTAAAGCACCCACACCTAATTTTAAACCCCTACAAACCTCAACTACGTGCTGTTAATTTTCAACAATGCATAGTGTGGCCCAACAGATTCTACTAACACTTTCCACATGAGACTTCCTCCAGCTTCGAAATTGAGGGCTCTGTCATATCAGCTAGAATCAAGCATGGGTGCCACTCCTAACCACTAATAACGACATCTAGTGCAGTCCCATTATGATATTACAGAACATGCTTGATAATGTATAGGGCCATGTCATTGCAGAAACCAAAGTACCTTTCACTGAAGTGCAAATACAGCATGTGTCATTTGCAGTGATCGAAGGCAACAGAACCAACCTGAACTATCTCGTGCCATGGACTGACCACCTCCACTCTACCCAGCCTAGGTAAAAGGATCAAATAATACTCCACTATGGCCAGTCACACCGGAAGCTTACTTCTACTTTTGAAATAATGTTGGGGGTTCCTACCTACAAAGGGGTGCCCCCTGCAAAAAACAGCAATGCTGGTTATTTGGCAGGGCAAACCACTGAAGACATTTGCAGGTCGGTGCCACAACAACACCAGACTTCAGCATACATAGCAGTCAGTAGAAATAAATTAATACATTTCAAGATTAAGCTCTCAGGCACACACACACACCAACACACACACACGCATACACACATATACACACTTGCATTGACACACACAGACAACATGCATTTCCACATGCACACACAACTCCCCCCACCCTCCCACCCCCCTCCCATGTTGGATGATCGACTTACCTTGTCCGGCAAGGAGGTCGCCCGGCGATTCCACTGCCTACAGCGCTCTGCCACCTGGACACCACCACGCTGTATTACTGCTCGTAATATGGCTGGTGGAGTCCTTTTGGCGTGGCCGTGACAGCTGTGAAACCGCTAATGTGCCGCCAACCACCAGCACAACTGCTGAAGGATTTACACCCAAATTATGGTGGAAATCCTTCAGTGCTCATAATATGGTGGTTGGCAGTCTTGGCACCCGCGGCTTTGGCAATCTTCGTAAAACACCACCAAAGTCGTAATGAGGGCCATAGTCATCAATCTGAGTGTGAAATCCTCCTACTGGGCCCCCACCATCTGAGTTGGTGACAAGATATGTTCAATCTCATCTCTTTATGGTCCAGATCAGCCGTGTTTTCAAATCCAGCAACACCACAATCAGTTAGAAAAGTAATGCATAACACCTTACCTTAAAAACACGCCATGGTTCCTCTCATTTACTCTGCCACCCAACCTCAAACATGCCATTCCACATCATACTTCTGAAAACAAAACAAGATCCTCTGATTGCAAATCAATTGCACCTAAAACAAAATGACTCAAATGCAATTGACAATCAGGCGACAAAAACAATGCGCAGCCCTCCCTCACTTGGCTAACTGCATGCAACTCACATCAGCCAATGAACCCAATCATCCTGCACCCTCTGTTCAAAGCACTCACACAACTTGCATGTCATTGAAGTACAGAATTTGACAGAAACCATTAAGGATGCCGCACATCCACCAGCTATTTGTAATATTTTCTGGAAGACAAGAATACTCTAGTGTGAGTAGAGTACACCCAATACTACACTGTGATGTAATGTACTTAGAAGAGGAATACTCTCATCAGCCCTGTCCAACATACACATAAACTAGGGATGTAATGACTCAAAGGAAGAATACTCTCAATGGTCATATCTAACATGCATGTAAACCAGGGAAGTAAAGTGCTCAGAAGATGAATACCTTCACCGGCCCTGTCTAACATACATGTAAACCAAGGATGTAGTGTACTGAAAGGATGAATACTGTCACCAGCCCTGTCTGACACACATAAACCAGGGATGTAATGTACTCAAGGGATGAATACTCTCACCACCTCTGTCTAACATACACGTAAAACAGGGATGTAATGTACTCAACGGATCAATACTCTCACCATCCCTGTCTAGCATACATGTAAACCAATGCATGATCTCTTGGTTCACAAAGAACTGACCCTAAATATATATATGGCATTGACAAGCAGCTAATGATTCACATCCTCGACACCTACATCACAGACCCAAAAGAACAAAGGTACAATCCTCTTCATTATCAAACAATCCAAACAGTACCAAAGCAGTACCAAATCAGAACTAAGGACGTAATTGGCACAATTCAAAAACATTTGTTTCAGAATTACTCTTGTAGGACTCCTAGCTTATTTTTGTAATCAAGGAGTGCCCCAGGTATGAGTCAAAAGTTCTACTGGCTTATGCTTTTCTCTTGGATTTTAGTATTAAGCTCAGGGTATTACAGGACTAGGTAACACCTACTCATAGAGACATTTTTGTGAACTGAGATTTACTTTCAAATGCTAGTTACTAGCTGATCAGGGGCACAAAATGTCCACTTGCAACAAGAAAACACTAGTACAAAATAAAGACCATGGGACAACCATGACTATCTGTGGTTTATATATATTTACATAAAGAAGAGCATGATTTAATCTTATTTTTGATACAGTATTTTTCGGGGACGCTACCAAAACTCACACAGTGGTTCATATCTTAAAGTCCTTCAGCTGCAATGGCTCTGCCATTAATTGTAACAAAAACAGATAACTGAAATGCTTTATTTGGAGGCTATCCTAAAGCAAAATGTATCATCTACAAAAATATATAAGCCATGGTTATCCATCAGCAAGAGGAGAGGCCACATGGCTCCCCGCACTAACGCACCTCAATTGGCACATAATCCATGTTGGAATAACCTGCACAATCGTTTAGAGACAAAGTTTAGATCACTTTCAAGAAACATTATAGGCAAAGCTTAATTTACCTCCAAATTCAATACAGACAAAGGTAGTCATTACGATTTTGGCGGTCTTTTTCCAAGACCGCCAAAGCCACTGCCGCCAAGAGACCGAAGACTGCCATATTTTGACATCGGTAGGATTTCTGCCCATTTACGGACAGAAATCCGACCCCGTCAGCCTGGCCGACGGAGGAAGAGAGGCGGTTCCAGCACTGCCCCACCAACAAGACTCCGCCAACCATATTACGATACGTGATACAGCATGGTGGAGTCCTGTCGGCAGTGTGGTGCTGGTGGTGGAAAATGCCAGGACCCATCCTCTCCCAGATGACCACCTTGCCAGAAAAGGTAAGTTGATTGTCCAAAAGGGGGGAAGGGTGGGAGGGTGGTGGGTGTTGTGTGAATGTGAGTGGTGCCTGCATGTGTGTATGAATGCTGGGGGTGTCTGTGTGTGTGTGTGAGTGCATGTATGTTTGTGTGAATGCGGGGAGTAAGAGGGTGTCTGTGTGTGTCTGTGAGTGCATGTATGTTTGTGTGAATGTAGGGAAGGAAAGGGGTGTCTGTGTGTGTGTGTGTGTGAGTGCGTGTCTGTATGAATGCAGGGGGTAGGGGTGTCTGTGTGTGTGTGAGTGCGTGTATGTTTGTGTGAATGCAGGGGGGTGGGGGTTGGGGTGTATGTCTGAATGTGTATGTCTGAGTGCATGCATGCAAGTGAATATGTATGTCTGAGTGCATGCATGTAAGTGAATGTGTATGTTTGAGTGCGTGTGTGCATGCAAGTGAATGGGTGTTTCTCGGTGTGAGTGTGTGGGGATGTATGTAAGTGAATGCGTGGGTGAGTGGGGGTGCATGTATGTAGGAGTGTAGTCAGGTGGGGGGGTGTCTGTTGGCGACAGCAATGGAGATTCCTGTTGCCGGGTGCATGACCTCCAGCATTTTCATGGTGGTGCGACTGCCACTCTGCTCTACTCCACTCTAGTCTTTTTCAATGACACGACCCCACTCTCTGCCCTCTATCCCATGCCAAGCTACTCTATGGCACTCTAATCTATGCCCCTCCACTCCAAACACCTATGCTGTACGCCACTGAATGCCACTCCACTTTACACAATACCACTCTACAGCCCTCTTTGCCGCTCCGCTCTACTCAACGCCACACCACTCTACTTTATAGACCTCTTCTCCCCTCCACAACACTCTGCGCCACTCTAGGCAACACTACGCCATTCCACTCTAACCCAATCTACTCTGTGTCAGTCTAATCCACGCCATTCTACTCCACTTCACCTCACTCTATGCCAACCCACTCTATGCCATGCTACTCTATACCACTCCACCCTACGTCATGCCACTCTACCTCATGCCATTCTACTCTACACCACTTCACACCACTCAATGACAATACTCTCTATGCCACTCTGCACTGTGCCACTCTACACTTCTCTGTGCCACTGTAAGTTCCATCACTCTACTCTTCACCACTCCATTCTAAGGCACTTTACTCTATGCCACTCTAGTCTATACCACTCCACTCTATGCCACTCAAGTCTGTGCCACTCCACTCTATGACACTCCTCCTACTCCATGCCACACCGATCCACTCCAGTCTACACTACTACACTCTATGCCACTCCACACCACTTTATGCCACTCTGCGTATACCCCTCCACTCTATGACACTCCACGTTACTCCACACCAAACCACTCCACTCAAGCCTACACCACACTGTTCTACACCACTCCACTCCACACCACTGCATGCCACTCAACTCCCCACAGTGCCTCTCTATACCACTGTACGCCACTCTGTTCTACTCCACACCATACCACTTATCTTTGTGCCACTCTACTCTATACCATTGTACTCTATGCTACTCCTCTGTATCCCACTCTACAATATGCCATTCCATTCCAATCTACATCCCACTACTCCACTCTACTCCACTTCACTTCACTCCATGACACTCCACTCTACACACCTATAAGCCACTCTTCTACAACATTCTTCTCTACTCTGAGCCACTCTATGCGACTCCACTCCACACCACTTCACAGCATTGCATGAAACTCCACTTGGCACAGTGCCTCACAGTGGCACTTTATGCCACTCTTTGGCACTCTCTCTGCTATATACTCTACTCCACTTCATACCACTCCACCCTACACTGCTCTACTTTATGCCACTCTACTCTATGCCTTCGTGCTCTATGCAACTCCACTGCATGCCACTCAACTCTACAACACTTCATTACTCTCTATGTCACTCATCACAACTCTATTCCACTCTACCATACACCACTCTACCCTATACCACTCCACTGTTTGTCGCTCCACTGTATGCCACCCTACTCAATGTCACTCCATTCCACTCTACATCCTTCTACTCCACTCTACGCTATGCCACTGTACACTACTACACTCTATGGCACTCCAGTCTATGCCACTCTACTCTATCTCACTCCACTATACACTACTCCACTTTATGCCACTCTACTCTACTCACTCCACTCTACTTTAACTCCATTCCATGCCATTCCACACCACTCAGCTCTACACCAGTCTACTCTCCCTCAAACCACTAACTTTAAACCATGCTGAACAGCAGCCGCCGTGCTGTACAACATAGCTACAGCACATTGGGAAAGCCAATACCTCTTACTTAGCCAGGAACAACTTGGTTTGCCAAGGCTTGTTGCAATTCTTGCTTGTGCAGGGGACAAATAGAGCAAATCAAGCACTTTGATAGCTGCCAGTGCCTTTATTTGCTACACAGACTAGCCTGTTTGGCTTTTGCTGTGCATGGGGTTTTGGAGATGCTGTTGTGCCTTTGCTGGTGGAGAAAAGGGAAAGATTTGAAGATAGATCCTGGACAAGAGAACACTTGTTGAGCTATTTTGCACATTTGTAGGAGTTGTGCATTGTATTACTAACACAGTCCTCAGGGGCATTTGGTCGAAGAAGTGGCTGAAGAGGCGGTTACATCTAATTACGGACAGCAAGGATCTTACTGGCCCTTCTTCTGTCATGGCCTATTGAAGATTTTGGTACCACTTTTGGTGTTAATTCCCCGACCCGGGGTGGGGGGGGGGGGGGGGGTCAGGGGTGGGTGTATCCTTTTAGTCCCAGTTGAAGACCAGTGTGCTGATGGGGCAGTATAAGACTAATGGCCAAGGTTCTGGGAGGTCTGAACCTGCTGCCCTTAAACCCTGCCAGGAGAAATCAAGTATTCTGTCTTTCCTCTCATCTGCAGTGGGGGACTTAGAAACATAAATCAATTATGTGTGGGACAAATTGGCGTAGTGTGGTTGAGGGGGACATTGTATAATCAGTAGTCCATGATGGACATTTGCCAACAGCAGGTGGGCCAGTTCTGAATACAATCACTGTAGAAGCTCATGTCCATTGTGCGGCCGCTTTGGTATCTGATGTTGTTTCAACCTTGGTTGCCTCAGAGTGAGGAAGAGACTCTCTCTAACCAGCACGGAAATGGAAAAGGGATGGACAGGATCTGGAGATGGGTTTTGGCCTGCCCCCTGCTTAGAAAGCTAAAATTTGGGTGACTTTATTAAGAGCAAGAAACAGTCTTGTATGGACTCTCTTTACTCTAGGCTTGAACTGTTGTTTAGGGGGTTGCTAGGCACACTAGAAACTTGGTGTAAAAATATAGAGCAAGTTGTTTTGGGTGCAAAAAGAGCACCACCAATGGGGCCTCCTCCTACATCTTAGCACGCCCTACCTGAGGTTTCAATATCTGATATGGCGAGGCAGGACACATTGGAGGTAGATCAAACTATTGTAAAGGGGAAACTTAGGATTAATGCTACTCATCCATTCACAGCTGGAACTCCATCCAATGAAATTGTTGGAGCCCGTGAATGTGCCCGATTAGAGAATCTACATGAGGTTTCATCATATGATATGCTGAGGTGGCCCAGAATGGAAGTAGATCCAACTATTGTAAAGGGGAACCTTAGGATCTATGCTACTCATCCATCCACAGCTGGAACTCCATCGATTAAGATTGTTGAAGCCCGTGAAGGGCCTCCGATAAGAGAATCTACATCAGGTTTCATTATCTGATATGCTGAGGTGGGCCAGAGTGGAGGTAGATCCAACTATTGTAAAGAGGAACCTTAGGATCTATGCTACTCATCCATCCACAGCTGGAACTCCATTGAATGAGACTGCTGGAGCCCGTGAAGGAGTCCCAATTAGAGAATCCTCAGTGGCAGGTCCCATAAGCTTAAGGTCTTCTCCCAGCTGGGGCATGCTGTAAAGCCTAGTTTGTTGAGTGTGCCTACTATTGACCACCCCGAAGCAACCCCATTTGTGATTGTTCTTGGCAATGTTCCGCCTTTGGCCGGCAATTTCCTGGAAATGTATACAGAGTTAAAGAATAAAGAAGATCACTAGGTAGGTTTTCATTTAAACTTGGGCACAGCTACTTTTGATGTGGTGAGGGTAATTGCTTTAAGACCCTGAATAGGGACTGTATAGTTGTAATTTTTAATAGGGCTCACATGGCTGAATACATGCTTCCTATGGCTGGTTCCAGTCTACTGGCTGGGCGCTCAGGTGGATTCGTGAATTTGGGTTGCATTTCTAAGTGCATAACCTCCCCCATATGAAGTGCTTTAATAGGTTTGCCCCTTTGAGGCAGCTGAATGCTTGTGATTGATCGAGCTGCCAGCAATAGATACTTTGGCAGGATTAGTGCCCCTTAAATGTTGGGGCTCTCAATCTCATAGGGTGGATGTCCTTTCCTTGGATATTGGTGACACTATACTTCTGCTTAGCTTGAATATCTCGGGGCTCTCTTCTAAATTTAAGGATGCTAACTGGATTAGCTTTGTAAAAGGGTTCCACTTGATCTGACTTCAAGAGACCTGGAAGTGTAAGAATCTCTTCCATCTTGAGGGCTATAAAACATATTTTATCCCAGAGATTCACTCCATTGTAGGCAGACCAAAGGAGGTCTGGTTATTTTTGTTTCTATGAGGATAAATTGGTGGGTCAGAGAGTTAGTCTCTTCAGTTGCCACTTTACAAGCTCTCAGGATTACATTTGCTGGTTCTTTGGACATTGTTGTGATAAACTTTTATAACGCTAAAACCTGGTCTTTGGCCACTTCTAGTGTCCGTAGTTTAATATGCTTGTGGCATTTTTATGTCGCCAGCAGGGGGAGGCAGGTAAACCTAATGCTTGTTGGGGATTTTAATGTACATTCATGAGGATAGGAGGTTTGGAATATGAAAAACAGGTTTTGACACACAATAAATTTATGTAGGTGTTGTTTGATACCAGGGTCCCATTTGGGTGGGGGAAGGTATGGATTTAATGTTGATCTGAGTGATTTTAATCTTTTATCTATTTTGGATATGCTCACAGTACCCCAAGATGGGATAATTGTCCCAACGTATGCGGGAAGGGTTTGCGCTTCTATTATTGACTATGTCTTTGTATCAGCCACGCTATACCCTTTGATATCCAAATGTGATGTTATCAGTCAACCTTTTAGCGATTACAACACTTTAACGCTGAAGACAAGGGGTCCCAGGTCATCAATAAGGAGTTCCTTATACAAGCAAGTAACCCACAGATCCAGGGGAGACGCCTAAAGTGGTTGTTGGTGGAGCCCGATATTTTGGTCACATCTTTATTTTGCAGTTGTTTGAATGATTTGGCAATCTGTTTAGAGCCTTTTTCCCCAGATAGAGACTTTTAACTGTTTTTATTGCTATTGCAGACAAGGTTAGAACCATTCTTTCTGTAGATAGTATTAGACCCCCTAATCAGACCCCAAAATGGTTCGACCTCTGTTGTTTGAGGGCATTGTGTAATTTAGAAAACGCCCTGAAAACTTCCTTTAGTGACAGGGAATATGTGATGAGGTGCCAGCATATATATAAGTACTAGCTAAAAAGGAGTAAGGAGAGCTTAAGGGAAAGGGCATGGGAGGAGTTGATACAATCTGGCACAATTGAAAATAGTGCAATGTTCTGGAGGATTATTAATCAACCCTGTTTGCTCAGGAGAATGCTCTGAGTTTATGCCACCATATACCAGACCAAGATTGGGTGGCCTATTTTGAGATCTACAATTGCCCAGCTCAGATAGACTCGGGAGGGGAGTCTCAGGGGGAACAGAAAAGGTCCAATCTGTTTTTTACCCTAAAAGAAGTTAGGCAGGCTATTAGGGTCTCACTAGAAATAAGGCCCCGGGACCAGATGGGATTCCACCCAAATTATTTGTGCTGTATCTTGAGGTCTGGGTGCCCATTTTGACTTTGGTCTTGAATGCTGTGGTGAAGGTGGGACCTCCTCCTTCCTGGTCATCGTCTACTATTGTGCCTTTTAAAAAAAAGATGATAAGAGCATGCCTGAGTGTTATAGACCCATATCTCTCCTTGTCTCAGTAGTAGAGGTTTTGGAGAGGGTGTTATTGAATAGAATGAGTACATGGGCAAAGGATAATAATATAATATCGTAGTGCCAATATTGGTTTCAGCAGGGTAAATCAACTATTAACCAGTGTTTGACCTTTTAAATAGTGTCAAGTAAATATACCATTGCCCTTTCCGAGACAATGTATTTAAAAGTGATGGACTTAACGGACGCATTTGATCAGGTAAATTGGGATAAATTGTGGAAGACTTTTTTGGGCATAGGGGTTGATCCTAATATTATTTTCTGCGGGACCTCCATTTAGATATTCAGGCCTTGGTGAGGTATTCTGTAGATTTGGCATGCATGGATAGTTTTAAAACGAGACGGGGGTCAGACAGAAGTACATTCTCGCCTGTTATTGTTTATTCTGTACCTGAATGGGTAATAGAGGATAAGGCAGATTGTCCTTTAATTGGTTCACGCCCCCTGCCTGTGCTGTTATATGCAGATGACGCGGTTCTGATGGCAAGAACTGCTGAAGGTTTACAAAAGTTACTGAAAGCTTTTGATAATTTTAAGGGGGACTTAAACTTGTCTGTCAATTTGTTCATATCATATTTTATGGAGTTGGGCTCTAAGCCCTTAAAATCCAAGACTTTCACTTTAAACCACTACTCCCTAGTTGAAGTTGAGAGTTTTCCGTAGCTGGGGGTGCAGTTTGGTTCTAAATTAAGTTGGAAACCCTTAATTGAGGCAAAGAAAATGGATTTTAGGAAGACTATCTGGACTGTTTTTAGTTCTGCTGGCAGGCTGGGTAGTAGACCGGTAAAAGCTATAATGAACATTTATGAAGCTAAATATATATCTAAGATTGTATATGGGTGTGACATTTGAGGGCACCTCCCCTCAAGGGAAATACAGACAGAAGAAAACACATTCTTAAGGTGTGTACTTTGTGTTCCATAGAGCACATAAACCTATGTTGTACATGAGGATTTGGGGGTGACCTCAGAGCACTGCGCCCATTGATGTGCTGAATGAGGATATGGTCAAAGGAGGATTTGGAAGTATATCCTGACAACCACAACATGGGAAATCGAGCTCTATTTAATGATGATAAAAACCAAGAGGGATAGAAACCTATTAACTCGCTTTTGGCTAAACCGGTTGCACTTGTCCTTAGCTTCACCACGGAGATGTCAAGATTTTAACCTGTTCGACCCCTGTAGTTGTGACAATAAGTTATCTCAGGACACATTGCATTTTATGTTGTGCTGTAAATTTTTGTATGCCCGAGGATTCATTTTATAGTTTCCTTGCTTAAAGGGGGTGCTTTTAGGCAAGTGAGACCAGCAAATGTTGCCAGGGGAATGGATGATTGCTAATGTGAGTAGCTTCAACATTCTCTGGATGTTGAGCATATGGACATATTTTTTCTGCAGACACATTTAGCTGTGTGTTGGTCAGATGTGTTGTTTCAAATATAAATAGAGTTGACCTTTGCCCCCATTCATGTGCGTTTCCGACTCACTTTATTCTGATTGATTAACTTGTATCATCCACTGCTGATATTGCTTGCATTCAGGAAACTCTTTCTTTCTTTATTTCAATTTAGGCACTCCATGGGAGTGGCTTCCCTGCCCCTCCACATCCTACTCATTTTTTAAGGCTCCAATCAGCTTTTCCTTCATTGCCCCTCTGTTTGTCTACTACTTAATTTTTAAAAAGATTTTTTAACTTTAGATGCCTGCCAGGCTTTCACTGGAACTCATCATAAAATACTATTTAAGCATTTATAATTTTAGAATTGTTTTATTTTTAACAAACCTAGTCAAAGATGGCTGCTACGATCACTGCTACAATTGCTGCTACAATGAGGATATATCCACCAAGGCCATCTTTGAAAGGGTTTCTTAAAGTATTACAGATGCATTCAAAGATTACTGTTGTGGGTGCAGAAGCATCCACATTAGCCATCTTTTAATGCATTGCTAACGCTAATAATTACCATCACAGGGTAAGGTTTGTTTTTTCATGCTGATAAGACATTTAGGGCTAGATGTATCAAATTTATTTGCTGTCGCAAAAATGAGTTTTGGTATGTAACAAGTCCAATTTGCGATTCGGTAACTTGTTAAAGAATCGCTAATTGGATTTGCGACTACATTCCGATTCGGTATTAGGGAGGGGCGTGTCAAGGGCGTCCCTTCCTAATACCGAATTGCAGTGGTATGTACGATTGTTTTGTGACCATGAATGCAGTCGCAAAACAATCGCAGCTACCACCTACTTGAAGTAGGTGGTAACCCATTCGCAAAGGGGAAGGGGTTCCCAAGGGACCCCTTCCCCTTTGTGAATGCATGCGAAAACATTTTTTAAGAGCAGGCATCTACTCTTAAAAAATTAGAAGAGGGAAACGGGAAGCATTTAAAAAAAAAAAAGATTGCTTTATTGAAAAGCAATCACAGACATTGTGGTCGGCTGAGCCCAGCAGGCCAACATCCCTGTCATTGTAGCCATTCGCAATGGCTCGCAAATTGCGACCTAGTTCATGCATATTAATGAGGTAGGTTGGTTTATGAGCCCTTGCGAATCACAGTATGAAACTCCTGGAGTTTCATACATTCCAATAGTGATTACTTAATTGCGATTCTCAAAAAATCGCAATAAGGTAATCGCTATTGTAAAAAATTATACATCTGGCCCTTAATCACTGACAAAACAGAAGGTGTATATGTACATGTGCTTAACATTGAAATAAGGGTACTTAGTCAGTAAATATGTGCAAGAGTGGATTACTGACACTAGCTGAAATCATCAGTGCACGAGTTCTTAAAATCACAACTCTGTGACACGCCAAAATTGCAGGTGAAAAATTGCACTGCAAAATTTAAGTGTCCTCTGTAAATTCTAAAATTACACTCACGTTGAGAAACAGTGGGTTGTGCAGATTAGTGCAATAACTAACAATGATCTGTGTGCCAACAAATTAAGCCATATTTTTTAGCCCAGGAAACAGCTCAGTGTGAATAAGTATGTGCTTGATGGATCACTGCCAATTCCCTGCACACTCACCCTCTCCTACAGGCAGATGACATCCCTCTTGACCTTCTCCACCTAAAAAAATTGAATTAAAAAAAATTAAATTAAATAAAAGGGGCGTTCTGGAGCCTTCTCCTCTTACAGCCCATGTCATACCTTTGTTTCAAATCTTAGAAAACTTCAGAACTTTGTAGATATTCCAGAAAAGGTTTTCCTCCATTCCCTACTCCTGCAGCCCAAAAGCAGGGCTCCATCGCTCCTCCCACAAAGAGGAAGGGCAATAGAGCTAATCTGGGGGTCTGCTGCTCCTTCCAGTCAGAGGCGGGGCAGTAGAGCTAATCTGGAGCTCTGCTGCTTCTTCCAATCAGAGGAGGGCAATAGAGCCAATCTGGGGCTCTGCTGCTCCTTCCAATCAGAGGTGGGGCAATAGAGCCAATCTGGGGCTCTGCTGCTCCTTTCAGATGCAGGGCAACAGAGCTCATCGGGGGAGGAAGATGCACATTTGAAAAGCAGACCTAGGCACTGAGGGAATGTTTAGTACCATGAAATGTCATAGTTATTCATGGCTCTCTGAGAGCCATGAGCGCCTGAAAACCAAATTCTGAATCTGATTATTCTTAGCTATGATGTAGCAACAGAACTGTTACTATGTCAAGTGGAGCAGTGCTTCCCTTCTCTGTGTTCCAGAGCCCCATGCAAAAAGGTAGAATGATGGATGATGGTTTCTGTCTATGTCTCATCCAACTTCTCCTGCCTCTCTTCTGCTTTGAAAACCCAAGAGAAGCATGAGATTCCCATCCACCATCATTCCCGGTCAGTAAAAGCCTGCAGAGACCCACGCTGAGAGAAGATTTCAAGCCACCCTGAAAATTGTACTCTTACAGAACATGTCAGCGCTACACCAGGTCACTGCTGTATGTACAGGACATGGCTTCAAATGGAAAGGGGTAGGAAAAACTAGAAGTTGTAGGGGTGTCCTACATCCCACATATTTCTATTTTTTTTTGTTATTTTAATTTTGGGATTGGATGAGGGAGTTTCTTCTTACAACACTCCTGTGAGATGGTGTCAGGAACCTTGCATTGTTTTGTTTTTATCTTATATTTGGGTAGCCTGGAGTCGAGATTTTTAAAATCGATGAATAGGAGTGTTAGACCTGTCAGACTTAGGGTGATGTTCCACAAAACTTTGTGCCTTCTCTGGCACTGTTTTGCTGAATACGTTTTTGTTGGACTTTAGACTCCGTGCACTTTACCACTGCTAACGAGTGCTGGAAGGCTCACTCACTAAAAAATTGTGAAATTGGCTTACATCTGATTGCCAAATTAAATTTACTTACTTAGTCCATTGTCAAGTGGTACACCATATAGCCAAATATAGTAAATTAAATGCTACTAGTGGGACTACTACACTTCCAATTAAGAAGCCTATCCAATTAAGAAGCCTTGCAAACATGTGTCAGACCTGACATCTGCAGCCTGTAGTGCAGTTTTAAATTGCAATTCAATTTGGCAAAATACCCCTTTACCAAGACCATGACTCCCTTTTTAATACATACAGTCATCCCTAGGATAGGCCCTGAAGATCCCATAGGACAAAAAGATGGACAGGTACTTCTAAGTTTTACATGTCCTGGTAGTGAAAACTCCCAAATTTGTTTTCAACTACTGTGAGGGCTACGTCTCCAATAGGATTACATTGGCATGCCGTATTGCATTTAACAAGTGATACCTTTTGTTTGGGAACAGGTGGAAATATCATGTTTGGTGACTAAAGAATTGTAATTTAAAATCCTCTTTAACAGTAAAGTCAGATTTTAGATCACAGTTCTGAAAATGCCTCTTTTACAAAGTTGGCATTTTCTTGTCCTAACGATTCAGTACTTGCAGCCTGTTCCTATGTCACATTACTATGTGTAATTGGCAGTTGACTTTTATGTATTCCTCCCAGACAGCCATACAATAGGGAGCCTGGGTGATGGCAGTATGGGTCACTCTGGCAGGATTGTGGGGTGGAGTTGGCACAGAAAGAACTTCACACCAGCCTATTGTGATCCCAGACATCCTGGTACCAGGTTTAGGAGGTTGGCCTGGTTTGTAGTGGGGTACCTTGGGTACTGACACCTTATACCAGGTCCAGTTATCCCTTGTTAGTGAAGTAGTAGTGTTCTAGCACCTTAGGCTGATAGAGGTGGCTATAGCAGAGCAGCTCAGGCTGAACTAGGAGAAATGCAAAGCTCATGCAATACCACTTATAGTTACACAGTACTTATATACAAGTAAAGACAATAATCAGTGTTACCAACAATAAAGGTAATTTTTTTAGGTGACACAGTACCAAAAATATCTTAGAGGCAATACTCCTTCTGGAGGTAAGTATTATACACAATACATACACTAGACACCAAAATAAGGTAAGTAATCAGACATAGGATAGTGCAAATAACGGAAAATGCTATGGAATGCAATGGGAGAAAATAGGTCTAGGGACAACACAAACCTTATACTAAGAAAGTGGAATGCAAATCACATATTCCCCCCTAGACAAGTGTAGTGTGTGCAGAATCACTGGGAGAGTAAGAATACAGTAAAGGTAAGTAAATTACTCCACCCCAGAGCCCAGAAAAGCAGGAGTAAAGTACTGCAAGTTTCCTTAGGACACACTACACCTTGTGATTGTGATTTTGCAGTAACCACCAAGTCTGCAAACAACAACTGCTGGATTCCTGGACCTGAAGACCTGCAAAAGAAGGGGACCAAGTCCAGAAGTCGAAAGAAGTTCCAGGAAGGGCAGGAGCTCCTGCCAACCCAGAAGAGGGTGCAAAAGAAGAGTCCCCGTTGGATGAAGACTGCAGGAATGCACCCTCTGAAGATGCCAGCATGTTCCAGCATGATGCAGAAGATGTCCCACGATGTGAAGAAGGATGCAGATGTGATTTTGTGTTGGAAGTCGACAACTAGTCTTGGTTACAACAAATATGTGTTTTGCATCAAAATGGAGCTGGCTGGACCCAGGAGGGACCTGGGGGCCTAAATTCTGTGTGAGGAGGAAGAGGGGGCTCTCAGTACTTTAGAGAGCCCTCAGGATACCAGACAGCACCCAGGACACAGGGACAAAGGAGGTGCAAAACACGGTTGGTGCAGCACAACAAAGGAAGGTCCCACGCCGCCGGAGAACAACACAGTGAGCTGAGCATTACAGGATGAAGTGCTGGGGACCTGGGCCAGGCTGAAGGAATTTTGCAAATAGTGCACAGAGGCCTCAGGAGGTGAAGAAGATGCAGTACACAGGGGTACTGTGGCTCTCAAGGAAGGCAAGGTCTTAACTCCTCCAAATTGCATCAGCAGGAGCTCAGGACAGTCTATGTCAATGGAGTCCACCCTCTGTGTCCTTAGGAGCACGCTTGTCATTGTGAGAGGAGTCCAAGGGTACTGGTTATCATCTTGGAAGGTGTCTGCGTGAGCAGGGGAGTGACTCCGTCACCCCACGGGAGATTTCTTCGGTCCTTCTGGTGCAGGGTGAAGACAGGGAGTCCTCAGAGTGGGCACACCATGGAAACTGTTGCAGTTGCTGGCTGGAGCTGAAGGTGCA
The DNA here is from genome assembly GCF_031143425.1 of Pleurodeles waltl. NCBI lineage: Eukaryota > Metazoa > Chordata > Amphibia > Caudata > Salamandridae > Pleurodeles > Pleurodeles waltl. Next base: position 689,751,867 of record NC_090445.1, read on the forward strand.
GAGGAAAAGTATCCCTTGTGGATACTTTGTTGCTGTTACAGCAGTTCCTGGCTGTGGTTGATCCGAGGTCAAAGAATGAAGTAGTAGTTGCAGAGGATTCCTGAAGGAAACTTGCAAGCAGAATCTGAAGAGAACCCACGGGAGAGACCCTAAATAGCCCTGAGAGGGGTATTGGCTACCTTATCAGGTAAGGACCTATCAGGAGGGGTCTCTGATGTCACCTGCTGGCACTGGCCACTCAGAGCCCTCCAGAGTGCTCCCACACCTTGCAAAGCAAGATGGATGATGTCTGGGACACACTGGAGGAGCTCTGGGTACCACCCCTAGGGTGGCGATGGACAGGGGGTGGTCACTCCCCTTTCCTTTGTCCAGTTTCACACCAGAGCAGGGGACAAGGGGTCACTGAACCAGTGTAGACTGGCTTATACAAGGAGGACACCATCTGTGCCCTTCAAAGCATTTCTAGAGGCTGGGGGAGGCTACCCCTCCCCAGCCTGTAACACCTATTTCCAAAGGGAGAGGGTGTAACACCCTGCTCTCAGAAGAAATGCTTTGTTCTGCCTTCCTGGGACATGAGCTGCTCAGACCCCAGGGCAGAACCCTGTCTGTGAGGTGGCAGCAGTTGTAGCTGCAGTGCAAGCCTCAGAGAGCTAGTTTGGCAGTACTGGGGGTCCATAGTTGAGCCCCAGGATGCATGGAATTGGCTCCCCAATACCAGATTTGGAATGGGGGGACAATTCCATGATCTTAGAAATGTTACATGGCCATATTCAGAGTTACCATTGTGAAGCTACAAATAGGTATTGACCTATATGTAGTGCACACGTGTAATGGCGTCCCCACACTAACAAAGTCCCAGGAAATCGCCCTGAACTATGTGGGGCACCTTTGCTAGTGCAAGGGTGCCCTCACACTTAGTAACTTTGCACCTAACCTTCAGTAAGTGAAAGTTAGACATATAGGTGACTTATAAGTTACTTAAGTGCAGTGAAAATGGCTGTGAAATAACACGTGCATTATTTCACGCAGGCGGCAATGGCAGGCCTGTGCAAGGGTTTGTCTGAGCTCCCTATGGGTGGTAAAAGAAATGCTGCAGCCCATATGGATCTCCTGGAACCCCAATGCCCTGCGTACCCAGGTACCATATACTAGGGACTTATAAGGGTGGTCGAGTGTGCCAAATGAAATTGGTAAATGAAGTCACTAGCCTCCAGTGACAAATTTAAAAGCAGAGAGAGCATAAGCACTTAGGTTCTGATTAGCAGAGCCTCAGTGACACAGTCAAGCAATACTGACAGCACACACATTAGGCCACAAACTATGAGCATTGGGGTCCTGGCTAGCAGGATCCCCGTGACACAGTAAAAACACACTGACACACACTCACAAACAGGCCAAAAGTGGTGGTAACCATGCTAGAAAGAAGCTACTTTCCACACAATCCCCCACAAACGAACGACAATAAGGCTAACCTTGGCCAGTTGAGACTTTATTGGCTAAGTGGTGATAAGTGGAGAGTAGATCTGCAAGAGAGTGGTTACTCCCTTTATCATCCACTAAATGGTTACTTCCCTGTGGGGATGTAAACACCCTGTTTGGAGATTTTTACCTAACCAACAGTGTGAGTGTAAATTCTCAGAGTTCCTATGAGTATGTTTTAAAGCTGAGCAGTGGGATAGGTCCACTGGCCCTATGTCCAATGCAGGAAATGCTAGACAGGGATGCTGTCTCAAAAAAGCCAAAGCTGGGCAAAAACGTTGTCCATATGGCTGTAAGAGAGAACAGGGTTGCTGTTTCTCTTGAGTTGGAGCAGGGCAGGGCTGCTGTCCTATAAGCTCCACACTAGGACAGGGCTGTTGTCATAATTGTTTAGAGGCAGTGCAGGGCTGCTTCACTAATGTTTCTCTGGAAGGGCTGGAGTGATACTCCATATTTACTAGAATGGTGCAATTCCGCAGATCTGGCTTAGTAGTTCCACAGAGAGGTACTTTTACCTCTGGGAGTCCAGCTGTGGTAGCTGAGGGCTGCCTTGGTACTGGTTCCACCCCAGGAGAGGTTTCTCCCACCACAGGAATGATATCCTTAGTGGCAGGGTTGGGAAGGGATACTGTGATACTCTTCTTACCTGTTGGCGGAGAGAGATCCTGAGATTTCAGGCCTTTTTCTCTCCTTTGTTTTTTTATTTCACCAGAAATAAGAGGAAGCAATTCCTCAGGGACACCCAGCATGGATGCATGGGTCCTAAACTCTACTTCAGCCCAACCTGAGGCCTTTAGGTCATTCCCTAAGAGACAATCTACAGGTAAGATAGGTGATACCACCACCAGCTTAGGGCCAGTAACTCCACCCCAACTAAGTTGAACTACAGCTAAGGGGAAAGACTCAGTGGAGTTATTGACATCAGTAACTTGGTACTTCTGTCGGAGGATGTGCTGTGCAGGTCTAACGATAATTCGGTTGTTATAAAACAAGCTGACAAGGGAGGCGCTATTGTTCTAATGAACACTGACGACTATCGCAAGGAATGCCTACGCTTGCTAGGGGATGAGACCTACTACGCCTTGATTCCGCGTGACCCTACCCCAAAACTTCAAACTCAGATAAGGGTTATGATCTCGGAGGCATCCAACAATGAATGGATCACCCCTAAAGAAGCTTCTTTCCTAGATGCAACCAATCCGGTAACTCCCTATTTCTATTGCTTACCTAAAATCCACAAAGGTACACAATTCCCTCCGGGGCGACCAATTGTGTCTGGGATTGGTTCGATCCTCGAGCCCTTATCGATCTTTTGCGATCACTTTCTACAACCACTTGTAAAGGGCTCCTCCACTTATTTACAGGACACTAAAGACGTATTAAATCTGATTGAGACTATTAATAACACAGGAGATGTCCAAGCACTAATTACTATGGATGTGGAGGCTCTCTATACTAATATACCCCAAGATGCAACTCTACAGGTAGTGGAATCTCTACTACAGCACAATAGTGACAATTTGACATCACCCATTGCATTTATCATGCAATGTGCCACATTAGCAATGAAAGAAAATTTATTTCGCTTTGAAGATCAATTTTATCATCAGATTAGAGGTACTAGCATGGGAAGTACCTTTGCTCCCAGCTTGGCATGCCTCTATATGTATAACTTTGAAAAAGAATTCATTTTACCAGCTTCTAATCCTTTCACCGATAACATAAAATTGTGGCGTCGGTACATTGGCGACATCTTGGTTGTATGGCAAGGCCCTTTGGCTACAGCTAGTTCACTGACCGAGTGGGTAAACACACTAAACCCATATTTGAAATTCACTTCTATGGTGTCGGATAAGGAGGTTCATTTTTTGGACTTACTGATTACAATTGAACAGGGGAAATTATTAACCTGTACTTACCAAAAACCTACAGATCGTAACAGCCTGCTAATGTACGAGAGCCATCATCCTAAATCCCTCAGTGACAACTTACCATTTGGCCAATTCTTGTGACTACAACGAAACTTTTCCTCAATACAGGAATACAATACCCAAGCAGATGATCTTCAAACAAAACTCCTTGAACGACATTATCCCCAACACGTCATCAACCGAGCTCGTAAGAGAGCAAGGAACAATAATCGTGACTCTCTACTTCAAACTAATACTAGAGTCATGAATAGACGGTTGACCTGTGTGTCTACTTTCACCCCACTATCTAACCAGATAAAAAAACTGATTAATCAAAGGTGGCCTATCCTCAACAGTGGGGGTAATACCATTCCTAGGCCCCTATCTGCATTTAAACGATCTAAAAATATTAAAGATCTGATAGTCCATACCCGTCCAAAAGACACATTGCGAACACAGACACAAACTACACTCTGGAACCTTCCACCTGTAACTGGACATTATCCCTGTGGACACTGTAATGTCTGTCAATTGACTAGCCCCAACAAAACTTTAGATTTGGCACCTATAAGCCAATGGCATCTGACAAAACACACGAATTGCAACACTAAAAACTGCATTTACATGATTACGTGTCCATGCGGCCTACGTTATGTGGGCATGACTTCTAGACCAGTTAAAATACGAATTAACGAGCATAGGAGCAACATCAGGTGTGGACGCATTACAACAAAATTATGCGCACACTTCCTAGATGCCCCCCACAGTCCCGATGATTTAAGTTGGGTCGTACTTGACGCCCCTAGAATCACTACTGACTCTCCACACTCCTTGTTCAGACTGGAACAACGGTGGGTTTTCAAGCTTCATACTGATACAGAGGGGTTGAATGATGCCATTCCCTGGACTACATTGTCCGCCTAATCAACCCCTTTTAAGGATTTACCACCGAGTATTCAGTTATCTTCAATCTATATTTGTTCTGTTTTTCACTTTTTATTTCCATCCTAATTGGACTGACTGTGAAAGACTATGGTTTTAGGGAGACCCATTTTATCTATTACTCTGTGGCCCATACCTTTCTTTTGTCTACTAGGGTGGTTATTTCCGGCTTCCCACTCCAAACCACTCATTGTATTAACTGACATAACTCACTATCCAGTTCTAGCCATTCCAAGATGGCCGACGATGTTTTTAGTCCATTGTTTGTTTTTACTACCACCCACGAGGCTATTGGAGTAATGCTCGTTATAGTCTATTATATCTCTATTCACAAAGATGGCCGCCGTAATTTTGCTTGCATCCTTCTTTTATTTCTGAGAGTCGCTCCGATGCAGTTCCCGGAGTGTAGTCCTTCTACAGTTTTGACCACCCTCTCCCATTTGTGCAGGGAAAACTTCTCTTTAAAAGACTCGCACCGAGTCGGGAAGTTGTCTTTTCGGGAGAGCACGTCAGGGTAGGTTCCCCTGCAGACTGCCATCATCCACAAAGTAAGTGACCTCGCGTTTGTGTGTTTATCGCTTTTTTCGGTTACTTACTTACTCTGGAGACGTATATTGAGCTCAACTAATGACATCTCTCAAAGTATTAACAGACTTAGGTCGGGGTAATCCCTTAATATTCTATGGATAACCACGCTTTGCCAGTGTGTTTTTGCCTTTGTAAATCACCATGCAGACTATTACACTCTGCTATAGTACTCACCAAGCCTTTTTAGAAATATTTTCTGCTGTAAAACTGTTTTATTCCTCCCAGTTTTCCTTCAACAAATGTCATAAATGCTAGTGACGAGTCTGTGTATGAATTTCCAAGTGACATGGGCTAATAATGTGCTTGATGTTCATAATCAATCTAACCAACCGACCTCTAGTAGTGAATGTGACTGTTTTGGTTCTGATTGATTACACTGCATTCATGGTGTCTGCTTTACCACTTTATTAGTAGTGACCGCTTTCGGCATGCTACTTCCCAAGGGGCCCCCCATGTACCAAGGGATGGTAAGCATATTGTCATATTATGTTTTTACACAACTGGTTACTACACACTGTTGTGTCACGGGTGTCCTTCCTTATTTTTCCGTGTGTTTTGATCAAAATGATTTGTTTGTATTTTTCTAGGGCGACCATTAAAGGTTTCTGACAATTAGTGAACTTCAATGTAAGTGACTATATGATTTGTTTGACATTTTTGCAAACTTTCGGTAATATAGACAGGAGAAGTCTTATTATGTATTGGTCCTGAAGAAGCATCATAGGATCTTGTTAGACCACTGTACGCGAAACATGTTGACCATGTCCTAGGAGCCCGACGATAATCTCCTTAAGCTCCAGCACCATGCAGAAAGTGGTTGAGCATTATTCCTCATTTTACACTTTCCTTCTGTTTTTAATCTTGGTCCCGGTCTTATTCCATTGATTAATTTAATTGACTCGCTCCTATTAAATATGGGAACCAATTTTAGCTTTCACCCTCCTGCCAGGATTAGCGCCTGACCACAACACCAGGTCTTGTAGTGTCCGCTACCACGGCTGCTACCTAAAAGATCTCCAGCAAAGAGCCACCTTACGGGGAGCCCGTCAGACATTGCAGTGCCGGTCTGACGAGGAGCTACCCGATGATGAAGCATGACATCCTCTCGGATGTGTGAGGGCTCTTGCTCCTGAACTTTAATGTTCCCCTAGTGATTATATTTTTCCATCTGGAACAGTGTACACCTTTTTTGTATGATGCTGTGCAGGTGACACCAGGTTTTCATCACCAAAGTGATACTGGCACCTGTGCCCCTGTAGGCCTGGGCCTCAACACCATTTATTAAGATTGATTGCCTGTACTTATGCATGTTAAGGGGACACACAGCCAAGGTGGCAAGGCCAATTCCACCAGGTGTGACAGAAACTGTCTTGGGACTGTCTACCCCAGTTTCTATTATGGTCCCAAAAGTGAACCGAACTACACCTTTAGTTTGACTATTGCTAGTAGCTCCACCACTATTACCACTTTTGCCAGGGGCACGAGAGTCTGATGTCTTAGTGGTGGTTGGCTCAGGGGCTTTACCTGTGCAGGACTTATCCCCTGGCTAATGCCTTTATTTCTGCACACATAGGGGGTCATTCTAACCCTGGCGGTAAAAACCGCCAGGGCGAATGACCGCGGTAGCACCGCCAACAGGCTGGCGGTGCACCGCTGGGCATTCTGACCGCGGCGGTTCAGCCGCGGCCAGAAACGGAAAGTCGGCGGTGTACCGCCGACTTTCTGCTACCCTTGAGAATCCTCCATGGCCTCCCGCCAGGAACAGGATGGCGGTAGGGGGTGCCGCGGGGCCCCCGTAAGAGGGCCCCAAAAAGAATTTCAGTGTCTGCCTAGCAGACACTGAAATTCGCGACGGGTGCTACTGCACCCGTCGCACTCCAGCAACTCCGCCGGCTCCATTCGGAGCCGGCTTCATCGTTGCTGGGTCTTTCCCGCTGTGCTGGCGGGCGGCCTTTTGGCGGTCGCCCGCCAGCACAGCGGGAAAGCCAGAATGGCCGCCGCGGTCTTGTGACCGCGGTGCGGTCATTTGGCGGTAACCGCATGGCGGGCGGCGACCGCCGCCCGCCGCGGTTAGAATCACCGCCATAGTACCAAGGCTTTTTTTCTGATTGTGTGAAGAGTTTGAAGAAGATGAATAAGTTTTATCCCCACCTCCAGAGGAGTGTTTTGGACCTGAAGAAGGATCTTTATGTTTACTTTTATCCCCATGCTTTTCCTGAGATTTTTCACCATCTTTCTTTTTGATGTTTGTCACCCCCTGTATGAGCTTTTCTGCTCACCCTTGTTTTGACTCATTTGTCTGCCTTCTTTCCCAATTCTTTGGGAGAGGTCAGATCAGAGTCCACAAGATACTGATGTAACAAGTCAGACACACAGGTAAATGAAGTCACTAGCCTCCAGTGACAAATTTAAAAGCAGAGAGAGCATAAGCACTGAGGTTCGGATTAGCAGAGCCTCAGTGACACAGCCAAGCACTACTGACAACACACACATTAAGCCACAAACTATGAGCACTGGAGTCCTGGCTAGCAGGATCCCAGTGAGACAGGTAAAACACACTGACATATAGGTTTTTATCTATGAGCACTGGGATCCTGGCTAGCAGGATCCTAGTGACACAGTAAAAACACACTGACACACACACTCACAAACAGGCCAAAAGTGGGGGTAACCATGATAGAAAGAGGCTACTTTCTCACTCCAGGGCTTGGAGACAAGAAGTTCTGATGGGGGAGAAACTCCAGAGGTTTCTTCCACTTCAAAGCTGGCATCAGATATAAAAATAGGTCCCTCAGAACCACTCTTTAGTACACTTCTGGACCTGTGAATACTAGAGAAGAAGGACTGCCCTGCTGCCAGAGGATTGCCCTACTGTTGGAGGCCTCCCTTGCTGTCCAAGAAGGAAGACTGGACCTGCCCCCTTCATCCCAGGTCTCCTGAAGTGACTCCAAGAGTCAGTTGGCTGACTTCCTGTTCAGAGCTACAGGGACATAGGACGTTCCAGACGGCTTCCTGTAACCGGCCAGCTGACTGCTGCACAGGTCATACCTGGAGCTGCAAACAGACGTGTCACAGCCCTCCTGGCCTTTGCAAGAGTGAGTCTCTGGTCTCCAAAAGGCACCCATGCAGACTTTGGGCCCTTAGTTGGCACCAAAGTGCACACCTCTGACCTCAAAGGAGAAATCCTGATGTTTTGGGACCGTTTGCGCCAAGATCTTGCCACCCACTAATACGTAGCTCCGGTGAACCCAACTTTTCACCTTACAGCGACCGCCAGCGATGACTGGCAAGGCGAGATATGGACATCGCGCTACAGCATCGACAGCCCGTGGTGACTGCCAACACAAATCTCTAGCACCGAGTGTACGTGATGCTCCACAGGATCTTTGCATAACAATAATGACTGTTCGCAACACTTGGACCACTCTTCACACTACAGCGATGCTCTCCCAGCTCTTCTCAGCCTCCTCCACCGTAAACTGAACTCTTTGCACCTGAATGAGAAGGTAACATTTTCAGCAGGGCTAACCTGTATCCAGCCCACCCTCCCTCGATGTTGGCCTGAAATTGAGACTTTCCCCAAAGTCTAGTATGACCAGATGACTCAGAGTAGTGCTGTGTACTTTCAGGTACTATGCTAACCTTAAAAACTGTATATCTCCAGATCTACTGATCAAATGTTTGTTGTTTTGATGTCAAATTATTCATTACATTTTAGTAAATGTCTCTAAATTAGTGTGGGGTTTTTCTTGTGTTGTATTTTTAACTTTATTATTGTTTGTGTGCTACATAAATACTCTACAGAATGCCTCCACATTAAGCCTGACTGCTTGTGTGCCAAGCACAGGTTAATTTTGTGATTTTTGTGGTTCACCTTCACAAGGACTGTGGCTGTTCCTCGAGATGAGATCACAATTCCTCAACCAACAACTGACAACCCAGTTTCTCACAAGAAGGATGCCAGGTATTGTTTTCTCCTAACACTGAGTAGGTGGGGTAGGTGTTTTTTAGAGGGAGTTGTGGAAGGGTCACAGGAGAGTAGGCATTGTGTTTTATGACTGTCAGTATGGCAGATATTTTAGTATATGTTGTGTTTTTGGGAGGGGAGATAAAAACAAGGCCTGTCAGAGTGGGACAGGACACGAGTAACTACAATTAATTGGAGGGTTTCACGGTGCTGAGGCCTTGTTTGCAGGGCATCTTCTTGACTTCACTTCCCCTGAACAGATGATCTATAGGGGCACGCTCTTTACTGTGAGGGGACTATGATTGGAGGGGAGAGCGATGCAAAAGGTAAAATTATAGACTGTTAGCTGTCAATATTGTGGAGTTTTCAACCTCATCCCTGATTTGAGGTCGATTTGAACCCCTCAGTGAAAAACAATCCTATTATTGACAGCTCGTTGTCTGTAGTTCTATATCTTTTTTTATAGCTTAGATGGGCCTGACATTTTGTCTTTTTCTAAGCTTCTGTCAAAATATTTACACATTGCTCTTCCTAAATAAAAAAGTAGACATCATTTCAGGGTTGAACAATGGAAAATTTAGAATTTGAGTAAAGGAGTCAGGCTACAGAAAAGGGTAGGTTTTCTGGACCTACAGATACTATTCGCTTGTCTGTAGTTTCAACTGCTTTTCGCCGTGTAAGTCAAATTGCTTTCACAGTTTCTACCCCCATGTCAAGAAATACAAGTAAAATGTGAACCTTTATGAAATTCCAAACGTTCCAAAGAAAAAAAGCTTTTTGAATGCTGATCAGCCATGAGACCAGTAAGAACTGCAACCAAACCAAGGCTACACTGAGAATGTCAATACATTCAAGCCACTCTGCCTGCAGGACATACCTGTCACTTGAGCTCCAGCAAGGTTAGCTCCATGACTCCTGGCTTCGGTGTTGTCTTTCATAGAATATTAAGGAGAAATAAATGTTATCTCTTAGGGCAATATTAAAACATACTACAGACGTAACACATTAAATCAGTCACAGGTATTTTATAACCCCCTTGGAATTGCAAAACCACAAAATCTGTGAATCGTCACTATTTCATTTCAAATGTACAGTTAAGTGATCAATCAATGGAGCAGTAAGTATGTACACGAACAACGTTAGTGACTGTTGGAAATTGCTCCACATGTGACCTGTGCTGAAAGCAAGATCGTTCAATGCAGAGGAAGAGTGAAATTCCATCATCATGTTGACTAGTTTATGTCACTTCAGCTTATACAGATGGAGATGTCAGTAGCAGCAACCTCTTGGCTTTGTCAATGCTTGTTACTTGGGAAATGACAGTTCGCAACCTATAATTACTGTCATACAATATGTTTTGTTGTTTGTTCATGTTGATGACATGTATTTAATCACAGGCAACATAGAAGGTGTTTGTGTACATATACTCAACATTGAAATACATGTAATTGGTTAATTTGATTTCCTCCTGGAGATTTATCTAATTTATCTTTCTAACTAATGTTATCCATCGCATCCTACAAGGGCCTCAACTCCATGGCACTGTCCTTCTCCTCCTTTCACCTCGTTGGAGTTAGAATTCTTATCCTTGAGTGTAATGCTTCCTATTCTCCTGGAGCTTCACCCTTTGGTTATCCTTCTCTTTCTCCTGGAGCTTCACCCTTTTGGCTATCCTTCTCTTTCTCTTTGAGCTTCAACCTTTGGTTATCCTTCTCTTTCTGTTTGAGCTTCACCCTTCGATGTTATCCTTCTCTTTCTCCTGGAGCTTCACCCTTTGGTTATCCTTCTCTTTCTCCGCGGACGTCACCTCCATGATATTGTCCTTCTTCTCCACTAGTGGCCTCACCTCCCTGGTATTATCCTCCTCCTGTAGCTTCTCTTCCGTGGAGTTATCATTCTCCCCCTGGAGCTTCACTTGATTGGTGTTTTCCTTTTATTTCTCTGGTGACTTCACCTTCATGCTAGTGTTATTCTTCCCATCTAAGAGCTTCAGCGCTCCCTCCCTCCCTCATCCCATCCCAAAATTTAAATGATCTTTTTCCTGAGGACTTACCTCAGAAGCATTATGGGAGGGGTATTTTCCTTCCCTCCTATTTGCAGTGGCTTCACCTCCATGATGTTATCCTCCATGAGCCACTTTCCATCTACTTCACCTCCCAGTTAATCACCACCCATCACTGTTTTGAGCATAGGAGTTCCAGGCACAGTTTCTGAAAAAAAAGAATGATACAAACATCAGAGTTCCCTGAACTTCAAGAGAAGAATTGCAAGCACAGCGGGCACAGCAGGCTATGGATGCAAGATACATACAAAATGAGCTTCATCTATTCTTTAAAATGCTCTTCTCTTTCCACTACGAAACATACAGTCAAACACAGTCTTTAAGGAACATTGTACACACAGAAAATAAATTTCCTTCTTGTCTATTCTTATTCAGATCTCTAGTTATGGAGTCCTTAAGAGCCAGACTCCCCCAAAGTTGACAAAAGGTCTAATTATTAATACATCCTCAAATGGACAATTGGATAATTCTACACCTGGACGGTGCCCATATAAGATGTCCTGACCTTACATTGCAGGTGTGTTTTCCCCCAGAGAAGTACTAGTATCTATAGCCGTGTAATGAAGACACCTGCATACTGCTCCATCCAGAGTTTAATGCAGAGTCTTTCCCAGGTCGGCACTACCTTCTACCTACTCCCTGTCACTGTCTTCTCTCTATGACATAGAGTCTTCTCAAGTCTAACTAGAGTGTTCCATGCCTCAGCCACTGTGTCACGGCTCTCTGCTTTCTGGGCACCGTTTTCATTGCTTTGAAATTTCTTGATGTATTTTGTGACACATCACTAAGGGGGTCACTACAACCCTGGCGGACGGTGTTAAAGCTGCGGAAATACCGCAAACAGGCCGGCGGCCAAAAAAAGGGAATTATGACCCTGCGGGAAACCGCCAACAAAGACAGCCACTTTAACACACCGCCCGCCACGGCGGTACAGACAAACAGTGCAGCGGTCACCGCCAACAGACAGGTGGGAGACAATGTACCGCCCACAGTATCACAACACACCAATCCGCCACCTTTTCCGGGGCGGATTCACCATGGATAAAAACACGGCAGAAACAGCTTTTGCTATGGGAAAATGCTCACCTGAACACATCCCACAAGGAACGACGACTCCATGGAGCCGGAACTCCAAATACTACCTGCCCTTGTCTTTCTGCTCGTTTACGACCAACAGCGACGTAGGTGCAGAAGATACCGGTGAGTACTGCATCTACGACACGGGGGAGGCAAAAGTTAGGGGGACACCCACCAAACACCCACACCCCCACCCTCGCATTAGACAACATACACACCAATGCAGTCAAAAATATCACATTAACAACCCACAATCCCCCCGGAAGAATGCAAAGACAAAGCGAATTGCGGTCAAACATTGTAATGTGCCAATATACATGTCATACAAAAATATATTGATATATATCTCTAAATCACTCATAATTATATATACAATACAAGAAGTAGTGCAGATATGTACACAACAATGTCCGTGCACCAACAGTCCAAAAATGCATGGGCGAGGCCCACAATAGATACCAGGCCAAAATCGGAGAGAACACTGCCGGGGCATCAGATAGAAACACTACAGGCACCTCAGGGGGAAGTGAAGGGGGGGCACCTCAGCCGGATGAATGCAAAGCCAGATCCACGACGGGGCTCCATGCCCATTGATGTATCCTGGGGAGTGCAAAGCCACAGTCTCTCAAGTCTCACAAGTGGGTGGTTTGCCCACTGTGCCATCCTGGGGAGTGCAAAGCCACAGTCTCTCAAGTCACTACAGTGGGTGGGTTGCCCACTGTGCCATCCTGGGGAGTGCAAAGCCACAGTCTCTCAAATCAACACAGTGGGTGGCTTGTCCACTGTTCCATCCTGGGGAGTGCAAAGCCACAATTTCGCAAGTAGATGCAGTTCTCCACTGGTACTGGGTGGGACAGGTGCCCAGACTGGATGAGTCTCCCCGTGAAAGTTCATGTCCTGTCACTGTCCCAGCTGCACATGGGAGACGGATGCCTGATGTGGCGGCCTATTCATACCTACACAGTGCTTGCCCTGTTCAGCGGTGCTTAGCCATGCCGGTCTATGGACTGTTCAGCGGTGCTTTGCCATGGCGGTCTTTGCCCTGTTCAGCGGTGCTTTTCCATGGCGGTCTTTGCCTTGTTTAGCGGTGCTTTGCCATGGCGGTCTTTGCCCTGTTCCGAGGTGCTTTTCCATGGCGGTCTTTGACCTTTTCAGCTGTGCTTTGACATGGCGGTTCTGGACTGTTCAGCGGTGCTTAGCCATGCCAGTCTATGGACTGTTCAGCGGTGCTTTGCCATGGCGGTTCGGATACTCACATTGGTGTGTGGCATGACGAACTCCACACTGGACATTGGTGTGTGGCATGACGAACTCCACACTGGACATTGGTGTGTGGCATGACGATCACCACACTGGACATTGGTGTGTGGCATGATGTTCCATCATTGGCCAGCGGGGCTGTGGGATCCTGGTCCCTCCTGGGCTGTGACTCCGACGGTGGTCTCCTGACCATTGACGATACTTGGGCCCTCCTGGGCTGTGACTCTGGCAGTGGTCTCTGGACCAGTGACGATACTTGGGCCCTCCTGGGCTGTGACTCTGGCGGTGGTCTCTGGACCAGTAACGATACTTGGGCCCTCCTGGGCTGTGACTCCGGCGGTGGTCTCCTGACCAGTGACGATACTTGGGCCCTCCTGGGCTGTGACTCTGGCGGTGGTCTCTGGACCAGTGACGATTCTTGGGCCCTCCTGGGCTGTGACTCTGGCGGTGGTCTCTGGACCAGTAACGATACTTGGGCCCTCCTGGGCTGTGACTCCGGTGGTGGTCTCCTGACCAGTGACGATACTTGGGCCCTCCTGGGCTGTGACTCTGGCGGTGGTCTCTGGACCAGTAACAATACTTGGGCCCTCCTGGGCTGTGACTCCGGCGGTGGTCTCCTGACCAGTGACGATACTTGGGCCCTCCTGGGCTGTGACTCCGGCGGTGATCTCTGGACCAGTGACGATACTTGGGCCCTCCTGGGCTGTGACTCTGGCGGTGGTCTCTGGACCAGTGATGATACTTGGGCCCTCCTGGGCTGTGACTCTGGCGGTGGTCTCTGGACCAGTGACGACGGTGCTGGCGGTTGTGTCTGGACCGCCGGAAATGATGGCGCACTTCTCCGCCGTGACACTCACAACAGGCTGGGGAGACTTCCTCTGGACCTTCCCCACCTTCTTTGGAGTTACAGCTGACTCACCAATCGCCTTGGATCCGAGTCTTGACACGGTCCGTCGTCCACTCCCCAATTTCAGAGCCTTTACAGGGGGTGGGCTGCCAGTGCCTTGGCTCCGGGTCCTACTGCCTGCCCTGGTGGACGGTGCACTCCAAAAACCTGGAACACGCACCACTGGTACTGGAGGCTTTTGGACTGAGGCGCTACAACAGGACTGATGAATTGGAGGGGTGGGTGGGGGCAAAAAGGTCAATTTGACATAGGGACAGTTTCTGACGGACACTGGGATGGGTAGCTGGAGGGGGTCTGGGAGTGGAGGAAGAGTAGGTGGTTGTAGGAGGTGTCACTTTAGGTGTTTTGGGTGCAGGTGCAGGTACTGGAGGCTGTCGTGAGGTGGATGGATGTTGGGTGAGTGATCGCCGGCGTTTGTGTACTTTGGGAGGGGGCGTCACAGACACACTGGGAGAGGACACAGGAGACGTGTAAATGGCAGTGGAGGTGGTGAGTGCAGGTGAGTGGCTTGTGGTGATGGGTGTCCTGGTGCGAGTCCTAGTGCCTGTTGATGTGGTGAATGCAGGTGTGTGTGTAGACGACACTGGGAGGGAGGAGGGAGAAGAGGAGGAGGGGGACACAGTGGAGGCAATGGATGTTGCTGTGTCTGTATGGGTGTGATGCTTGTGTGAGTGCCTGTGGTGTGTGTGGTGCCTATGTTTGCTTGAGCTACTTTTGGGTGTTGACTTGTGTGCATGCTGGTCTGTAGGTGTGCTTGGGATGGGCTGGGGTACAGGGGATTGGGTCTGGGTGGAGGAAGTTGTAGGGGGGAGGCTGGACATAGGGACAATGGCTGCCATCAGTGCTGAGGCCAGAGATTGCAGGGTTCGCTGAAGGGCAGCCTGACCAGAATGAATGCCCTCCAGGAATGCATTACCGTGTTGCAACTGTCGTTCTACACCCTGGATGGCATTCACAATGGTAGACTGCCCAACAGTGAGTGACCTGAGGAGGTCAATGGCCTCCTCACCGAGGGCAGTAGGGGTGACTGGGGCAGGGCCTGAGGTGCCTGGGGCGAAGGTGATGCCCACCCTCCTGGGTGAGCGGGCACGGGGCGAATGCTGAGGGGCTGCTGGGAGGGCGGGGCTGGTAGGGGAGGTGGCGGCTGTACCTGTAGAAGTGGGGCGCACAGATGGTGCCGCCACCACAGGGGAGCTCACATCAGTGGACGAGTCCGTTCGCTGGTTGGTGATCCGGTGGCCGACGTGAAGCTCCCCTCGCCCTCCGTCCCACTGGTGCATTCAGAGTCTGTGGTGTGGCCCTCCATGGCCATGTGGGATGCAGCTCCCTCGTGCTCCGGTGCCACTGTACCTCCGCCTGATGATGCTGATGTACAAAAGGACAGGGAGAGCAGGAAAAGGGGGGGAGACAGAAGAAAGAGAGTTTTAGTGCATGGCATACCGCTACCGTTGGCGGACAAGACAGACGCAGCAGCCCCATGCATTACGCCGTGCTCATGGCCTCTGCACATGCAATTTTTGGGATATGGCCTACATGGCAATGGTAGAAATCTGCGCACATGGATGACAAAGGGGCAACTATACCTCAACTTGCCACTCTTCGGAGCTGGGGTAGAGTGCCACATGGCCTACATTATGGAGGGGCCTTGCCTACCTAACTCGCCCTGGCCTAGGGACACCCACAGCCCACCTCCCCCACCCAGACCCCTCCACTGCACGCAAAGTCCGCAGAATAAGGTTGTACTCACCCCCTTGTGTCTGCTGTGATGTCCTCATGTGCCCATCCAACTCCGGGTAGGCCACCGCCAGGATCCGGAGCATCAGGGGGGTCATGGT
Organism: Pleurodeles waltl; assembly: GCF_031143425.1. Classification (NCBI taxonomy): domain Eukaryota; kingdom Metazoa; phylum Chordata; class Amphibia; order Caudata; family Salamandridae; genus Pleurodeles; species Pleurodeles waltl. The sequence continues at coordinate 689,767,894 of NC_090445.1, forward strand.
GCAACAGGCACCCCTCTCACGTTGGGAGGCCATCCCCAGCTGAGCCTCCGCCGTCTTCTTGCTGCAGCGGCGAATGTCCTCCCATCTCTTACGGCAGTGAGTGCCCCGTCTCTTGTGGGCCCCCAGGGTCCGGACTTCCTTGGCGATGGCACGCCAAACGTCCCTCTTCTGGTGGGCGCTGACCTACATGACATGCACAAGGAAAGAGGAACAGTCATTACCTACTGCACCGTCAATGTGAGTGGCCCCCTCCCAACTCTGCCCATGTGGCCCATTCATCCCCACGCATTTCTGTTCTTAGAACTCTGCCCCCTTCCCTCTCCCACCCAGCCCTGTCCACCCAGGCCTAGCCCATCCAACGGGCTCCCTGTGTACTGACCTGTTGGTCCGGAGGACCGTAGAGTAGCATGTACTGGGGGAGGACCCCATCCACAAGTTTCTCCAACTCCTGTGCAGTGAAGGCAGGGGACCTTTCCCCAGACGCAGCAGCCATCGTCGCTTCCAGACCGAGGTCACAGCAGCACTGGCAGTGTAGGACCTCTCCTGTCGAAGGTCAGGTATCTAGTGATTGAACCGATAGAAAATGGCGGTGACGTCCGCGGCGGTGGCGTCGGCAGCGGTGCTCATCATCCCAGGCGGCACACCTGTTCATGGGCTCCTGGGACCCATAGGGTACAATGTTAACCAATGCAGCATTGCGCCACGGTCTACGACCGCCTACCGCGACGGTGTCCAACGCCAGCGCAGTTACCCAACAATCCCATTGTCCCAGTTTAGAGGTCAGGCAGCCACCATTTCAGGGGCCCACATGGTTTCATTTACTAATGCGTCACACATACCGAGGCCTACACTCAAAACATATCCAGGAAGGGTTAATTGTCTGTTGTAGTCTTGTGTGTGACTGTGGGTACATACCTGGAGGAATGGTGACTGTTTCTTCGCTGTTGTCCTTCTTAGGCACCGTCAGCTGGGACATATGGGAAGATGGCGTAATCCGTCGGTGTACCGACCGCTGGTGGACCTGTTGACAATGGAACAGAGACATTTGATCATCACCTACCGGTTTGACCATGCCACAATCCAGCAACTATGTACCCAGTTGGAGCCAGACCTGATGTCACCAATCTGCCATCCGACTGGAATACCCCCTGACGTGCAGGTGCTGTCAGTGCTCCATTTCCTTGCAAGTGGCTCTTTTCAGACAACAGTGGCCATGGCATCAGGGATGTCCGAGCCTATGTTTTCCAACGTGTTGTCCAGAGTGTTGTCTGCCCTGCTGAAACACGTAAGGAGATACATCATTTTCCCTCAGGTGGAGGATTTGCCTACGGTGAAAGGTGACTTCTATGCCCTTGGACATATCCCCAACTTCATAGGTGCCATTGATGGGACCCATGTAGCTCTGCCCCCCCCGCTGGAGTGAACAGGTGTACAGGAACAGGAAGAGTTATCATTCGATGAATGTCCAGATGGTCTAGACCAGTACATCTCGCAGGTAAATGCAATGTTCCCTCGCTCTGTGCATGACGCCTACATCCTGCAGAATAGCAGCATCCCTGATATGATGGGTGAACTCCAGAGGCACCGTGTATGGCTATTGGGGGAATCCCAGGACCAGGGCAGAGGAACGGTACAATGAGGCCCATGGGCGGACTAGGAGGGTGATCGAACGCACCTTCGGCCTCCTGAAGGCCACGTTCAGGTGCCTCCATATGACAGGTGGGTCCCTATTCTACTCACCGAAGAAGGTGTGCGACATCATCATCGCCTGCTCCATGCTCCATAATTTGGCATTGCGACGCCAGGTGCCTTTTCTTCAGAAGGATGATCCAGATGACGGTGTTGTAGCAGCGGTGGAGCCTGTGGAGCCTGTGGACAGTGATGACGATGAAGCTGAGGAAGAAGAAAACGACAACAGGGAGTCAGTCATACAGCAATATTTCCAGTGAAACAGAGGTGAGTACATTTTCAGGTTTCACAATATATTAACTTTCACACGTCTACCTCTATCCTGTACCTACATTTCACTCACTATTTGTTAACTGAGTTGTCCCCTTCCATTTCAGTTTCACAAATGTGGTAACCTACGTGTCAACAGCTTGCATCCTTGAAGGGCTTGTGATGTTTGACATTGGTATGTTAGCCTTCCAATGGGTAACCCATTTTGACACTGTAATTGAAAATACAAAGTTAAAAATCATAGACTGACTACAGTTTTTTTAGTGTTTCAAGGGTGTTTATTTAAGTGATAAAATATGAAGGGGGGTTGTGAAATGGGGATGGGTGATGGTGGAGGAATGTCCATGGCAGAGTCCAGTCTATTAGTCTCACAGGTACATTGCACATCTGGCCTTTGGAAGTGGAGCTGGGGCAGTTCCAATCTGGACAGGGTAACAAAGTGGGACAGTGGGGGGACAATCAGGGCAGTCTTATTTCCTGGCGGAGGTCTTGCCATCTTGCTTCGGGGGTGTCCTGTCCACTAGCGCTGGCGGAGGTGGTGGGCAGTTCATCATCCTAGCTAGTGTCAGGGGCCCCTTGGAGTGCCAAGGTGTCCCTCAAGGTCTTTTGAATGTCCGTCAGCACCCCTACGATGGTGCCCAGGGCGGAGCCGATGGTTCTGAGCTCCTCCCTGAACCCCAAATACTGCTCCTCCTGCAGACGCAGGGTCTCCTGCAACTTGTCTAGGACCGTTGCCATCGTCTTCTGGGAGTGGTGGTAGGCTCACATGATGGAGGAGAGGGCCTTGTGGAGAGTAGGTTCCCTTGGCCTGTCCTCCCTCTGTCGCACAGCAGCCCTCCCAGTTCCCCTATGTTCATGTGCCTCCGTCCCCTGGACCGCGTGCCCACTACCACTGCCCGCAGGTCCCTGTTGTTGTTGGGGTGGTGGGTTACCCTGGGTGCCCTGTAGTGGTGGACACACCGCTGATTGACCTGTCCTGGGGACGGAGGTATGGGCCCGCTGGGTGGGTGCTGTGCTGGTGTTACCAGAGGGTGGAAGCTAGTTGTTGGGCTGTGGCTGGGCAAGGGGAACTGACTGTCCTGAGGCCCACGACGGTCCGGGCTGGTCATCAAGATCCAGTAGGGCAGAGCTGCTGTCGTCACTGTGGGTGGAGTGGTGCTGTCTGGACCCTCTGGTGTGGTGACGTTCCTTTGGGTTCCTGCGGGGGAATAAGTACATGATTATTGCATGTGTGTGTTTCATGGTGTGCAATGGTTGGGTGTGCGTGAACCCCAGTGCAGGCATTCCTGTGTGGGGGCTTGTGTGCTGATGGTTGGGGGGTTTTCTGGGTATGTGCAGTGGGCATGCTTTAGTGATGGGTATCCATGCTTAGTTGTGTCATGCAGGTCTTGGGGTTGGGATGGGTGGTTGGTGTTATGGGTAGATTAGTGAGGAGTTAGGGTGATAGCGGAGGGTGTGAGGGTGGGGGTGTGTGATAGCATGCAGGTAGGGTGGGGGATATGATAGTTAAGATTTGACTTACCAGTGTCCTTTCCTCCAACAACTCCTCCGAGGCCCTCAGGATGCAAGATGGACAAGACTTGCTCCTCCCATGTTGTTAGTTGTGGGGGAGGAGGTGGGGGTCTGCCGCCAGTCCGCTGTACCGCGATGTTGTGCCTGGATACCATGGAACGCACATTCCCCCGTAGGTCGTTCCACCTCTTCCTGATGTCCTCCCTATTTCTTGGGTGCTCCTCGGAGAAGCGGGGGTGTCTTTGGCGTGACATGCGGTGGTGTGTGTGATGTGTGGGGTGGTGTATGTGGTGATGAGTGTGGTGAGAGTAGTGGTATGTGGTGTTTTGTGCGTGGATGTTGTGTGGGTGATGGTGTAGTGTGCCTCTGTGTGATGGGGTTCTCTATTCTGTGCTGTCTCTCTCTGGCCTTCTCTCTGAATATTTGGTAGTAGGGGTTTGTGGGTGATGTGGGTGTGTGTTTTATATTGTGTTGGGTGTGTGGGTGTGGTGTGTGTATTTGTATCAGGTGTGTGTATTTGTAATTGTTCAATGTGGCGGTGTTTTGGAGCTGTGTGTGTATTTTGAGAGCGGCGGTGTGTACCGCCAATGGAATACCGCGGTTGAAAGACTGCTGCGTGGATTCGTGGGTCGTAATAGCTTGGGCGTGTTTCTGTTGGCGTGGAGAATTTGTTTCCGCATGTTTATCGCTGACCTTTGGTGTGGCGGTATTGTGTGGGTGTCTGAATTTCGGCAGATTCCGTGATGTGTGTCATAATAGCTGTGGTGGGCTACCGCCACCGCGGCAGTGTATTGGCGGTCTTCTGCACGGCGGTAAGCGCCTTATACCGCCAATGTTGTAATGACCACCTAAGTCTTTACTTTTTATTCAACCACACTTTGGTTTCTTGACCTTTTAGGTTGTTTTCCCCCTTATAATTGTGTTCTTTCAAGTCTAAGAATGGAAAGAGTTATGGGATGCAAAGGCCAGGACTGACAGAAGGTAACACTTGAGTCATGTGGCCCCCTCATGGTGTTTTGTCTTCTGTATCCATGATGTCAGTGGCCTCTGTGCACTGTCATAGGTATTGTCTAACTCAGTAATGTTCTATATGTAGTAGGCTGAGTCTTCCCCAGCATGACACAACCCTCTATTTACCTCCTAGCACTTCCCACTGTGAACTGCTCAACTTCTTGCATGACTTGCTGCTGTGCTCTGGGTACGTCTCTGGGTCTTGCCCAGCACAACACTGCTATGTGTATCTCCTGGTGTGCCTTGTGTACTACCTTTGGGTCTTGACAACCATGGACTTAGGGGGTCATTCCTACCCTGGCGGTCCGAGACCGCCAGGGTAGGGGACGGAGGAAGCACCGCCAACAGGCTGGCGGTGCTTCTGGGGCTATTCTGACCGCGGCGGTAAAGCCGCGGTCAGAAAAGGGAGCTTCCCGCTGCCCCTGTGAATCCTCCACGGCGGCGCTCCGACCCCCTTCCCGCCAGCCTGGTTCTGGTGGTTTTCACCGCCAGAACCTGGCTGGCGGGAACGGGTGTTGTGGGGCCCCTGGGGGCCCCTGCAGTGCCCATGCCAATGGCATGGGCACTGCAGGGGCGTCCTAACAGGGCCCCACATTGATTTTCACTGAAAATCGCGACGGGTGCAACTGCACCCGTCGCACACCAGCAACTCCGCCGGCTCCATTCGGAGCCGGCTTCCTCGTTGCTGGTGCTTTCCCCCTGGGCGGGCGGGCGGCCTTTTGGCGGTCGCCCGCCAGCCAGCGGGAAAGACAGAATGACCGCCGCGGTCTTTTGACCGCGGTACGGTCTTCTGGCGGTTCCCGTTGCCGCCCGCCAAGGTAGGAATGACCGCCTTAATGTATGTTGCTCAAAGTTCTCAAATAATACCCCCACCTCAGGATTTTGCTTGAGGTTGTCTCTAACAGGACAAGGTCTATTTAGGTTTCTTGGAAACAGACTCATTGTACCCAATATACACTTAGAGCGGACTTTGTGTCAACCCCTTGTTCGTGGTTTGATGGCTTTCTGTCTATCTCAGTTCTATGCACCTGATCTGATGGTTTTCTCCGTTTGGTTGTGTGTGCCCGACCAAGAAGTATTTGGGTCTCACTGTGTTCAGAATGGAAGACGTGGATGTTCTCTCTCTTCTATAACTGCCTACTTGCACCCCCATCCACCACACCCCTCTCACTCTGAGAGTCGCCTGCATCAGAGGGTGTCAATCTTAAAATGGTTTTACACCATTCCAAGATAGACACCCATTGCATATAAATATATGGCATTCATCTTAGAATGCTTTATCTCATGCTTTAAGATACAATTCAAAGGAGGCCACTGCGTATCTATATGCATGCACAATGGCTATTTTAAAATGGTGTTTCTTTCCCAAGCCATGACACACATGCACAGCAGCCAGCTAGAAAAACAAGCACTACAGGTAAGACTAGCTGGTTTTGCCAATACTTGTTTACTTCTTTATGCCATCTCCAGAATGAACTCTCTAGCCAGGTACTGTTTTCCGGGCACTACCAGGTGATCTGAACTTTTTACTGCTCTGCTGTGCCACTATCCTGTGTGCTCTCTCACAGATTTCCTCTAACCTGGCAAAAGATCGATCAGAATAAGAATAATAAGAATAATTAGAACAGCATTTCCTAAACTGTGGGGCTCAGAGATGATTTTTAGCGGGTCGTCAAAGTCCAAGCAATAAATAAAGACACCTTTAAATTCTAGGTCTGATTCACAAAGGTAAACATAGTCCAAAAGTCCAAGTTTAGACTAAAAGTGTAAACTTACACAAAAAGTCTAAATTTATCCAGAGTAAAGTTAGACCTTTGGCCTCAGTTTAGTCTTTTGGTCTAAACTTACACCAAAAGTCTAAAGTTAGACCAAAAGTCTAGATTTACTCATAGTAAAGTTAGACATTAAGGCCCTCATTATGGCGCTGGCGGTCGGCGGTAATATGGTGGAATGTACTGCCAACAGGCTGGCGGTACTTTCCACAATAATATGACATTGCGCCAATGTACCACAACGACCGCCACGGCAGTAACGGCCGCTGGGCTAGAGATATCAATCTCCAGTCTGGCGGCCAGCACTGTACTGCCTGCGGGATTTTGACCCCACCTACTGCCATGGTTTCCGTGGCTCCCTTACCGCCACGAAAATCATGGCGGTAGGCACTATCAGTGACAGGGAATCCCTTCCCTGTCACTGATAGAGGTCTTCCCCACCGCCCCAGGCTCCCCTCTACCTCCCTTCCTCTCAAACCCCCCCTACATTCACGTCCCCTTCACACACGCACACACGCATACACACACCCATGCCCACATCCATCCACACATGCCTACATCCATTCACACACTCATTCGCACACACGTTCATACATACACACAGACAGGCATTCACAGAACACAACATACATGCACTCACACCTCCATACATTCACACACATTCAACGCGGAACACACGCCCACATACACGCACGCACATTCACACAACCCCACACACACACACAACACCCTGACCTCACTTCACTGTCGAAGCACACAGTTACCTGTGTTCAGCGGGTCCTCCGGCAGGAGACGGGACAGGGCGTTGCTGCCAGCAGCAGTGTCCACCACAGAACACCGCCAGGCCGTATTATTGGTCATACGTAAGCAGCGCCATCTTACCTCCATCCGCCGGCAAGGCAACTGTCGGATTTCTGCCATCCTTCTGGTGGAAATCCGGCTGTGGTCATAATACGGCGGGTGGCTGGTAGCCATGGCGACGGTCTTTTGACAGCCGTCACCGCGGCGTTAGGCGGTTTTACTGCCAATGTCATTATGAGGCCCCAAGTCTAAAAGTAGACTTTTGGTCTAAGTTTACCTTGGTGAATTGGGTCCTATATATTTTTCTAGTCACTTTTGTTGCACTTCAAAGACATAGGTCAAATATAGGACTAAGGGGCATATTGATAATGCCCTAGCGCCACAGTGCCCACATCAACACCTTTCATTTTTTACATTAATGTGGCCCAACAAGGCCAAAATCCATGCACCGTATTTACAGAGTGGCACAATGCCTACATTGCACGACTCTGTAACCCTTAGCGTTATATTATGCTTGCACCAGGTATAATATATGCAAAGGGGTCGTTCCCCCATCAGGGGAGCTGGAAAAATGGCACAAGGAAATCTATGAGAGTTCCTTGCACCATTTTTTACGGCACTTTTAATGCCTGCTCAAGAGCAGGTGTTTAAAGGGGGCTTCCATTCTTTTGAATGGGCACCCATGCACTCTGCAGGAGTAGATCCAACATTTTGGTGCCACTCCTGCAGAGTATATCCATAGCGTCATGAAAAATTATGCTATTGCCCCCTACCCTGCGCCATGGTGCACTGTATTTTAATACGGCGCACAGATGGTGGCGGTAGGGGGATGCTAAGGGGCGCAGGGAAAGTGGCACGGCACTCAGTGCAGCGCCACTTTCCATAAATCTGCCCCTGAGGACCTTATTTAGAGTTTGGCGGACTGGCTACTCCGTGACAAATGTGACAGATATCCCATCTGCCATATTATGATTCCCATAAGATATCATGGAATCATAATACTGCAGGCAGGATATCTTTAACACCATCCCCCAATATCTAAATCAGGCCGTAAGTCTTCTGACAAATTGCTGCTTTTTTTTAACACAGTATATGTATTTGAAAACTCCTCCCACTTTGCAGTCAGAGAAAAAAAGTAAAGCTAATTATGTGGCAGTCAATCTGGGTTACAGGGAATGTGAAAAAGGCTATAGTATGTCATTTTTTGTAACACACAACAAACCTTAAATACCTGCAAATGAACAGTACGCACTCTGCAGTTAAGAAAGTAAAAATGAAGCATGTTTTTTGTATTCTGATGTGTGATGGAAACAAAGATTTTAATAGGATCAAAACAAATCAAAACACTTTACTTGGTGATGCACAAATGACACATTTTCATTAAAAACTGATTTCAAAGCATTATTTGTGAGCAAATAAAACTGTATGGCTGTTCAAATTCACTAAAATCATTCATTAAAAACAATTTTGAACTAAATGACCATTGATTCATTTTTTTACGCAAACAAAGCAGACTACGCAACATTCACAGTGTAATGAAAATTTATTTTTATGTTTTCTTCCGTGTCCATCACAATCAAATCACAAACAACCAGCACTAGACCAGTTCCTGAGAAGTTGACCACTCCTACTATGTTTGTAATACAAAAAGATATTTTGAAGACATACGCACAGCAGTTACCAAAAAACATGAAGAGGCAATTAAAGTGACTGTTAGGAAGCTAATGAGGAAGTATTGAAAATATTTCCAAACATCCTTTATGAAATAGAAAGGTGAAAGTGTTACAGAAGGGAAATTTGTTTGATCCTTTTTTCTATATTTTTTTAGAAAGAGATCTATTTATTTATAGTCATGAGACAATTAAGATTACATTACGTTCACTGAAATTGTGGAGAAAATAAATGTCATAATTCAACCACACAAATTAAATGAATTTAAATGGAACTATAAATGCATGTAATTTAAAAGTTGTAAAATTGTGTATGTGTTTAAAAAGTTGCTTTCTACTGGATTTGACTATAATATTAGATAATCATCATTTGGCATAATGAAATATAAGCATAAAAATAACTTAACTAATTCAGGAATTATGAAAACATTTTTGTGAATATGACGGTCAAAAGTATCACTATTGTAATGGAAGTGGGAAATGTACAATGGAAAGATTATGGAACCATTCTAGTACTGTAGACAAAAATCCCACACTGGCAAGTGCATGCATTCTAAAGACCACTCTACAAAAGGCTTTGGAAAATAAATGGACTTCATAGAAAACCAAGATATTGGTCATGTAACAACGTCCATAGGCACAACAAAGAAACCCGTCACCAAATATCCTTCATTCAGATTATTTCTTCAATTAAATTGATTCATGAAGCTGTTGAGAAATTCCTTGTTCTACATTTCTGTAGCAACTGGTGTTACAAATAAGATTATAAGTGATGTTCTAAAACAAAATACAAGTTTATACTGATATAGTGCCAGAGATTATATTTTAAAACCTATACACAAATTATCTGTATATCTTCACTTCCCACAATGAAGAGACTGTAGAAATCAAATGGAAAATTCTATTCAATAGGATTACTCATGTGAATGAGATACTTGTATGATTTATTTCCTTTCACAATATATTAGACGCAACTCCACTGTACGGCACTACAATCTATGCTCTTAAATTGCACGCACCTCCACTCCACTCTATGCCTCTCCAGTCTATGCCAAATGCAGTAGACACTACTCCGCTATAAGCTATTCTACTCTATGCCATTCCACTATACCCACTCCACTCTAAGCTATTCAACTGTAGACCACTCCACCATATGCTACTCTGCTCTACATCACTCGAGTGAATGGCACTCCACTCTATGCCATTTCATTCTACACTACGGCATTAGGGCCCTCATTACAACCCTGGCGGTTGGTGTTAAAGTGGCGGTAACACCGCCAACAGGACGGCGGTAAAAAAAATGGAATCATGACCATGGCGGAAACTGCCAACACATACAGCCACTTTAACACTCCAACCGCCACGGCAGTAGCAACAAACACTGCGGTGGTAACCGCCAACAGCCAGGCGGAAGATAAGGTTCCACCAACTTGATTACAAGTGGCCTATCTGCCACCTTTTCTGGGGCGGTACCAACGCCATCAAAAGCACAGCGGAAACAGTGTTCTGAAGGGAAACGGCTCACCTTTTGACACTCAAGGAAGAACCAGGATGTCATGGAGGCCGAGCTGCAGGTCTTCCGCATGCTGGTGTATCTGCTCATACACCAGGAGCACCAACGCTGGCAACGACGACCACAGTGAGTACTGCACCTAATACACAAGGAGGGGAGGAAAAAGAGAGTGACACGCAACACTCCCACCCCCACCCTCACCCCCAACACCGTACACAAAAACACATGCAACAACATTACATATACACCCCGTAACCCTCTGGAATAACGCAAGGACAAAAGGAATGGAGTCAAATGAGTGTAGTATTACTTAGAAATATGTTCAGAAATCAAAAACAATATTTACAGTATATACAATATATACAAATGGTGGGACAATGCCCACTCAAAATGTCCGTGGCCCACTGGGCCAAAACACAAAGGCCAAGCCCACACTTGACTCCTGCCTCAATAAGGAGAGAACACTGCAGGGGCATCAGGCCGAAAACACACAGGCATCTCAGAGGGACGGGGAAGGGGGGGCACCTCAGCCAGAAGATGGTACAATGCCACTGCTCCTGGAGGGGCTCCATGCCCACTGCTTGGTCCTGGGGAGTGCAAGGCCAGAGTCTCTCAAGTGGGTGGGTTGCCCACTGCTTGGTCCTGGGGAGTGCAAAGCCACAGTCTCTCAAGTGGGTGGTTTGCGCACTGCTTGGTCCTGGGGAGTGCAAAGCCACAGTCCCTCAAGTGGGTGGTTTGCCCACTGCTTGGTCCTGGGGAGTGCAAGGCCATAGTCTCTCATGTGGGTGGTTTGCCCACTGCTTGGTCCTGGGGAGTGCAAAGCCACAGTCTCCCAAGTGAGTGGTTTGCCCACTGCTTGGTCCTGGGGAGTGCAAGGCCAAAGTCTCTCTAGTGGATGCCTTTTTCCACTGGTTCTGGAGGGGGCTTTGTGCCCAGTGTGCTTCATCCTGCCAAGGATAGGGTGAGTGGATGCCTTCTTCCACTGGTTCTGCAGGGGGCCTTGTGCCCAGTGTGCTTTAATCTGGCAAGGATAGGGTGAGTGGATACCTTCTTCCACTGGTTCTGGAGGGGGCTTTGTGCCTAGTGTGCTTCATCCTGCCCAGGAGGGGATGAGTGGATGCCTTCTTCCACTGGTTCTGGAGGGGGCTTTGTGCCCAGTGTGATTCATCCTGGCAAGGATAGGTTGAGTGGATGCCTTCTTCCACTGGTTCTGGAGGGGGCCTTGTGCCCAGTGTGCTTCATCCTGCGAAGGAGGGGCTGAGTGGATGCCTTCTTCCACTGGGTCTGGAGGGGGCTTTGTGCCCAGTGTGCTTCATCCTGCCAAGGAGGGGATGAGTGGATGCCTTCTTCCACTGGTTCTGGGGTGGGCTTTGTGCCCAGTGTGCTTCATCCTGCCGAGTGTGCTTCATCCAGCCAAGGAGTGGTTGAGTGGATGCCTTCTTCCACTGGATCTGGAGGGGGCTTTGTGTCCAGTGTGCCTCATCCTGGCCAGGATAGGGTGAGTGGATGCCTTCTTCCACTGGTTCTGGAGGGGGCTTTGTGCCCTGTGATGCAGAACATGGGGAGTGCAAGGTCACAGTCACTCACCTGGGTGTCAGACCCACACGATATTTTGTGGGCAGGATGCATGACACACCATGGAGGCAGGACTACAGTCCATCCGCTGGCGGGGACGCTGTACAGTGGTTGCAATGCTGATGCTGGTGTCGGTGCTGCCAGTGGTGGGGAGAGGCTCCAGCCCTTCTCCTGCAGCCTCGGACGGCTGCCCATTGGGGCTACTGCTGACAGTGGTGCTGCTTGTGGCAGTGCAGGAGGCGGTGCTTGCAGCAGTGCAGGTGGTGGTGCTGGCCACGGTGCAGGTGGCGGTGCTGCCAGTGTTGGGAAGAGGCTCCAGCCCTTCCCCTGCAGCCTTGGATGGCTGCCCACTGCGGCTTCTGCTGGCAGTGCATGTGGCGGTGTTTGCGGTGGTCCTTGCGGCGGTACAGGTGGCGGTGCTGGTGGTTGTGGTGGTAGCCTCCAGGCCTTCACCTGCAGCCTGGGATGGCTGAAGTGCCCTGGCTGGTGCTCTGTGCCCCTTCCTGCCCTTGGCAGATGGTGGTGCCTCCTTGGTTCTGGCAGCTGGAGTCTTTGACTTGGCCTTGCTTGCTGGTTGTGCCTCCTTCTCCTTGCTGGATGCTGTTCGGTTCTTGCCCTTGTCAGGTAGCGGAACCTTCTTGGTCTTGGCAGGTGTTGGTGGCACACTGGCTGGGCTGACGGGTGCCTCCTTAGAGCCTCTCACAGCTACAGAAACCACAGCGTCCTTGGACTTGGTGGCTGTGGTGCTGGGCTGGGTTCTGGCCACCCTGGCCCGAGGAAATGGAAGGGGGTAGGGGTAGGGAATAGGTCAAGGGTGGCGAGGAAAAGATTCTTAGCGACATGGGGCAGGAAGAGGGTGAAGGTTTGGGAGTGGAGGAAGGTGTCAGTCTGCTGTGTTTGGGTGCAGGTGCATGAGCTGGATGCTGTTGTGAGGTGGATGGCTGTTGGGTGGGAGTGTGTGTTTGCTTCTGAATACTTTGGGAGGAGGGGTCACAGACACAGTGGGAGAGGACACAGGGGACGTGTGCATGGATGTGGGGTGGTGACTGCCAGTGAGGGGCGTGTAGTGATAGATGTGCTGGTGATGAAGGTAGTGGATGAGGATGTAGTGCATGCAGGTGTGAGTGGAGACGCAACTGGGAGGGAGGTGGATGACAAGGAAGAGGGGGACACAGTGGAGGCAGTGGATGTTGGTGTGTCTGCATGGGGATGGTGCTTGTGTGAGTGCCTGTGAGATGATGTAATTGTAATTGTAATTGTAATCGTATTTATATAGCGCTTACTACCCCTGACGAGGCGTCGAAGCGCTTTTCGATGAGTAGCACGCTACTCCGGTACCCAACAAGAATGTGTGGTGCTTGTCTTTGCCTGAGCCACTTCTGTTTGTTGATGTGGATGAATGCAGGTCTGAAGGTGTGCTTGGCATAGGTTGGGGTTGAAGGGATGGGGACTGGGCAGAGAAAGATGGAGGGGGGAGGCTGGAGACAGGGACAATCGCTGCCATCAGTGCAGAGGCCAGAGCCTGAAATGCTCTCTGTTGGACCGCCACGCCAGAGTGAATGCCCTCCGGGTATGCATTTGTTTTTTGCAAATGCCTTTTGACACCCTGGATAGCATTCGGTAGGGTTGACTGCCCAACAGTGAGGGATCTCAGGAGGTCAATAGCCTCCTAACTGAGGGCAGCAGGGCTGACTGGGGCAGGGCCTGAGGTGCCTGTCCCACTGGTGCCCTCACCGTCGGTGGATTCGGCCTTGAGGCCCATGTGGGATGCAGCTCCCTCCGTTGACGGTGCCTCTGCTCCTCCACCAGATAATGCTAATGCACACAAGGACAGGGTGACAAAACAAGAAGGGTGGGGAGAGACAGAGGATACACTTGGTCAATGACAGCAACAACACTACCGTTAACGCACACAACACACAGGGATCAGCCCTATGCACTAGGCCAGGCACTACTATTTACAAAGCTAGTCACCAGCCCATGGGGTACATTGCCCAACGCCATTGGCTGCACACCTGAAACCAACAGGACCCTGCCCGGTAGTAGATGCCCACTAACACTATTGGGGTTGGAGTGCTTCAGAGCCTGCCCAACAAGGGACCTACCCTGCCAGTTCATCTTGGCCTACGGGCACCCACAGCCCACATCCCCCACCCAGGTACAACCTTAATGCGTGCAAAGTTATGATTCATAAACCCCCTTGTGGCTGCTGTGATGCCTTCAAGTGCCCATCCAACTCCGGATAGGCCACCGCCAGGATGCAGAACATCAGGGAGGTCAGGGTACAATGGGCACCCCTTCCTCATTGGGAGGCCAGCCCCAGCTGGCCCTCCACTGTCTTCCTTGCCCAGGGCGCAGATCCTCCCACCTTTTGCGGCAGTGGGTGCTCAGCCTGTCAAAGACCCCCAGGGTCCACACCTCCTTGGTGATGGCACGCCAAATACCCTTTCTCTGATGGGCGCTGACCTGCAGGAAAATATGCATAGAAAAAAGGGATTAGTCATACCGTCCGGACTGTTACACTCGTGGCCCACAATATCCCTTCCATTCCCTTATGCACAGACATTGACCACCAGACATGCAGCACTCTGTCCAGGACCCCTCAGCCCCTCCCTACACGAGGATTACAAACACCATTATGCTCACAGTGTACTCACCAGTTTGTCTGGCGGACCATAGAATAAAGTGTACTGGGGTAGGACCCCATCCACCAGTCTCTCCAACTCCTCCGAAGTGAAGGCAGGGGCCCTTTCCCCAGACACTTGAGCCATTGTCGCTTCCAGACACAGGTCACAGCAGCACTTGTAGTGTAGGTCCTCTCCTGTTGAAGGTCAGGTAGCAAGTGAGTGAACAGATAGAAAATGGCAGTCACATCTGCGGCAGTGTGTACCGTCACCATCGGTGTACATCGCCATTGGCTCCTGGAACCCATAGGGCCCAATGATAACCAATGCAAAGTTGCACAGTGGAATTACCTCATTTCCACTTGTCTCTCCTCACAGGTCAGGCAGCCACATTTCAGGGGGGCACAGGTCATGGCACCTAACTGCGTCACAGCAGAAATTGGCACATCAACTGACTCTCAAATTTACATACTGTTTCTTTAAAGGAAAAAATGCATTTTTATTTGCACATTATGGGGGTCATTCCGACCCCGGAGGGTGGCGGGCGCCGCCCGCCGGGCGGAAACCGCCCAAACACCGCCCCGCGGTCAAATGACCGCGGGGAGCATTCCAACTTTCCCGCTGGGCTGGCGGGCGATCTTCAAAAGATCGCCCACTGGCCCAGCGGGAAAGCCCCAGCAAAGATGAAGCCGGCTCCGAATGGAGCCGGCGGATTTGCTGGGGTGCGACGGGTGCAGTTGCACCCGTCGCGATTTTCAGTGTCTGCCAAGCAGACACTGAAAATCTTAATGGGGCCCTGTTAGGGGGCCCCTGCAGTGCCCATGCCAGTGGCATGGGCACTGCAGGGGCCCCCAGGGGCCCCACGACACCCGTTCCCGCCAGCCTCTTCCTGGCGGTGTAAACCGCCAGGAACAGGCTGGCGGGAAAGGGGTCGGAATCCCCATGGCGGCGCCTGGGGCAGGGGAAAACCGGTGGGAAACCACTGGTTCCCCTTTTCTGACCGCGGCTTTACCGCCGCGGTCAGAATTGCCCCGGAAACACCGCCAGCCTGTTGGCGGTGCTTCCTCTGCCCTCTGCCCTGGCGGTTTGAAACCGACAGGGTCAGAATGAGGGCCTATGTGTGAATATGACCCTCTGCTCACCGTTTTCCACCGTAGAGTTCAACCGCTGAGAATGAATAGGAGATGGAGACATCCCCTCGTGTACAGACCCCTGGTGGACCTGGCGACAATGGAGCACAGACACATTATCCTTACCTACAGACTTGATAGGGCCACAATTAAGAACTGTGTGCCCAATTGGAGCCAGACCTGATTTCAGCTATCCGCCAGCCAACAGGTATCCCCTCTCTAGTGCAGGTCCTGCCAATGCTCCATTTCCTGGCAAGTGGTTCCTTCCAAGCAACAGTGGCCATGGGATCAGGGATGTCTCAGCCAATGTTCTACAACGTGTTGACCAGAGTGTTGTCTGCTCTGCTGAAACACATGCGCAGCTACATCTTATTCCCCCAGGTGGAGGATCTGGCCACAGTGAAGGCTAACTTTTATGAGCTGGGACATGTCCCCAACATCATTTGTGCCAATGATGGTACACATATAGCATTTGTTTCCACTCGCCCAGAGAAATGAACAAGTGTTCAGGAACAGAGAAAGCTTTCACTCTCTGAATGTGCAGATGGTGTGTTTGGTGGACCAGTACACCTCCCATGTGAATGCCAGGTATCCTGGCACTATGCATGATGCCTTTATCTTCAGGAATAGCAGCATTCCATATGTGATGTCTCAACTCCAGAGGCACTGGGTGTGGCTAATAGGTGAGCCCTTGGTCCCCACCCAGTTGATATAGGTATATGGGTGTGGGGTTGTCCCTAAAGGTGAGTGTGTGTCTAACAGGTATGCCTCAATATTTTCAGGTGACTCTGGTTACCTCAACCTCTCTTGGCTACTGACCCCAGTGAGGAAGGCCAGGACAAGGGCAGAGGAACGTTATAATGAGGCACATGGGCGAACAAGGAGGATCATTGAGAGAACCTTTGGCCTCCTGAAGGCCAGATTCTGGTGCCTCCATCTGAACGGAGGAGACTTGTACTACTCACCCAAAAAGGTGTGCCATATCATTGTTGCATGTTGCACAACCTGACCTTGAGATGCCAGGTTCCTTTTCTGCAGAGGATGAGCCTGGAGATGGTCGTGTGGCGGCGGTGGAGCCTGTGGACAGTGAGGAAGAGGAGGCATAGGAAGAAGATGTGGACAAAAGAAGTTCACTCATTCAACAGTACTCCCAGTGACACACAGGTAAGACACTGTAACTTCACTTTCCATTGCAGTTTTGTGTTAGACATTGAACATGGCAGTCTGATTTCCCTATGTCTATGGCCACTTACTGTACCCTTTGGCATTTCTATTTTCAGATCTCTGTGCCCCACTCTGGCTCCTGGTGTGTTTACGGCTGCCCACTACAGGTCATACCTATATATATAACTGTACATTTGAATTGCAATGTTTACAGCTTGTTAAACTAATACATATTTCATTCATGTTCCAAGAGTGTTTATTTATGTGCTAATAAGTGGAGGGGGTATTGCAATGGGCTGGGTTGCTGATGGAGGAAAGTCCGGGGTAGAGTCCAGTCTATTTGTATCACAGGTGCATTGTCCAAGGGGGCATAGGAAGGGGAGCAATGGCAGTACAAGGTGGACAGGGTGACAGAGTGGGACACAAGGGTGACATTGAGGAGAGTCTTAGTTCCTGTCGGGGTCTTGGCAATGTTCTCTAGCTTCCGCCTGGATTGCAGGGACCGTTTGCAGGGTGGTTCTCCTTCTGTAGGGGGTGGGGTGCTGGTGGCCTGTTGGTCCTGTGGCAGGTGCCTCCTGTCTACTAGTGTCGGCAGAGGTGGAGGGCTGTTCTTCGGTGTGGCTTGTGTCAGGGACCCGTTGTTGTGCCACTGTCTCCCTCATGGTGTTGGCCAAGTCTGCCAGCACCCCTGCAATGGTGACCAGGGTGGTGTGGATGTGTTTCAGGTCCTCCCTGATCCCCAGGTACTGTCCCTCCTGCAGTAGCTGGGTCTCCTGCAACTTGTACAGTATCTGGCCCATGGTCTCCTGGGAATGGTGGTATGCTCCCAGGATCCCTGCAAGTGCCTCGTGGAGAGTGGGTTCCCTGGGCCTGTCCTCCCTCTGTCGCACAGCAGTCATCCCAGTTTCCCTGTTGTCCTGTGCCTCTGTCCCCTGAACCGTGTGCCCACTGCCACTGACCCCAGGTCTCTGATTGTCTTGGGTCTGTGGGGTTGCCTGGGGTCCCTGTAGTGGTGGACACACTGCTGATTGACGTGTCCTGGGGACAGAGGGATGGGCCCGCAGGGTGGGTGCTGTGCTGGTGTTTCCTGAGGGGGAGGCTTTGTGGTGGGTTGGGACTGTGGCAGGGTAACCACCTGTCCAGAGGTCCCTGATGGGCCAGGTTGGTCATCGTGATCCAGGCATGCAGATCTGCTGTCATCACTGTGGGTCTCTTCTGTGGGGGGGGCCTGGATGTTGGTGGCATCTCCTCTCCGGTGATATAGAGTGGGGGTACTGTGTTTGTATGTAAATGCAGTGTTATTGTATCTGCGTGTGCCATCTTGTGCATGGATAGGTTTCCCATTATGGTTGTTATTAGCAGGGCACATTTTGGTTGTGTGAGATGTTATTGGTTTGGCTAAGTGATTGTCACTAGTGTGCATGCTGTGGTGATGGGTGTCCATGTAGGTCTGTGATGGTGGTCCGTGCATTGGTGTTGCATGCAGGGCTTGGTATTGGGATGGGTGGTTGTGATAGTGGGATATATGTGAGGTGGTGGAGTGATGGGGGGAGGTTAGGGGTAGGAGTTTGTGATGGCATGCAGGTAGGGGGATGATAGTAGTAAAGATTTGACTTACCAGAGTCCAGTCCTCCTGCTACTCCTGTGAGGCCCTAAGGATGCATGATCGCAAAGACTTGCTCCTCCCATGTTGTTGGTTGTGGGGGAGGAGGTGGGGGTCCACCGCCAGTCCTCTGTACGGCTACGTGGTGTCTTGCTACCACGGAATGCACCTTCCCCCGTAGGTCGGTCCACCTCTTCCTGATGTCATCCCTTGTTCTGGGGTGCTGTCCCACGACGTTGACCCTGTCCACGACTCTCCACCATAGCTCCATCTTCCTTGCAATGGGCGTCTGCTGCACCTGTGATCCGATTAACTGTGGCTCTACCTGGATGATTTCCTCCACCATGACCCTTAGCTCTTCCTCAGAGAACCTGGGGTGTCTTTGTGGTGCCATGGGTGTAGTGTGAGTGGTATGTGTGAGGGTGTGTGGGATTATGTGTTGGGGTGTGTGCTGTGAGGTGCGTGAATGATGTATGGGTGATGGTGTTATGTGGCTCAGATTCAGTGGGTGCTCCTGGCTTGTCTCTCTCTCTCAGTTGGGAATATTTATTTTCGTTGTAAGGGGTTGTGGGTATTGTGGGTGGGTGTTTTATATTGGATTGGGTGTGTGGGTGTGGTGTGTATATGTGTGTCAGGTGTGTATAGTTTGAATTGTCCAATGTGGTGTAGTTTGTTAGTGTGTGTGTATTTTGAGCATGGCGTTGTGTACCGCCAATGGTTTACCGCGGTTGAATGACCGCCGTGGTGATTCGTGGGTCATGATGCTGTGGGCGTATTTCTGTTGGCGTAATGGTGTGGGTTTTGGTATCACCAGTTTATCACTGACCTTTGGGCTGGCGGACTTGTGTGGGTGTCTGTACAGTGGCAGATATCAATGTGTGCGTCATAATACCCGTAACAGTATACCGTCGCGGTCACGGTATGTTGGCGGCTGCCAGCACAGCGGTCGGCGGCATTTACCACCAGGGTTGTAATGAGGGCCTCAATGTACCCCACTGCACTGTATGCTATTGCACTCTACCCCACTGAACTGTATGCCATTCCAATCTACGCTACTCCACTGTACACCTCTCCAACACCTGTCCACTGTACGTTACTCCACTATTTGCTATTACACTCTATGCCACTCTATTGTACAACACTCCACTCTACGCCACCCCACTCAACGCCCATACACTGTACACAACTCCACTCTATGTTATTACACTGTATGCCACTCCAATATATACTACTCCTTTATATGCTATTCCACTCTATTCCTTTGCACTACGCACAGTCTACACCACTCCACTGTATGTCACTCCACTGTACACTATCACACTTTATGGTATTTTACTCTATGCAACTCCACTGTACTCCACTCTATGCTATTACACTGTATACCACTCCCCTGTTCACTATTACACTGGATGCAATTTCAATCTTCACCACTCTACTGTCTGGTTGTAATGGGCCAACTGACAATGAGTCGGCCCAGCAGTACCCCGGGGGCACCATCACGTCTGGAGTATGTGACCCGGACGTGAGTCAGACACCAACTAATCAGGCAGCGTGTCCGGTCGTGGGAGGGGATTCCAAATACCTACCGGGACGGACTGGAGAGCGAGGACGGCAGGCAGTGGCAGCACCAGCGGAAAAGGCACATCGGGAGTCTGTCCAGGTAAGGAGTGCGGCGGACACCACAGCAACGAACGATGTGCCGTACGAAACGGCACCGATGGAGAAGACACCAGGCCCAGGAGGAGGAACGCGACGATGGCGGCCCATTCCTCGTTCCAGCGTCCAGGTGGAGGAACAGAAGAGAAGGTGGCAAGACCAGCATACCGGCCACGCTCTGGGGAGAGTGTGGCCCTGCCAGGTACGGTCCTAAATAGGACGAGGGACTAGAAACAACAGAACCAGTGGGAGGAGGGAGGCGGCAAGATGGAGTAAAGGACGGCTGAATGTTTATTATTGTTTTATTGTTCTTTCGTTTGGGGTAGTGCAATAGGGTTTTCCTAACAAGCTCAGTATATAATAAAAGAACGGCCTTGCAGTGACAATATAGAAGGAAGTACAAACCGAAGACAGTAAAGAGTGATGTCAGACTCTTGTTTTTTTTTATTTTCCTCTTTTTTTTTTTAAAGCGTTTTTTGTTGTGAAATATTAGAAAAACAAAACAAGGAGGAAAGGAAACCAACCCCTTTCATTTACTAAATCTGAGAGGATAAAAGGACAGAAAAAGGGTAAGAGAAGATACCCCAGAAACAGGGACAGACAGGAAAAAGACAGAAGAATAGACAGCAGAAGAAAAAAAGAGGACAAGGAAAGCTAGTAAACGAGAACAGTACAAGAACTAGAGAAGAAGAGAAAAACAGACAGTAAGAGGAAGTCAGAGAAAGAAAAGGAGAGCAAGACAGCCCAGGGAAGTAGGAATAATACTTACCCGTCCACCAACAGTTCTTTTTCTTCTTCTTTTCCCCAGGCGCCTCCTGAGACACCATCTGGAAGGAAAAGAAAGAAGAAGATGAAGACCCCCTGAGCCGTTAAAGAAGAACAAGGAGTGGCAAAGCCACAAACAACATAACAGAAAGAAACTAACAAAAACAGTAAACGACTAGTACAACAGCACAAACTAATAAAGAAAAAATACATTATAAGCACTGGCTGCGAGTCTTCCTTACGGTGGCCCTGTAACACTGGTATTCCCCTCTATCCCACTCCACTGTATGCCATTCCATTCTATGCTATTCCATTGGATGTCACCCTACTGTATGCCACTTCACTGTATGCTGTTACACTCTACCCCACTCCACTGTTCACCACTCCAATCTACACCACTCAATTGTACGCTATCCCATTGTATACCACTCCACTGCACAATACTCCCCTCTACGCCACTCCAGTGTACTCTCCTTCACACTACATAACACCACTCTTCAAAACTCTACTACACTCTATGCCAATTTACTAGATTCTACTCTACTCTACCCCATACACTCCACGGTCCAAATTTGTTCTCAACTCTAAGCCTGTTCTATCTATTGTACAACACTCTGCGACAGTTCCTAATACTCTACAACGCAGCGCTCCACTCTGCTGTATAAGATGCCACTCAAATTCATAGAAGTTTCCTCATCACTATGCTGCACCACTTCAATGTATGCCACTCCACTCTACACTACTCCACTGTATGCTATTCTACTCTATGCCACTCCACTATTCTACACTATGTTGTACGCTATTCCACTGTATGCTATTCCACTGTATGCTACTCCACTTTACATTAATCCACTCTATGTTACTACAGCGTATGCCACTCCACTCTACACCACTCCCCAGTACAGCACTCTCCTCCACTCTATGAAAGTCTGCAAAATGTTATGGCTATCTGCAACACTATGCTCCACTCTATCCCGTACACTCCACTTTCCAAGTCTACACTCCCCTATGTGCACATACACTTCATTATACATCACTCTAATTCATCTATACAACACTTTTCTATATTTTAAGACACCACTCTACTGTACAAAGTCCCACCCCAATTTATAAAAGTTTACTGCATACACTATGCCACTCCACTGCACTACATGACACTCTACGTCATGCAAATGCACCCCATTATACTCTGCTCCACAATATGTTACACTTCTCCAATCAACTCATCTCCACTGCACAAAACTTTCCCTTACTCTATGCTACTGTGCAACAATCCACTCTACATAGCTCCACGGTTTAACAAAAATCTGTCTATGCAACTCTACTTTATGCTGCTTTGTGCTATTGTACTCTACAAAACTGTATGCCAGTCCACTCTAACACATGGTACTACACTGTACTGTACAAAGCACGACAAAACCTTATGCCACTCTACCATACGGTAGTCTACAATACTTTCCAATACTGTACAGCACGCCACTACACTCTACTGTGTACCACAGTACTCCAATTTATGACACTTTATTCAACTCTATGCTACGCCACTCCACTCTACTGCACTCCTTGCCACTATAGTTTACGATATGCCACTCCACTCTATTACACTTTACCACACTCCACGCTACACCACTCCAGCATATGCCACTCCTCTTTACTTCACCCTACTACCCTTTAGCCCACTCTAAACCACTGTACCATTCTCTGCTCTACACCGCTTCACTGTTCAACACTCTCTTCCACTGTACTCTATGACATTACACTCGATAATACTCCACTCTACATGACCTTACAAACTCGGAAACACTCTACTCTACTCTATGACAGTCTAAGGTACTCTACTATACTGTATGCCATGCCAGCCAACTGTACAACTCGTTGCTACACTCTACAATACTTGACCCCACTATAAAAGACACCATGACACTGAACTATATAACACTTTACTACACTGTATAATACAATTCACTCTACCCTACTCCACTCTATTCCACTCTGCAATACTCCACTCTTCAACAATAGACTTTACAACACTCTCCATCAATATACTGTACAACACTCCATATAACAAGACTCCGCTCAACGACACTTGACTCTACGATTTGAAATATATTTTTATTAGAAATTTAAAAAAACATTGAAATCAAATGAAAAAACAAAGGTTGAAGCTTAGTAATAGTTTTCCCTGTACAAACTTAAACTACACAAACTTTCAAAATTCTCAAATTATAGTTATCACTTTCATTTACAATTTATCCACCACTTTTAGTTATTATAAGTAGAGCACCTTGTTAAACACTATTTTCATCTTGCTAACCAGATAACACTACCTAACCAGTCAGTTCAAACTTTGTCCTGTCATATATCCATTGTCGTCCTCCTCATTTTCTTAACATTAATTTTGTGGTCATTTACACCATGCATCTCTCCCAGTCTCCCTTGACCATTTGCCCTGTGTTCTATCTTGTACCCCAAGTTTTCTTGTACCCCAAGTTTACTTCCCTGACTACTGTCTGGTTCAAGGTACAGTCACTAATGGGTTTCACTTTGCTCAGTGACTTTCCTATATTCTTTACCAGAGTCCTTCTAAAGAAAAATATTTTGTTCTGTCTCTGACTGCATGTCTCCTTCTCAGTTTTTTCGTAACAGTTTATGTTTTGTTCTGCCTCTGGCGCCATATCCCGCTCTCATTGTTCCCCAAAGGTTTGTGCTTTGTTCTGTCTCTGATTGCATGTCTCTTTCTCAGTGTTACCCTGACAGCTTGTGCTTTGCTCTGTCTCTGACCCTGTGTTTCTCTCTCAGTGTTCCCTGACAGTATGTGCTTTGTTCTGTCTCTGAACCCACATGTCTCTGTGTTTTATGAGATTTTACTTTATTCTGTCTCTGACCCCATGTCTCTGTCTGTGTTCCCTGACAGTTTGTCTTTGTTCTGTTTTTGACCTCATCTCTCTGTGTTCCCTGAAAATGTGCGCTTTGTTCTGCCTCAAACCCTGTGTCTCTCTCAGTGTTCCCTGACAGTTTGTGCTCTGTTTTATCTCTAATCCAGTCTCTCTCTCTCTCATTGTTCTATGACAGTTTGTGCTGTGTTTTGTCTCTCACCCAGTTTCTTTCTCTCTCACACGTTCGCTGACAGTTTGTGCTTTGTTCTATCTCTGACCCAGTCTCTCTCTCTCTCAGTGTTCCCTAACAGTCTGCACTTTGTTCTGTCTCTGATCTCCCGTCTCTCTCTCTCTCTCTCTTTCTTTCTCTCTCTCTGTGTTCGTTGACAGTTTGCACTTTGTTATATCTCTGACCCCTTTAAATCCCTCTCTCAGTGTTCAACGACAGTTTATACTTTGTTCTGTCTCTGATCCTGTGTCTCTCTCTCAGTGTTATATGACAGTCTGTGCTTTGTCCTTGTCGCGTAGGCTCTCATTATTCTAATGAGACTACGGGATTTTGAACAGCAAGATCGTCCACAGTGTGGGAGACTGAGTCTGACCCACGGTGGGTGACACATGTCGCTCCAAATCCGGGTTATGCTCCGGCTAAATAGCAGTGCCTCATCTCTCCCAAAAGGTAGAGATGATTGGGCAGCCGAGCGCATGACATATCAAACTTCTCAGGGAAGTCGTGGTCACTCAGGTCGCATCCGGTTCTCTCATTCATAATTCGGTCTCATATATAAATGACAATGAAAGCAGTATACGTTTTAAAGACTGTTTAATGAAACGACTGCATCTTAGATAGCAAAGCTTGAGCTGCAATAACTAGAATGACACAACATAACAATATTAAAATGGTGACGATGAGAGTAAAGCATAAGAATAATGCTATCATATTGCCATTAAAGTTGATGGACTATTTTCTATCTGAAGCATAATTTGAGCATGGCATGTTAAGCTCTAATCCTGCCTTTCAGGTTCCCCCGTCAGGACATCAACCCCCATACCTGAGCAAAGGCCTGTAGTCTGTGTTAGCATCTGCAGCGAAGCATTCAGCATACAGTTGTGGTTCCCTGGCTGGAATCTCTCTCTTAACGTGTAATGGGACTAGGAAATGTTTTATAATAACACAGCTAATTTTCTAAGAAAATGTCCCTACGTAAGGATGTGTACTTTCTACGAATGTTCGAGACTAAACTTCTACCACGTTCACCGGCAATGTACCAAACTGTAGCCTTGACTGAAGCACAGAGTGATCAAGAATGTGTTGTTTGAGAACACAGTGCTGGGCTAAGCAAAATAGTTAGATAGAAGAAATTAAAACAAGACCGTAAAACTGGTTATTATAAAAATAACAATGCAAAGCTGAATAGAATATATCTAGGTCAAGGTGCACAGCGGCCTAGTGTATTAAACTAACGTGCATGGAGCTATAACCAAAATGGCTACACAACACCCTCCCCTTGTCGGTTGAAAGTGGTTCAAGCCAAAACTAAAATTTCTCAACCTAAGATATATATAAAACCCTAGTCAATCTTGACAAGTTAAAAGGACACACAAGCACACTACTTGGCAATTTAAAACATGAGCATGTGACTTATAACCAAATTCAATGAAAATGTCAAACTTAGAAAAGTTCCAAATTAAGTACGAGTCATGGAAAGTAGGAGATCTTCCACTTCGGCAATGGACAGAACCGGAAAGTCCGTGCCAGAAATGATCGAGGAGCAAGTGTGTTCCATAGCCCCAGTATCAACCAAGGCGGCATCCTGTGGAGTACCCATTGATGAGTTGATAGCAACTTCCTCCAGGAAGGGTAACTCATAATTAGCTTCACTTAGCAAACGCAGCCTCAGTGCGCATGTCTGGTAATGAACCCTCAGCGAGAACATCAACAGATCAGCATCTATTGCTGGGGGGGCGCTGCTGTGAAAGACAAACTTCCAGTGCATGTTCAAAAGAGCACCAAAGGCACCGGAACACGGGCTGCACACAATACAAAGCCGGTCTGAATGACAAAGACCAGTCACACTCCAAATGCTCCAGAAGTGTTGCTCCAAAATGCTGCATCATACGTTCACAACACAGCTGCACTGATGGGAGCACCGTAATTTGCCCTTGTTGCGGCGGGACAGCCATTGCACATAAACAACAGCAACAGCAGGATGCCAGCTAATAAAGCCAAAGTTATCGGAAATCCCCCAAAAATACTACAGAAAATTGAGTGGATAGCTGAAGGTATCAAACAGAATATGGAGGAGAAGGTGTGAACAAAACCAGTACCAACAGCTTTGAAACAATGTGCTATTCCAGTCGTGTTGGAAGCATTAAATATTCGTCCCACGAGTTCACCAAAGTGTCTCAGAAAGTTCGTATTTTACAGGGACTGTATTTCAGCTGATGACCTTGCCACTTGAAGTGCATAGGTCTTGCGCGCAGATGCAAGGGCCACATGCTTTTGAAACAATAAAGCCTTGAGTCTACTTAACTAGTCAAAATTCACTTTTGAAGTAGCAATGTAAGGCCAGATATCAGCTACCTCCTTAAATTTAGGTGGGGGAAACAGTACGTTCCCGCAACATGTAACGACCTTAGAGACCGAAACAACGTAAACTATGCCGGCTCGCATGCCACAACAGTCTTCACTATTGAGAAGGACGTAGCTGGCGTTTGAAAGCACCTGGAACGTAGGTCTAATCAAGGGGACTGGAACTCCCTTAAGATAACAAGCCAAATTTGCAGCCGAGGCGTTACACGCCCCATGCAAAGACAGCTGTATACAAATCGAATGGCTGACTGAAGTCTTGCATTCACTACCGCTAAGAAAGACCTCTTTCATGCCATTGAAGCATTTGTACGAGAAGGGAAGCTCCCACACCTCATGGATGTAACTATCCCCCAGCTTTTCATATCTGCCTACCGGAATGTGTTTCAAACAGGAGGTGAATTGTAATGTGGAAATAGGCATTAATAACCCAGTGTATTAACCACTCTGCCAATGGTATTTCTGCCACGGTAAAAGGCAACTTTTCTAATTTCTCAATGTTAAGCATGACACAAGTCGCTTCTTTCTTAGCCATTAGCTGTTGTTGTCGCGTCAGATTAAATGAAGAAAATATCTCCCTTTCACTGACGTGCTGCCATGGAACGTGACCCGCCTTCAATGTTTGAAGCTTCCAACTCAACTGCATAATGAACCTGATCTGACTCTGTCCATGGTATAAAGAAGACATATCAGATTGTACAATGTCTATAGCAGAAGAGGCAATGTTGTTAATTGTATATATCCGGTCGGACAAGGTGTTAATCCCATTATCCACAACAGCTAATGCCTTTTTTTGATTTTCCTGATCTATTTGCCTTAACCGGGCAGCAGCATCTTGTTGGGAAAGTTTCCATATTTCATTGTATACTGCGTAACTTCGTACGTGGTGTTTTGGGGCCTGACAAGAAATCTTGTAAGTCAGTGCTGTTAGACAGGAGACTGAGGTGTTCTTTAACCGCGTTCAGTGAGGATGACTTTAGCCACTGTTGGCATAATTTTCCTACACTATATGTTGTAATGATATCTGCATGTTCTGGAGATATATAGCGAGGGTCTGGCCTACTCGTCCTAAAACCCCCTGAGGAGTTAATAAAACGCTGATGACACCCATTGGTATCTATTGGCCACAATAACCACCTGCCTGGACGTGTCAGTGAAGCATTAAACTTACCATTCTGGACCCACTCATCGAGCTCATCTTTAGTTGCATTCGTATATTTTTGCCATTTGTAAAATTTTGCAGGGGCAGGTATACTGGCCATGTTTAATTCTCTGATTGTTGCTAAGCCTAAACAACTTGTTTTTTGCACAGTTTCATTTAAGAAGATCATCTGAACAGGAATAAGACATGCTCTAAACAATGTTTCTTTTCCCTTAATTTGCCAATTTTTTGTTCCCCAGACACTTTTCAGATCAATTGATTTGGACCAATATTCATAGCCTTCTGTTGATAACCGGGAAACAAAAGATTCCGAATATATACATTTCATATTAGTCAATAACATGTGTATATCCTTAGTAGGTGGTACCTTAAAGTAATACGAGTCAGCATTCTTTTGATTGTGCCCAGAAAAATATGCAAACTTTTCAGAATATGTTCTAGAACTCCCTTGCGGTGGAGTTGGACAATGTTCCCATTGCGTGTAATTAAATACCATTTTGGGACTGCTCGCTCTATGTATGAAGTGGTGCCCATAATAATTATAGCAAAACATATCACCATAATTTTCTTTAAATTGGTAAACATCTTCGTTTTCAAAGACAGTATAATATTGCAATTCTGTCATCATAGAATCAACTGTTTTCACATCCCAATCGTCAGATACAATGCCTGGTATTACTATATCATTCATTGATAATTTGAACACATACAGTATTTGAATAATTTCCGTGAGACCATATTTATCAAACATTTCTTTGTCCCAAACAATCCCATCAGGAATGGGCACTGCGGAAATGTTCACAAAGGATAAATCTCTTTGAACTTTGTGTGACGAAAAATGTTGTTTCAAAACCTCCTCCACCTGTTCAACTGTTGATCTTTCAGGAAGAAAATGACCATGTAATAATAAGAAAAAGGTAATAACAAAACCAATCCAAATTAGAAAAGCTAGGACAGTCAGAGAAAGACATATATAGTTCCATGGAAAAATGAAATACGTTTCTTTAAGCCAGTTTGTAAGTTTACGTGCACTTGACAAATCAGCTGTCGAAGAGGCAAATGAGTCTGAGAAATCATCGTTGGAGTCGGCAAAATAACCAGAGGCAGTTCGTGCAAATAGCATAGCTGTTGTCAGTGGTGGAGTTGGTGTTTCCTGTGGTGGCACACTATAGACAGCACCATCCGTTTAGTTTGTAGTCAAGTTGACTTGGTCAAATGTTTCTAAGTTAGTGGATGTTAGTGGAACTAATGCAAGATCATCTTCCACCCTCCCCAAGCTCAGAGAGGTATCAGTGTTGGTATAAACAACTTGTAGTGCAACGTCTTCGCCAGTAGTGAGAGGGATTCGGGAACTACTGGATGTTCCTCTTGGTCGGCTGTGCAGGATTGGCCACATGGTGTAATTTGCCATTGTCAATTGAGACAAAACGATTTTCTTTGGCACCCGCCAACTGTGGTAGAATAACAGTTCTGGTACCGTGTATCCCTAGTACAGGGACTGGTGTTCAATAAGAAGGGCCAAATTCATTTTTCCCTGTGACTTTTTCACGTACAAGATCCCCAACTCTGGGAATCCAGCCGGTAGATGTTACTGACACATCCTTAATTCCTGTGGAGGTGGCACTTTTGGAAGAATTATCATCACGGAACTGTTGGAATTCCTGTAAGACAGTGACACATTCATTTATGTCAAAATGTGTTTCTGCTGCCTCCACGCCAGGACCATCAAGATCCAGAACATACACTTGAGTTCCAAACAGGTACGACCTCCCAGGGGCCTTCTAGGCAGATTATTTAGTGCTCTCTGGACTCCATACAGGTGATTAAGCCAACTACGATCTGTACCTAAGACTCTGGCTGTTAAGGATTGCTTTAAATCGCAGTTTAATCGCTCCCCAACACTATTTCCCTTGGGATGAAATGGAGACGAGTACTGTAGTTGGACCCCCAACGAAGCCATGGTGTCCCTGAATGCCCTTAAGGCGAAAGCAGGGCCCTGGTCCGAATGGAAGGCCGCAACTGCATATGTACTGATAAAGGCTCGCAAATCTTTAATAACAGTCCGAGCGTCAGCCGAGCGTTGTGGCCACGTCCATACAAATCTGGAGCATGAATCAACAGCGACTAATATGTATTTGTTTGCACTATCAAGTGATAGGGGACCGCAATGGTCCAAGTACACACACTGTAACGGTTTATTTGAAATTAAAAGGGGTGAATGCGGCGGGCGCATGGCCATGGAAACTTTGATTTGTTGACAGATGTCACAACAAAGGACATACTGCTTAGTCTCTTTGTAGAGACCTGGCCACCAATAACAGGCATGTAAGATTGGAATTGTAGCCGCCACAAAAGCATGTGCAGATGCCACCCCCTCATGCGCTGCTTTAATCAATTGTGGTCTTATATCTTTATTAGGGATATCTCGTACGCCTACGCCTGATATCTTAACTTCACCGTTCAGCATACTTCCCATATGATAATGATATGTGTAAGGAAATCCTTTAGGATGGGGCATACCATCAGCCGTAGATTTCACGGCAGCCTAAATGTCTGTGTCTGGTTTAGAACTCGAGCGAGTCAGTGCAGCTACAGTGGCTACTGCCACTGTTGACTTTGCAGCTTCATCAGCCAATGTATTTCCAGCAACATGTATTCCAATGCGCTGGTGTCCAAGTGTATATACAACATGGACATTCGGTAGCGGCTCTTTCATGTCAGCTACCTCCCCCCACAGTAGTCTGTGTTTAATGGTGTTGCCTTTGGAGTCTCTGAACCCATTCTGGCGCCAATAATGCAAGTATTCATTAAAGGACTGGACACAATAATATGAATCACAAACAATCAGTGTAGGCTGTGCCGGATCCGTGTGTTCCAGTGCCATCAGCAGAGCTTTTAGCTCAGCCAATTGTGCTATACAATCCCCTAGGGTCTGTGTAAAGGTATGTAGAGGATAAAATGTATCCCCTTCCATATAGCCACTTACGACTGCGCAAGCAGCAGAATATTGATGTTTAGTTCCAATTGCAGGTTGTGCAGAGCCATCAGTGTACATGACTCCATGATACTGATCAATAGGCAAGGTATTTGCCGCAACTGGATATTCTACTTCATATTGTAGGAATTCCTGAGTTTGTAACTTTGGGTCAAAAATTTAGTCTACATCAGTGGTTGTCAGAGACGTAGCCCATTGTATCCAACGTGGATGTAGTGCTTTTGTGCTCGGAACGCTAGCTTTTGTAACAGCCTCTAGGGCTGGGATTGGAGACACAACAATAATGCATTTTCCTTGGGCAAGAGGTCTTTCTTTAATAATAGCCATCTGTACAGCAGTAGGAATCTTCTTTGTGGGAGCAAAGCGTTGTTCATCTGCTGAATCCAAATGTGATTTGTATGTAATCGGGACTGTCTCACCTTCATTAAGTGTCACATAGGTGAAACCGATGGCCCCATCTATCACCCTGATGACCAAATGTGTTTTATTGTCCCTTGTGTGTAAATGTTGTTCTGCAAGCATGTCCGTCTGCAATTCTCTAAGGATGCGTGTATGTTCAGTTGTCCAGAATTTACTTTAAAAATCGGGACGTATTAAGTCATGTAAAGGTTTTATGCGCGGAGCATAATCTGGAATGTAGGTTCTGCCAAAATTTAAGAAACCCAATAATGATTGTTTTTTTTTTAATGTATTCGGTGGTTGTAACTGTGCGCACTTTTCTAAGAATTGTGGCACTAGGCTCTTCCCTTCACTGGACAGCTCATATCCTATAAACAGGATGCTGAGGCAGGCAATTTTTGTTTTTTTTAAATTAAATTTGTAGCCAAATTCGGCAAACCCTACAACAATGCAGGCTACCCATCGTAAATGTTCTATTAATTAATCATCTGTGAGATATATATCATCTACAAAGGACAATGCTTCAGGGTCGATCTCGTGTAAAATGGCAGTGACACGAGCCGCGAACAGTCCTGGGCTGTTCTTATACCCCTGAGGTAAACAACAGAATTTTTCTGAGAGCCTAGTGCGCTAAAGCTTGTTAAATCTCTGCTTTCAGGCGCTATATTCTGGCAGAAAAATCCATTGGAAATGTCTAGTACTGTTTTATATTTTTTACGCACTATGAGTTCCCCCCTCCAGAATACCGCACCGCGGTCGTAAGACCGCTGCGGTGATTCTGGGTTTTCCACTGGGCTGGCGGGCGACCGCCAAAAGGCCGCCCGCCAGCCCAGTGGAAAACAACCTTCCCACAAGGACGCCGGCTCTGAATGGAGCCGGTGGAGTGGGAAGGTGCGACGGGTGCAGTTGCACCCGTCGCGAATTTCACTGTCTGCAATGCAGACAGTGAAATTCAAAGTGGGGCCCTCTTACGGGGGCCCCACGACACCCCATACCGCCATCCTGTTCCTGGCGGCAGAGCCGCCAGGAACAGGATGGCGGTATGGGGTGTCAGAATCCCCATGGCGGCGCAGCGAGCTGCGCCGCCATGGAGGATTCTTTTGGGCAGCGGAAAACCGGCGGGAGACCGCCGGTTTTCCTCTTCTGACCGCGGCCAAACCGCCACGGTCAGAATGCCCTGCGGGGCACCGCCAGCCTGTTGGCGGTGCTCCCGCCAACCCTGGCCCCGGCGGTCCATGACCGCCGGGGTCAGAATGACCCCCTATGTTGCTCATTAGTGCAGTGCTATGTGAATTTTGTATAGCATAGGTGCGTGTATGACTATTTAAATGTCTGTAGTCTAAGACTATTCTGTATGAATGGTCTGGTTTAGCTACGGGGAATAAAGGGTTATTCATTGGCGAGACACAGGGTTCAATCACACCCTGGTACTCTAATTGCATGAGTATTTGTCTCACTGGTGCTTTTGCTTCATGTTTTATATGATACTGCGGTTGTGGCTGAGGTTCACTTTTAATGGGAATTACATGGTAGGGGAATGTTAATCCCATCCTACATGATTTCTGTATAAAGCAGGTGCTTGCGCTAGAGCCCATTCAATGGAATAGGATTCAGCTAGTTCCTCTGGAACAAGGGGCAAGAAGGAAGGCTTAATGACATCTTCTCCATATGGGCAGGTACGGACAAAGTCAGGCTGCCAATCTTGTTCGGCCAACAAGACATCATACACTTTTACTATGCGATCCCAAAAGATTGCGTCTATTGTGCGTTCAATGTCTCCTTCTAATTGTAGCGTTACTTTGTAAACCCTATCAGGCTTGGAGACACGCATGTCCGCTGTTTCTACTTGTATAAAGTCATCAGTTGCTTTCACCTCCAGATGCTCTAGAAGATTCTGGCGAACTATTGTGACCTCTGCCACCCTGTCTAGCAATGCTAGAGCCCAATTCTTGTTCTTCAAGAGGACCCTCTTCCTGTGTGGCATGTCGGACTGCGACTGCTGCCACCTTTTTCATTTTGAATTGTGTTTTTTGTTGGGCGGGTTTCTCTTCCTTTTTAACAGAAACCTCCGAAGAGTGTTGGGATTCCTGTCTCGGTTTCACGTACTCTGTTCTTCACTCTGATCGCCCACCTCTCTCATTTCTCTTTTCCGATGAGTCCTGAAAGGAACGAGATTGGCGTGTGTCAGTATATTGATATCCATCAGGCGTTTTGATATTATCTCTATTTCTGAGATTATACCTATTCTGTGGAGATTCTCCCCTTTCTTTCTTAGGCGTTTGTTGCTTTTTATCCCACTGTTTCTTATTACCCTCAGGTTGTTGTTTGGGGCTATCTTTATTTGATTTACACTGGAATTGAGTTTTTTGTGGTCTGGCCCCTAGGCTATCTTGATTGATACTTGAATAAGTTTCTGCTATTATTTTAGGCAGCTCTCGTTCTTGATCTTGTTGCTGAACGTCACAAAGCTGCATGCGCACTGCAAGTGCGACTGCTTCCCCTTTAAGGTTACTTAAAATGATTGAGGACACTGTGGCAAAATTGCCCATTAATTCATCCCTAAATCTAGTTCAGGGGCAGCCCCATATTCATCTTGAATTTGTTTCAGCGTTGCCGGTAAATTGGCAAGTGTTGGTGTACCGTGTGCGGATGTGTAGAGCGCGGCAAATACCGTACCCCAGGTATTACAGTTTTCTACTGTAGGGACCATCCCAAAGAGCAAGCACATCGTTAAAATTCTATGTTTATCCTGAGGTCCCATATGGGGAAATACTGCCTCCAGCGTATTATTTTTTTGTGCTAACCAAAACGGAGTTTCTTCTCGTTTGGCGGGTACCTTACCCATGATCGAATGTACAGTTGCAGGATTTATTCCTGGCATTACTGCATGTGGGTGTGCTGGAGCAGCACGTGCTGGGTTTGTATTTAATCGTCTATATATTGCTGTTACCTCAATGTATAAGCGACGAACCTCAGCTACTGCTAAATTTCCAACCGCAGGATGTGGTGTATAGGTGGCCAATAAAAGCCAGGTAGGACCCTCATTACTTAGTGGGCCTAACCTTACTGGTAATATTGTATGGGGTAGGGAGCCATCAAGCCAATTATTATGTTCTTGATAAGATAGAGGTATCTCTAAATATGCATACGCTCTGTATTGTCCAGGCGTGTTTACAGGTGTATATTGGTGAAATGTATTTGTGTTCCCATCAACTGCTGGAAATGTGACCCAAGAGTAAAAAAGTTCTGTTCTATAAGCTGTGTGGGCCTCCACCACAAATGTGACTGGACCTCCCTGGGCCGTCAGGCCATTTGCTAATAAGTGTGCTGTGAGAGGTTGTCTCATGTTAACAGCTATTTTTACATGTTGGGGATTTGCCATGATAGTAACACTATGTGTTCAGAGAAGGCACACCAAAATGGCGTTTCCTTTTAAAGTTCAAGCTTGAACAACCACCAATTGTAATAGGATTTCCTACACAGCTGTGGTGGAAATCCTCAGTACCACGGACGTCTCCGCATATGGCATTGAGGTGTCATTATATATAATGAGACAGAGATACTCCGAAGGACCCGAAAATTAGAGCCTGACCAAACGTTGGCGGCGCCATGTCGCGTAGGATCTTATTATTCTAATGAGACTGCTGGATTTTGAGCAGCAAGATCGTCCACAGTGTGGGAGACTGAGTCTCACCCACGGTGGGTGACACCTGTCGCTCCAAATCCGGGTTTCGCTCTGGCTAACTAGCAGTGCCTCATCTCTCCAGAAAGGTAGAGATGATTGGGCAGCCGAGCGCATGACATATCATACTTCTCAGGGAAGTTGTTGTCACTCAGGTCGCATCCGGTTCTCTCATTCACAATTCGGTCTCAAATATAAATGACAATGAAAGCAGTATAAGTTTTAAAAACTGGTTTAATAAAACAACTGCATCTTAGATAGCAAAGCGTGAGCTGCAATAACCAGAATGACACAACATAACAATATTAAAACGGTGACGATGAGAGTGAAGCATAAGAATAATGCTATCATATTGCCATTAAAGTTGATGGACTATTTTCTATCGGAAGCATAATTGGAGCACGGCATGTTAAGCTCTAATCCTTCCTTTCAGGATCCCCCGGGAGGACATCAACCCTCATACCTGAGCAAAGGCCTGTAGTCTGCATTAGCATCTGCAGCGAAGCATTCAGCATACAGTTGTGGTTCCCTGGCTGGAATCTCCCTCTTAACCTGTAATGGGACTAGGAGGTGTTTTATAATAACACATGTTCTAAGAAAAGTTCCCTACGTTAGGATGTGTATTTTCTACGAATGTTGGAGACTAAACTTCTACTACGTTCACCGGCAATGTACCATACTGTAGCCTTGACTGAAGCACAGAGTGATCACAAATGTGTTGTTTGAGAACACAGTGCTGGGCTAAGCAAAACAGTTAGATAGAAGAAATTAAAACAAGACCGTAAAACTGGGTATTATAAAAATAACAATGCAAAGCTGAATAAAATATATCTAGGTCAAGGTGCACAGCGGCCTTGTGTATTAAACTAACGTGCATGGAGCTATAACTTAAATGGCTACACAGCATCCTGTCTCTGATCCCGGTTCTCCCTCTCATAGCTCCATGAAAGTTTGTGTTTGGTTCTCTCTGATCAGGTCTCTCTCTCTCTCTCTGTGCTCCCTGAGAGTTTGTGCTTTCATTTACCATGACCTGTCTCTCAGTGCTCCCTGACAGTGTCCTTTCGTCTGTCACTGACTCCATCCCTCTCTCAGAGGCTCCTCTCTTATGGTTCACATGTTGTTCTGTTACTCTGCCCATAGTTCCACCTGGCTCCCCCTGGGAATCTGTACTTTGGTCTGTCAGTGAGCCAGTATCTCCTACCAAGTCCCCCTATGACAATTCATAATTTGCTTAGTTGCTTACACCATATCTCCCTCCCATAACCACTCTAACAATTTGCACCCATTGGTCTCCTTCTCTTCCTGAAAGGTCACCCCTTTGTCCTTTCACCTGCCATTAAGGCCCTCTCTCATGCCCCCCAATCTCACGCACTTTGGGGCAGATTTATGGAAAGTGGCACTGCACTGAGTGCAGTGCCACTTTCCCTGTACCCCTTAGCACCCCCCTACATCCACCATGTGTTCGCCGTATTTAAAAAGTGGCGCACCATGGCGCAGGGTAGGGGGAAATAGCATCATTTTTCATGAAGCTATTGATGTACTCTGCAGGAGTAGCACCAAAATATTGACTCTACTCCTGCAGAGTATATAGGGCCCCATTTTAAAGAATGGAAGGCCAGTTTTAACGCCTGCTCTTGAGCAGGCATTAAAAGTGCTGTAAAAAATGGCATAAGGAAATCTCATAGATTTCCTTACGCTGTTTTTCCAGCTCCCCTAACGGGGGAATGCCCCCTTTGCATACATTATGCATGGTGCAGGCATAATGTAGCGCAAAGGGCTACAGGGTGGTGCAATACATGCATTGCACCACCCTGTAAATACGGTGTGGGGATTTCGGCCTCGTTGGGCCACAATAACATCTAAAACAATGATGTTAATGTGGTGCAAGGCAGCGCTAGGGACCTATAAATATGACCCTTTGTCCATTGTCCTTTCACTCACCCCCTAGCCGGCTCTATGCGGAAAGTATATAACATGGAATTAGAACAGCAAAATTTTATTATTACTTCCAGAGTTACAAATATTTTTGTATAACGAATTGCATTGGCATTTTTGCATGAGAAACAAAAGCACTGTCAATACACAGCATATGATAAGAAAATAAAAGTTTTTAATCTGAACAAATGGAGATAATTATTATTGAAAAATATCACGAATGTAACGCAGGAAGTGCACACTTACACTATCCAGAATGTAGGGAATTATTTGTGCAGTTGGAGCATCTCTACAGCGCCACCTACACCAGAGGACAGGTCTCCTGGCACTAGGAATTAAAATCCAGGTGTAAAACCATGGGGTGGTGGCAATATAGAGGAAGAACTGGTTACTGCAAGTGAGCCAAGGTCATGTCAGGTATTGCCAGTGGGACAGACTTCGACAAGTGTGTTAGGGCAGGGTGTCCCACGTCAGTCCAAGAAGGCAGGAACCAAGAGAGACTTTCAGGATACGCATTAAGTAAGTACATGAGTTCTATTTAATATCACTGTTTGTAAAACTGCCTCTGTGGATATCCTGAAGATCTGGCATGGATTCAGTCCTCCTGGACCTAGGCTGGACATCCGTATATTAATACCATTGTGAGTTGAGGAATCATCACTCAGCAGACACTAATAAGCCCTAATATGTCTGTCTCCTAGAAATCAGCTCTGGGAAGAAGGCACTAGTTTGCGTTTCCTTATTGGTGCCTGTAGAATTGTAGGAAAATTGTCCCTCTTTAATAAATTAGCTTGTTGTCAAAGATTTAATAATGTCTTTAACAATGAAAGGATATCTGGAATGAAGGATTGATTCCGCAGCCTTAAGGCAATAACTAATCACCAAGCTCAGATAAAATATATTTGTGGATAAACCAGAGAAGACCGTGACCCCCTGAACTCTAAATGTAGGTGTTGTAGCAGCACTCCTCAATAAGATGCAAACTTCTTTTAGAAATCTGACTAGAAAGTGATCAATAGGTCTCAGAGCTGTTTGCAGACACCACCTAAGCATGAATTACTACATTTAGAAATAGTCAATGGATTACCTTGCATTACTATGTATAACATAAGAAAAACTAGCAGTACCAAGTGTATTTTGGGATGTAGTTTTGCAGTCGCAAGAAGTCCCTCATTCAGCCGCTCAGAGCACATTTGGTGCTCAGTGAATGCACCACTCGCCTCTGATGCTGAGTCCTGGGATTCAAGTATCAGTCCCAGGACTCAAGTGTGGTGCTGGTGTTGCTCTAAATTCACGTTTATTGGTGCAATAATTCATTTCACACATCTTTATTTTCTATTCACTTGAAGAAATCATTGAATACAGCTCCTGACATATTTTTATGGAAACTGATTCACAACACTGTGTGATAACACACCTGCCTGAAATCCAAAAGCCTCACTGGTGGGGTTAAAGCAAGGTTTAACCACAGCAAAAACAAAGGCCTCCTATTCACCAAAACAATAAGTAACAATCAGACAAAACCTAGCACAGTGACATGGGCCTGTCCAGATTCGAAGCTCAACGTTTGACCAGAGTCAATTCACCTAGGGCCAGACTTTCAAGGCCCTAGTGCCTATTAGCGCCACACTAGTGTCATTTTGTTTTACACTAATGTGGCATTAAGAAGGCCATTCTCCTTTGCCGTATTTACAAAGGGGTGAATGTATGCATTGTAACCCCTTGAACCACATTATGCATGCGCCAGGAATAATGTATACAAGGGAGTGTTCCCATGCAGGGAGACCCGTAAAAATGGCACAGTGAAATTTACAAGATTTCACTGTGCCAATTTTTGCAGCATCTTTAACGCCTGCCCATTACATTCAATGGACCTCGCTGTTCTTTGTAGGATTAGCACCACCATTTGTGCCTCTAATCTTGCGAAGTACCACAATCTTTGACACTATTGTCTTAGCATGCATCATTGTGCACTGTACTGTAAATATGGTGCACACATTGTATCGTTAAAAGGGAGCGGGGGACGCAAGAAAGTGACAAATCAAAGCTGATGCTCCACTTTCTTCATCACTTTCTTGTAAATATGGCCTTTAGTATCACTCTTGACACCGAGCTGTCCCTTGAGGAGCACACTGCTCGGTACCAGCGCTCCCACACTACTTGGTACCAGCGATCGCTACTAAAGAAAGTGAACTTGTTCTTTCTAGAAAGCAACTTCAGAACTGCAGTTCATGCCCTTGTACTCTCACATCTGGATTTTGGCAATAGCCAGCAAGCGGCCTCCCGTTCTCTTCACTACTCTCCACTTAAAGGGATCCTCCTGTTTTTTTCAAATCCTATTTTGAACACTGCTTGCTAAACTATATACAAGTGATGCTTTTACACATAGCTGACTTCTTGAACTGAATTCCTTTAAACAGCTTTTAGATTTGAGAATTAAAATGAGTCACAGTGAAGAAGGTTATTTGTGTCTGCAGGATTATTCAGTTTGTCTAAGTGGCAAAGCCGGAATTAGAGTATTTTATGTTGCTGTGGACTAACATGGCCAGGAGCGGCTTGCAGGGCTTTGTAGGGGCGGTGCACTGGGTTGCGGGGGGATGCATGGTGGGGAATGGGACACATTTTTGTAAAAACTAAATTTTAAAAATCACTTACCTGCTTTTCCATGGCTGCTCCTCTCCTGTTGCTGCAGGTAGAGGCTCCCAGCCTGCACTGCAGATAAGCCTGACGCTGCTCAAACCAGCGCTAGGATTTGCTGGGAGCACCTAGCCAACTGTGTTGCGGGGTTGGAAAGAGCCTACTGCACATGTATGTTTGGCCTGGCTGAGACGGTGCACTCCCCTCATCCCCGTCATCAACCATGGCCCCGCTTTAATCGAGGAGACGCGACTGAACAGGGCCCCTTGAATTTATTTGGATTTATTTATTTACAGATTAGTAACAGTTTCTGGGGCTACTGTGGGTGTCCGAAGAAGGCCACAAGGCATGAAAGTAAAATGGTGTTACAATCCCTTTAGCTTCATATTTATCAGTAATTGCTGCTCCAAACCACCACCTCCAAACACCACACACAGGAAGTTCTCTAGGTGCTCAGCTCACAGTTGCTTAGCAATCAGGATACATAATTCACTCATACACACACTCTCTTTTACATAGACACACCCTCACGCACAGGCATGCACTCAAGATCTATTTAAAAGTGGAGCTCCCAACCGGGTTCCAGCTCCATAAGGACGAGCTTCCTCTGTGTTCCTGGCACTGATTTTGCCACTTCTGAGGCCAGGGGTTGCAGAGGCAGGGGCGGGGTTGCTAGGGGCACGCTGGGGGTCGCATCTGCGACCCATGGCGGCATGTGGATCTGCCAACAAAGAAACATTGCAGACATTGTATAACCTTTCTAAAATCACAACAAATATTGCAGACTCTTTCCAGCATCCCATAGCATTACAACTTGCTGCACGTTCTCACAAAAATAAACTTAGTAACTATTTAATAAAGTCCTGGCAAATACTGCAACATCAGAAAGACATTTTATGTCAGACCTGATTAAAATCTCATGAAACACCCCATTATCACTTACGTAAACATAACAACTTGCTTAACGTCTATCTAATCTTGTGCTGGTCCAAAATCCTGATCAATAAAATTAAGGATGTACCTGTAATGCCTACCGGCTGGATTCCTAAAGTGACGGATCTAGTACGTGAAAAGGTTGCTGTGAAAAAGGAATTTGGTCCTTCTTGTCTTGCACCAGTCCCAGTCTTGGGAATACACGGTACCAGAACTGTCATTCTACCACCGTTAGCAGGTGCCAAAGAAAATCGTTTTATCTACATTGACAATGTCAAACTACACCATGTGGCCGATCCTGCACAGCAGACCAAAAGGGACAGCCAGTAGTTCCCAAATTCCTCTCACTACTGGTCAAGAAGTTCCTCTACAAGTTGTGAGCAGCAACACCGACACCTCTCCTAGCTTGGGGCGGGAGGAAAAGGATCTTGCATTAGTTCCACTGACATCAAATAATACAGAAATAACTGATCGATTTGACACAACTTCGATACATGTGGATAGTGCTATTTATTTTGTGCCTCCGAGGGAAACACCAACTCCACCTACTAACACAGCTCCAGTTTTTGCACAAACTTCTTCTGGATATTTTGCCGATATCAATGATGATGTCTTAGACTCATTCGCCTCATCGACACCTGAACTGTCAAAAATATGTAAGCTGATTAATTGGCTTAGAACAACTTACTTTATTCTTCCATGGAACTATTGATGGCTTTCCTTGACTGTTCTAGCTTTCCTGCTTTGGATTGGGTTTGTCATCACTTTCTTTTTGTTAATAAATAGTCATTTTCTTCCTGAAAAATCAACAGTTGAACTGTTGAATGAGGTCCTAAAACAACATTTTTCTTCTCACAAGGTCTGCAGAGACTTGTCTTTTGTGAACATTTCTGCCATACCAATTCCTGATGGGATTGTTTGGGATAAAGTAACATTCGATATATACAGCTCTACAGAGGTCATTCAAATACCGTATGTGTTTAAACTTTCAATGAACGATATAATTATACCCTGAATTGTTTCTGATGATTGGGATGTGAAAACAGTTGATTCTATGATGACTGAATTACAATACTATACTGTATTTGAAAACGAAGATGTTTACCAATCTAAAAAGAACCATGGTGATATGTTTTGCTATAATTATTATGGGCACCATTTCAACCACAGAGCAGGTACCCCAAAGACTGTTTATAATTACACACAATGGGAACATTATCCGACTCCACCACAAGTGAGTTCTAAAACATATTCTGAAAATGTAAAAATATTTTTCTGGGCACGATATTAAAAATGCTGAGTCGTCTTATTTTAAATTGTCACCTATAGCAAGTGTACGCGTATTGTTGACAAATATGAAGTTTATCTATTTGTGTTCCTTTGTTTCCCAGTTGACAATAGAAGGCTATGAATATTGGCTGAAGTCCATTGACTTGAAAAGTGTTTGGGGAACTAGACATTGGCAAATACGGGGGAAGGAAGCTTTATTTAGAGCATGCCTGATTCCTGTTCAAATTATATTTTTAAATGAAACTGCACAACAAAGGAGTTGTTTAGGCTTAGCAAAAATTAAGTAATTGCACACGCCCAGCATACCTGCCCCTGATAAATTTTACAAAT
This sequence comes from Pleurodeles waltl, assembly GCF_031143425.1. Taxonomy (NCBI): domain Eukaryota; kingdom Metazoa; phylum Chordata; class Amphibia; order Caudata; family Salamandridae; genus Pleurodeles; species Pleurodeles waltl. The sequence continues at coordinate 689,809,478 of NC_090445.1, forward strand.
GGCAAAAATATATAAATGCAACTGATGATCAGCTTGATAACTGGGTCTAGAATGGCACATTTAGGCCCTCATTACAACATTAGCAGTAAGTGCTGCTTACCGCCATGCTGACTGCCGCCAACATACCCTGTATACCGCTACAGGTGTTATGACCCACACACAGAAATCCGCCACTATACAGACACCCACACAAGTCTGCCAGCTCAAAGGTCAGTGATAAAATGGCAGTACCAAAACCCACACCGTTATGCCAACAGAACTACGCCCACAGCATCACGACCCACGAATCACTGCGGCGGACATTCAACCGCGGTAAACCATTGGCGGTACAGACCGCCGTGCTCATAAGACATACACACATACAAAACAACACCACATTGGACAAAACAAAATACACACACCTGACACACATACACACACCAAACCCACAACACTATAAAACACACACCCACAATACCCACAACCCTTTATGACCCAAAGATTTTAGGAAGTGAGAGAGAGAAAAGCCAGGAGCACCTACTGAATTTGAGCCACAAAACACTAGGCTGGCCAGCACAGGCTCTTGGGACCACAGAGCCTCCCCCCTCAGGAAACACCACCACAGCACACACCCAGTGGGCCCATCGCTCTGTCCCCAGGACACGTCAATCAGCAGTGTATCCACCACTGCAGGGATCCCAGGCAACCCCACAAACACAGGATGATCAGGGACCTGGGGTCAGTGGCAGTGGGCACACGGTTCAGGGGACAGAGGCACAGGACAACAGGGAAGCTGGGAGGACTGCTGTGCGACAGGGGGAGGACAGGGCCAGGGAACCTACTCTCCGTGAGGCACTCACCAACATCCTGGGAGCATATCACCATTTCCAGCAGACCATGGGTCAGATACTGGCCAGCCTGCAAAAGACCCAGCGGCTGCAAGAGGGACAGTACCTGGGGATTAGGGAGGACCTGAGGGACATCCACACCACCCTGGTCACCATTTCAGGGGTGCTGGCAGACATGACCAACACCATGAGGGAGGCAGTGGCACACCAACGGGCCCCTGACACTAGCCAAACCTAAGAACACCCCTCCACCTCTGCTGGGGCTAGTGGACAGGAGGCCCCGCCGCAGGACCAATTGGCCACCAGCACCCCACCCCCTGCAGAAGGAGAACCACCCCGCAAACGGTCCCTGTGATCCAGGCAGAAGCCAGAGAACATTGCCAAGACCCCTGCCAGGAAATAGGACTCTCCATATTGTCACCCTTCTGTCCCACTATGTCGCCCTGGCCACCTTAAACTGCCATTGCTCCACCTTCCTATGCCCCCTTGGACAATGCACCTGTGATACAAATAGACTGGACTCTACCCTGGACTTTCCTCCATCAGCAACCCAGCCCATTGCAATAACCCCTACACTTATTATCACAGAAATGAACACCCTTGGAACAAAATAAAATATGGAGTCTGTCAATTCTTTGACAAATGTGTTTGTTTCACAATCTGTAAACATTGCAATTCAAATGTACTGTAATATTTACATAGATATGACCTGTAGTGGGCAGCAGTAAACACACCAGGACCCAGAGTGGAGCACAGAGATATGAAAATAGAGATGTCAAAGGGTACAGTAAGTGGCCATAGAAATGGGGAAATCAGGCTGCCATGTTCAATGTCAAACACAAAACTGCAATGGAAGGTGAAGTTACAGTGTCCTACCTGTGTGTCACTGGAAGTACTGTTGAATTAGTATACTTCTGTTGTCCACATCTTCTTCCTCTGCCTCTTCTTCGTCACTGCCCACAGGCTCCACCGCCGCCACACGACCATCCCCAGGCTCATCCTCCTACAGAAAAGGCACCTTGCGTCTCAAGGCCTGGTTGTGCAACATGCAATGATGATCTGGCACATATTTTTGGGTGAGCAGTACAGGAATCCACCTGTCAGATGGAGGCACCGGAATCTGGCCTTCAGGAGGCCAAAGGATCTCTCAATGATCCTCCTTGTTCACCTATGTGCGTAATTGTAACGTTCCTCTGCCCTTGTCCTGGCATTTCTCACTGGGGTCAGTAGCCATGAGAGGTTGGGGTAACCAGAGTCACCTGCAAATATTCGAGTGATACCTGTTAGCCACACACTCACCCTTAGGGCCAACCCCACACCCATATACCTACATCAACTTGGTGGGGACCATGGGCTCACCTATTAGCCACACCCGGTGCCTCTGGAGTTGAGACATCACATATGGGATGCTGCTATTCCTCAAGATAAAGGCATCATGCACAGAGCCAGGATACTTGGCATTCACATGGTAGATGTACTGGTCTGCCAAACACACCATCTGCACATTCAGAGAGTGAAAGCTTTTCCTATTTCTGAACACTTCATTTCTCCGGGGGGTGGGACAAATGCAATATGTGTACCATCAATGGCACCAATGATGTTGGGGATAAATCCCGGTGCATAGAAGTCAGCCTTCACTGTGGCCAAATCCTCCACCTGGGGGAATATGTTGTAGCTGTGCATGTGTTTCAGCAGGGCAGACAACACTCTGGTCAGCACATTTGAGAACATAGGCTGTGACATCCCTGATGCCATGGCTACTGTTGCTTAGAAGGAACCACTTGCCAGGAAATGGAGCACTGACAGGACCTGCACTAAAGGGGGGATACCTGTGGGGTGGAGGATAGCTGAAATCAGGTCTGGTTTCAATTGAGCACACAGTTCTTGGATTGTGGCCCTATCAAGTCTGTAGGACAGGATAATGTGCCATTGTCACCAGGTTCACCAGGGATCTGTACACGGGGATGTCTCCATCTCCTATTCCTCCTCAGCGGTTGAGCTCTAGGGTGAAAAACGGTGAGCAGAAGGTCATATTCACACATATCTCATAATTAATATTCAATTCTTCCTTTACAGAAACAGGATGTGAACTTGTAAGTCAGTTGATGTGCCAATGTCTGCTGTGATGTAGTAAGGTGCCATGGCCTGTGCCCCCCTGAAATGGCGGCTGCCTGACCTGTGAGGAGAGACAAGTGGAAATGAGGTAATTCCGATGGCGTTGTGCGCCTTTGCGGTCGGAGTTCGACCACCGCCGTGCAACATCGCATTGGTTATCATTGGGCCCTATGGGTTTCAGGAGCCAATGGAGATGTACGCCGGTGGTGACGATACGCACCCCCATTGACGTGACCGCCATTTTCTATCTGTGCACTCACTTGCTACCTGACCTTCAACAGGAGAGGACCTACACTGCAAGTGCTGCTGTGACCTTTGTCTGGAAGCGACAATGGCTCGAGTGTCTGGGGAAGGGCCCCTACCTTCACTTCTGAGGAGTTGGAGAGACTAGCGGATGGGGTCCTACCCCAGTACACTTTACTCTATGGTCCTCCAGGCAAACAGGTGAGTACACTGTGAGCCTGATGCGTGGGCCATGAATGTATGAATTGCTGTGTGTGTAAGTCCCGTGAAGGGGGGATCTGAGGGGTCCTGGGCAGAGTGCTGCATATGGTGGGCAATGTATGTGCGTAAGTGGATGGGGGGGATATGGTGGGCCATGAGTATAACAGTCCGGACGGTATGATTAATACCTAAGATGCAGTTGCTTCATTAAAACATTATTGAAACATATACTGCCTCTGTTTGTCATTGTGTTTATAAGACTAACATAACCGAGAGAAACGGATGAGACCTGAGTGACCATGGCTTCCCTGTTAAATCAGTTATGTCAGGCGCTCGGCTGCCGAATCATCCCTGCCCTTGAGTAGAGATGAGGCACTGCTAGTTACCCAGAGCAAAACTCGGATTGGAGTGAGGTGTCACCTGTAGTGGGTCAGTCTCAGTCTCCCACACCGCAGGCGATTCTGCCACTCAAAATCGAGTAGTCTCATTAGAATAATGAGAGCCTATGCAACAGGGTGACTAAAACATATTTCAGCTTTTAGATTTCTGATTTTGATCAAATTATAGTGATCGCCGTCTTCCATGTCAGACATCAGATCGAAAGTGAACAGTGTGTAGCCTGCCCCACATCCTTCTCTTGATATGACGACTCCAGAGTCCCTCAAATGTTTCCCTGTTATCGACACCAGGCCAAGATATTCCCTGATAAAGTTAGCTGTACCAAAACTTGGTGTGTACGGCTTTGCAGGAATCACAACCCCCTCATGTACCGGTGCTGCATAGTTGATGTCATAGTGTTTGAAATTGAAAGGGTTGGAGGTATATAGGCCACTAAAGGCCATATTGTCCACAAAACCTATGATAATAAGTTTTGGTAGCTGTCCCAGAAATACATTTTGCTGTTAGGTTAATCGTGTACTGGCTGGTATGCTGAATATCTTCAGAGCAACTCTTTCAATGGACTACTTGGCATTCAATAGTTGTAAGGCCTCTGTGTGAGCCAATCTGATGCTTAGTGACACTTTCACTATCTTTACAAACAAGCTGACCAACAGTATGACAAGTTTATATTGTTCTGCATCCCCACTGAAGAGTTAGCACGAGTCCATGTTGCAGGTTAGTTTGATATTAAGATTGATACCGTTGATGAGAAGTCTATCTTGGTAGAAAAGGTCTGAATGTATACGTCCTATGAGATAAAACTGTCTACTGCCTGCTGCGAAGCTTGCTCTTTTTACAAAACCCTGGTTGTGCCAGTCCAGCGCCTTGTCTTCAAAATGGTCATGAGTATTTGTAGAAGACCCTCGCTCAAAGCTGTGTGTCCATAGTGCCATGGCTGTAATTTAGAAAACTCTCAATGAATTCCCTATACGCGTACATGTTATCACTTTGCTTGATAAGCTGGTCGCTGAGGAAGTCCACCTGGTTAAACATTGTTGAGATGGGGTAGGCGATCATCGCAACTTTAGCATCGTCAGCTAATTTGGAACCGTCTGCTTTTACAATTTTTACACATAAGGTGTAGCAGCGTATTGTGGAGAACCAGATACAGACCTGTGGACCCTGACACAAAAAACTCTATTGGTGCCAAAGGCGTCAAAGTGGATCTCTTCTTCTTCGAAGCTCTCTTCCGACTTACGGCTCTTCATTTGTCAGCGCTTTTTGAAGATAAGGGTATTTTTTTGTAGAGGGGCCGATGGCCCCCTGCGCCTAGAAACCCCTCACTTCCTTTTAACATGTGTGCAAGACTTCTACACCAGCCCTGCTCCTTCATGAGGTTGCTTATTCATGCGTTCGACAGCCGCAGATGTCACAAAACCCACCACATCCTTTGCAATGTTCGTAGCAGCCCCTTTGACGTGAGGTCTCGCAATTTCATAACCTTTTCTCAAGAACAACATGGCTCTTTTAAACAAACTATAAAAGAAACCACCCAAACCGACCCCGTGCGTAACAGGGGGCCCTCAAAAGCACGGTGGTGGGGCTCCTTATCGCGCCTGGTTTCTGTAATAATCCCTATACCTAGAGCCTAGAGGGGTCGCCGTTTGTTTTCATAATCACCATGACTTGTTAATAGTTGCAGTCCCGTTGCAGTCATAAATGTAGCTAAACAGTAACTTTCCTGTATTTAAAGGACAACGGCTCAGCCTGATTTTCTTAGATTATGATCACAATAGTGTCAAAATGTTTTTTTGAAATTGCTACATAGTCGGGTTTGTTGTATTGTATATTAACCATTGTGCTATTTTCACCCTTCACCTGGACCCATTTTTGCGCTGGCGACTAACTATCCCCCATCCTCTGCGACCCTATGATGTTGCTATACACATAGAGTGTATAGAAGCCACGATTAATATCGGGGCATGACTGGTTCAGTTCTACTTGACTTTTTACATGTTGTACTGTTCCTAAAACCCTTCTTAATTTACCCGTACAGCTAAACACTGTACCACGATTTGGAGAAACACCTTCCTTCTATCGTTACCTAGCACTAGCTGGATATTCTTATATGTTTCAATGCTGGCTATGGATTTGTTGATGGCTTCGACTATTCCTGCTATGGATGGGTAAGAGCCGTGAGAAAGTCTGGCATGGATGCTCAAAGGATTCTGATCATGTTTTATAATAAATTTGGCCTTGAGCATTGAAAATGTATTCTATGTTCTGGGGTATTGGAGTTCTGTCAGGGATACTTCCGAATCACCTATCAGGTCTTCGAGTTTAGCCAATTTCACTGTATAATTAGAAATGTGATTGTCAGGGAACGTGTTTCTCAAGGCGTTGGACGGCAGAGTAATATAAAATGGCTTTGTCTCCATCTTGACGCCTACAGTGACATCTCTCAGTACTCACACAACCTGCACGGAACTGGCCAACACCCAACTGTTAAATTTCTCGGGCCAACCCCACCATTTGACAAAAACCTGTCAGTTAGCTCAGCTACCTGTCCTTTTCAGAATCTTTTTAACCCTGTACACCCTGTGTGGATCATCAGGTACCTTCTGTAGCTTCTCCTTATAAAAGATACCCAACACAGTTTCCCCATCATAGTCCTTTAGCCTGTAAATATATACATCCTCTTTAAGCTCCACATTTTCCACAATAAATATCTTGTCACTAAAAGTCAGTTGATAACCCTTTGTAAGAACCCGTTTCAATTTTGAAACCCTAACATGGTCACCTTTTTTTTTAAAGAGGCTTCTTTACACCTACAGTGACACAGATCCCATACACCATTCCCCACACCTTTAACTAATTATCTGGTGTTACCTCTATGGGAGAGGTTTTGAGGGTTCTGTGGTAAGTGGCATTATAAATGTCTATAAAGCCTGTAGAACATCAATGTATCGGTAGGTTTTATAGGGCGTGAAATATCTCCACATCTTAGAGTTCAAGGTTCTGTTAAAACATTCTTGTAACTGCTGCTTTTACCTCTGTGTGTATTACAAAATGTTTAACATTCTGCTGTTTTAATAATTTCTGTAACGTTTTATTTCAAAGTTATTTTCCTGTGTCTGTTTGTAGTTCTTTAGGAGTTCAACCTTTCCTGAAGATGGCTTTAAAGGCTCCGGTCCCGCTGGTCCTGCTTCAGCACAGGCATACTTGGATAATACATCTACAACTGTTAATATGTATTGAGCACCGTTATTTTGCTTTGCTAAATCTTTCCCAGATAACCAAGTCTTCACCAGCGCTCTGTTTACCGGTTCCTTTTTAACTAGAGCCCTCCCAAAGCTACTAACCCCTCATGTATCACAATAAAGCTTCCTTAACCCATCCGAAGGCATGTTATCAGCTGTTACAAACCATGAAATGAAAGAGACTGGTTTTGTTTAAGGACATTTTATTAAAAATAAAGAATTTTAGCACAACATAAACATGCCATGATTTACAGTTTCTAGGTACATGTCTTATCGCCATCATTGTTGGACAGTTTGTTGTCTTTTCACTAAGTATTCTTACTATGACACAAGCTGCATACATTACTAGGGGCCATGTCGCTAATCGGCCTCAGCGTCACAAGTTTTGATATTTTTATAGACATACACTCAATAGCTCTAGACACAACTTCCCGCTCACCTCCCCTTTAACTTTGTACACTCAGGATACTGATGGCATTCAAAAGTTCTGTGCCGGACAATACAAAACCTTTATTTGTGAAATAATGATCGGTCAGAAGCTCCAAGGCTGTGCGTAACTCGGTAGTCTGCAAAAGTCTTAACTCCTGCGTACGACCTTTGTACGCACCCAAGTATTCATCAGTTGTAGGCAGCCACACGTTGATACACCATTTGGTTATACACTCAGGAATGTCCCACATCATTGCAGCGGCCAGCTCAGAAATGTTCAGATAATGCGGAGTTACAGGGTGTATTTCAGCTATTCTTTCTTTAATCAGCACATATACCAATCTGGCAATACATATGTATCGGGGTGTAACTCATAGACGTCTTGTGCCGTGCCATTCTGATGCTCGTAGTAAAAGTGAGTAAGTTACCCGCTACCTTCGGACTCTGTATTTTTCTAAACAGTCTTTGTGGGCTAAAGAACCAATTCTTCTATCTTTATAATAAGTATCACACATACATCTTTCTATGACCCGTTCTATCATTCTTTTATCAAAATAGGTACATAGCCCTTGCATATGCTCAAGTTTTGAACATGGCTCGCTCATGTATCGGATCTTATTTAGCGCTGTTGACAAGACCTATATCATATCAGTGTGGACATATTTCTTTTCCTTGGACAACGCGTACACCACCCTTAACAACTTATATACTTTGTACAGGTTTAGCCTGCTAAATATATGGCAAATTGTTCTTGATGTGTATGACTTGCATAGATACTTGTGTGCCTCCTTTTGTGGATCAGTAATTTTATGCCTGCAACAACGGCCATAATATGTTCACAACAGTTGCAGCAAAACCTTTAACAGGCCATATAGCATTGTAGGAGACACCCAGAGTTTCCTGTTCAAAATCTGTGCTATTATAGGTACACATTTCTTATGTGGCTCTTTGTTCTGGCTTGTAAAACATTCAGACTTTTTTGAACAGCATAAGCAGTAAAAATTTCCATTGTTAATCTTTGCAGCTCTTTTTGTGGTTGCTTTCCATGGTTCAAAAAAAGAAAGACACACTATTAGTTAAATGTAAAATATTGTTGTATATACGCTAAGTGTCTATAGAGGTTTTTTCTATTAACCCCATCATTTTCGCTGAACGTGGTGGCTGCTCTGAAATCTTGACAGTCACTTAGGTTCATCAGTGCATAAGCAGCGTCGGAGTTTACACTCTGCAATTGTACGACGACAGCCTCCGGAGCAGGTTCCTCTTGAAACCCCATATCTTCATAGATCAGCGAGGTGGAGGTGCTATAAATTCTTCATCATCTTCCGTGTCGATGAAGTTAATTCCAACATGTATGTGATCGTTTGAGGCGTCAGTTCTGGGGCAGGCTCCTAGGGGGACCGGGAGTCCCGGTAACGGATGTGACATCATTTCCAGGGGGCGGATAACCGTTTGCAGTTTGAAGAGGAAAGGTATCCCCAAATTCTACTCCGGTGTCCATGTCTCTCCATGTTCCGTCCCCATGACCTTGTCTTTCTCTGTAAATCTCTCCCCAAGACCATGTCTTTCTCTGCCACTCTCTCCCCATGATCATGTCTCTCTGTGTCAGTCTCTTCCCATGGCCATGTCTATGTCAGTCTCTCCACATGCACATGTCTTTCACTCAGTCTCTCCCCATGACCATGTCTCTCTGTATCAGTCTCTCCCTATGACGATGTCTCTCTATGCCAGTCTCTCCCTATGACCATGTCTCTCTCTGCCAGGATCTCTCCATGGCCATTTCTCTCTGTGTCAGTTTCTCCTCCAGACCGTATCTCCCTGTGTCCATGTCTGCCTGGTGGAGCTGTGTGTGTCTGCGCAAGATTAGCATGGGCGCTACAATACAGTGTGAGCTGCATCAGTGGAGCTGTGTTTGAATCCTAACACTTGAATAGCAAGAGATCACAGGGGTCAAGATTGGGGTGCCTTGGCAGAGCTGCAGTTAGACTATGTTGTACAGAAGGAGGGGGGAGTGCAAACCGCGACTGAGGTGATGTGGATAGTTAAGATCCGGGTGTTAGTAATGGGAGAGCGGGGTATCTTGAAAGTCAGTGCTGAGGGGCATCGACCGAGCTGTGTGTTGGTCTCATGTTACTTTTATTAAAGGACCCGCAGGCTGTGCTGGATGTCAGTGCTGATGTGCATTGACAGAGCTGTGTGTTGGTCTCATATTTTATGAATGGATCCGCAGAATGTGTTGAATGTCCGAGCTGAGGGGCATCGACAGAGCTGTGTGTTGGTCTCATATTTGTTTTATGAATGGTTCCGCAGCCTGTGTTGAATGTCACTACTGAGGTTACATCCACAGAGCTGTGCGTTGGCCTCAGACCAAACTGAGATGTGCTGTTTATTTGTGTGTCTCACTTCCAGCACAAGTCACTCAGCAGGAGGTGCCACACGGCCAGGAATGTCAGGTGAGTTCATCTTAAAACCTTCCATGCAGGCTCTTGTCACTGTGGGGTTTGAAGTACGTGTGTCTAAGAGTTTCTACATCTCTAAAGTGAGCCTTGCCTTTCTCTTTTTCTGCTTAGGGCCAGCGAGAGCCCTCCTTTGGCTGGTGTGGGAGAGAGAGCAGCCACACGTGGAAGGAGATGTGCACATTCTCTGTTGGTGCATTATCAGATCAGACTACTTCTTAAGCATGCAATCCCAGATCAGTTATGGAAAGAAAATGTTTAATAATTTATTAAAAATCAGTGGATGTCATAATGTGAATGGTGCCTTTCTCACTGTGACGTTACCAGACCCTCCTGGTTGCCATGACACTAGCACACGTGCACTGCTAGCCTGAAGCTTGAGAGACCCTTGGTGATGTCATAATGTGAATGATGCGTGTCTCACTGTGATGTCAGCAGTACTCCGTTGCCATGACACTAGTGGACACCTACTGCTAGCCTGAAGCTTTAGAGACTTCTGGTGATGTCATAATGTGAATGATGCATTTCTCACTGTGACGTAATCAGGATAAACAGCAAAACCCTGTGTTTCTGTGATCAAGTCACCAGTGTCTCGCTGCTTCTCAGAGAGCAAGATCAGAGGTCGCTTCCGTCTCTGGAGTTAGGTTACTGGTTTGATCGGTAGGTTTTTCATTGATTTTATTGATCATAATTTTGTACCAGCATAGGATTATATAGAAGTTAAGCAGGTTTTTATGTTTAACTAAGTGATAATGTGGTGTTTCAGTAGATTTTAATCAAGACTCACATAAAATGACTTTCCCATGTTACAGTATTTGCCAGAACTTTTTAAATAGTTACAAAGTTTACTTTTGTGAGAATGTGCAATGAATTGTAATGCTATTCAAAGCTGGAATGAGTCCACTGTATTTGTTGTGATTTTAGAAAGGTTATACAATGTCTGTAACATTTCTATGTTGGCAGATCCATCATGGACGTCATTTAGGGGTCGCCAGGGGTCGCATATTCGACCTCCAGCTTGCCCCTTGCAATGCCTGCCACTGCCTCTGGACCCAGGGCCTCAGAGGTGGCAGAATTATTACCAAGAACACAGAGGAAACTCTCATAATAAATTATTCACTATTAGTGTAATATAAACTTACAGTTAGCTGGAATATGACCCTACTTGGTAGCTGAGTAAGTGAAAAACACTTTTGTATGTACAGTATGTTGTGTGCATGCTTGTGGGTGAGGGTGTGTTTATGCAAAAGAGAGTGTGTGTATGAGTGAATGTGTGTTTGTGTAAGCATGTGTAGGTGAGTGAAAGTAAAGATGAAATGGCGTGTGATGTCACTTCCGCTACCCCTGGCATTTTGGTGAATTGACATCCATGATATCCACTGTACGTGGGATGTGATTTTAATGAGATTGGTAACTTTTCATGTGGTTGCTGCAGCTCTGGGTGTTCCTTGCATGTGTGGAGTGCAGTCTCATGTGTTCATTGCATGCGTGGAGTGCAGTTCAGTGTGTTCATTGAATGTGTAGAGTGCAGTTCTATGTGTTCATTGCATGAGTGGAGTGCAGTTCCTTGTGTTCATTGCATGTGTAGAGTGTAGCTCCATGTGTTCACTCCATGTGTGGAGCACAGGTCCATGTGTTCATTACATGTGTAGAGTGCAGTTCCATGTATTCATTGCATGTGTGGAGCGCAGTTCCATGTGTTTATTAGATGTATGGAGTACAGTTCTATGTGTTCACTGAATGTGTGGAGCGTAGGTCCATGTGCTCATTGCATGTGTGGAATGCAGTTCCATATGTTCATTGCATATGTGGAGTGCAGTTCTATGTGTTCAATACATGTATGGAATGCAGAGTGTTCATTGCATGTGTGGAGTGCAGTCCTTTGTGTTCATTGCATGTGTACAATGCAGTTCCATGTGTTCATTGCATATGTGCTGTGCATATCCATGTGTTCATTACATGTGTGCAATACAGTTAAATGTGTTCATTGCAAGTGTGGAGAGCAGTTCTGTGTGTTCCTTACATATGTGGAGTGCAGTTCCATGTGTTCATTACATGTGTGGTCATGCAGTTGTATGTGTTCATTGCATGTGTGGAGGGCAGTTCCCTGTATTCATTGCATGTGTGGAGTGCAGTTCCATGTATTCATTGCATGTGTGGAGTGCAGTTCCATGTGTTCATTGCATGTGTGGAGTACAGTTCCATGTGTTCATTACATGTGTACAGTATAATTCCATGTGTTCATTGCATGTGTGGAGGGCAGTTCAGAGTGTTCATTACAAGTGTGGAGTGCAGTTCCATGTGTTCATTGCATGTGTGGAGTGCTGTCTCACTGGTTTTACTACCTTTGCTGAGATAGGTTACATTCACCACAGTCCACCGCAGGAATTAAGGGCTTTTTGGAAGTTTTTTTATTGCTGGAGCACGATCAGGAATTCCTACCAAGGTGTAAACCTAGGGAGGCAGGGGCTTGGGGGGCAGAAAGACCAGTGCTGCTTTTTTGGGGGGTGGGAGCATGGCCATGTCCATGGTGACCAGCCCCCATCCTTACATTTTCAGTTTTTGAGATCCCTGGTGTCTACTGGCTTTTCTGCCCCCTGGGGGGAGAATTGGGGGTAAAAACCCACATCTGTCCTCCAGGAGGGCAGAAAGATTGACATTCCTAATCCCTGTGTGGGGAGCACAAGCCTTGCCTAAGGGGCTGCCCCCCATGTCCTTTGGGCCTAGTGGGTGGATCTCTACTTTAGGTTTGCTCGCCTGTGACATTCCCCAAGCAGGGATCCACTGGGTGGAGGTACCATTGGAAAGGAGAGACTCTCCCCTTTCCAACAATACTTCTCTCAAGGTAATCAATGATCAGTGAGGCTGAGATACTCACTTGAGCACTGATTCAGTGAAAATAATGCCAGCACATCGGTTCCTTTTAGTTTCACTTTACTGCAATGATGTCAGCGCACCCTGCGCGCTGATCGTCATTACTGTAAGGGGGAAAAAAACAGGCTGCTCAGGAAGCTCTTCCCGGGCAGCCCAAGGTTAAAATTAAATAAAGGACTACCTCTAGTGCAGAGCACCTAAGGGGCCTTTACATACCTGCCATTGTCGGCCAGTGGCAGACAGACGCAATAGGGAGGAAGTGTGGGTGTCGGGCATTGGCTGATACCCGCACTTAAAGTGTTAATGTGTCCGTGATGGAATGTGGCTTCGACATCTTGGAAACACAAGCAGTGGCACATGTTGTGTGAAAAATACTTGCTTTTTTAAGTCAATAAAAGAAAAGAAGGCCTGGGTCTTATAAACGAGAAGAGAGGAATATAAAACGGTTTATGTTTTCAACATATGCGCATTATAAATAGCTTTGAAAATACATTGTTTTTAAAATAGGATAACATGTTCCATTTGAAGTCAAAGTGGCTGTTCAGGTACGTTCCTGACAATTGGATAACATGTAGTGAAATGAGTGACATGATCAGTTGAAAGTGTGCATGGTAATATGTAAAGTAAAAATGAGGAGGGGTGGGGTGCAGGGACAGGGGACAGGAACACAAAAAAGTGATGGGTGGGAGAGGGTAGAAGAAATAGTACCTGAATAACATCAAGAGCAGCAGACACACTCCACACTGTCAACTACAAAGCAGAAAAGAAAAGTGTCAATAAAGTCAATGAATGGTACGCAATGGGTGGGCTGCAACCCCTTGTTGTACATAATAAGCTTCAAGAGACATCACATGCACACTTGTTACAATTCTAATCTGGCAAAGGACCTAAGTCATTATACAAGTTTTTTGAGGCATAGACTGTGAGGAGATAGGCTTTATGGCCCAGGATCAAGATGTGCGCGGTCTATGGTCAGCCTTTCTTCTTTGTTGTCTAATAGATTGATGCAATTTGTGTGGGATTCAAAATGCTTAATGGGTGTGTGTTTTTATGACATGCTTTCTGGGCCTGAGAGAAAATTGCTGGCGTTGGGAGGAACAGGATTAAACATAGCATGATGAGTTTCCCTTTTGGTCCAATTTTAAGTAAGGGGTTGTTTATAACACATTTATATTATGTTCACCCGTTTGCCTGTTCAGGTAGAGTTGTGCTCGCAGGCCCATAAAACACGCTATTAAACATGTTTTTTACTGTGCATTTCACATTTGCTTAAGAAAAGATAGCAAGCCTTCAGGGACAAACAAACATGTATTTATTCACTGCCTGAAGCCAGACTAAATGGGGGGGCAGGTGTCTCAGGTATTCGACCACTCCAGTAACAGTAGACAGGGCTGCCCCCTGTTGCCACTAATCTTTGCTCCTACACTGGAGCCCCAGGCCGCTTGGGTCAGACAAGACCCACTGGTCAGAGGTCTTCACTGGCGAGACCCATCATTATACGCAGATGATGTCCCTTTTATGTTATAGACCCAAACAACACATGCAACAGACTCACTCAAATCATTACAATCTTTGGCCATTATTCAGGCTATACCATAAACTGGAGAAAGTCTCTTGTATATCTCCTTAAAGGCAGGATGCCTCGCTTGCCATGAGACTGTGAGGCATTGAGTGCAGGGGGCAGTTTTCACTACCTGGGAATATACATCACCAAAGACCATGACCTGTTCTGCACCAGAAACTTCTTGCCCCCGTAAACCAGGCTGAGGCGTGACGTTGAGCATTGGTGGTTTCTACCTCTGTCACTCCTAGGTAAAGTGTCCTCTTCAAAATGATGTTCGTAACACGCTTCTTTTACATTCTTCAGAACACACCTTGCCCAGTACACAACTCCTACTTCAAGGCAATCAGTTCAGAACTTGAAACACTGCTCCAGAACGGAGGCTCACCGGAGTAGCATTACACAAACTCACCAGAGGATGGTACGATGGGGGAATATCTCTTCTGGACCTCTAGAAATATTATTGGGCAGCCCAGCTCACTACCATTAACTGTTGAGCTCATGTCACCCCACTTCAATCAGTGATTCACATGGACAGATTCAAGTTACTTAAGGGCACTAACCCATATATCTTGCCCTACGGCCACCATAGTAACCAATTTGTATAAGGCCCTGAACACATTGGGATGGAAGGGCAAAATTACAGAAGCAACCTACTTGTGTGACACTGCAGCACTGGGCATTTTGGGCACACTGCAGGGATTTGCTAAGTGGGACAGTATCTATCTCTCCAGGGTGGGAAACCTCTGGGCGGACAGCAAAGTAATCCCATGGTCAGACCTTAGACAAGACTACCAACTGGCATCCTCTGAGATTTACCGCTTTCTTCAGGTTGCCACATGTTCATTGCGATATTACCTGAGGGAACGCCATACCCAAGTCTTCTCCCCTGGAAGACCATTTATTGGATAAATATATACTCCGAAAGCAACCTTCCCAATACACAAGAAACTACTCAATGACACTCCTGACACATTAATACACCTAGGGGAGAAATGGGTTCATGACCTAGGAGAAATGAAGGCTGATGTTTGGACAGAGGCCCTGGCGTCCATATGGTTTTAGGTTTATTCAATTAAAAACTCTACATAGAACATATTATGAACAAACCTTATTGTTCAAGATAGGTCAAGCGGAGGAGGAGGACTGCCGGTGCGGTTGTGGGCACCCGGTACATTCCAGCACACTTTGTGGGCCTGCCCTATAATCCAATCCTTTTGGACAGAGGTGGTGGGGTGCATGAGTGCATTGACAGGGGGCTCACTCACAGCGTCGGCAAAGTGGTGTACTTTGAATATCTTGGGGAGAGACTAAGGTGACATGTATGAAGCAGATATGGTGGACCCTGGGTCTGGTTCTGGCTAACTGCAACATTGCAAGACTATGGTAGGGCAGACCTACTGGAAAAAAGATATGGATTGGATCATGATAACCGAAAAAGTAGTGTATGAGGGTTGTGGGTGCCCTTGAAAATGGGCAAAGATCTGGCGACCTTGGGAAACCTACAGGAGAGGCATTTGTAATTACCATACCTTAATGGGACCTTTGTGGGCAGATCCAGGCTCTCAGGGGCTCTATATGATTGCCAACTGATATATGGGTGTGCTTGAATGCTGGTATAAGAGGTAATCAGGAAACGCCGTAAGGATCTTGTTAATGATGTCATCAATACACTGTCATGTACTGTCTCTGTCGTCTCACTTGTCGATAAACAGTTATTAAAAAAAGAACATATATTTAATTATTTTGCATTTTGTACCATTACAAGTGGGCCACCTTATGCCATTTTCATGAGTACTTAGAGAAATTATAAAATATAACTAAAAATAAATTGCTGAGATTAATAAAAGGTGCACTTAAAGAACAAAGAATTATGCATCCTGATTGCTGAGCAACTGTGAGCTGAGCACCTAGAGTGTGGTGCTTTGAGGTGGTGGTTGGAGCAGTAATTACTGATAAATATAATGCTAAAGGGACTGTAAAACCATTCTACTTTCATACCTCTTGGCCTGCTCTTTGACACCCACAATAGCCCCGGAAATAGTTACTATTTTTTTTATTATAAACAAATACAAATAAGTGCAAGGGGGCCCTGTTAGTTCACCGCAACATACAATGCTCAAATCGCAGCCTCCCCACTTAGACAAACTGAATAATCCTGCAGATACAAATGACTTTTCTTCACTGTGACTCATTTCATTCTCAAATCTAAAAGCTGCTTAAAGGAATTCTTTTCAGGAAGTCCGCTATGTGTAAAAATGTCACTTGTATATAGTTTAGCAACCAATGTTCAAAATCTGCTTCAAATAAAGTCCAAGGCAAAAAATAACAGGATGATACCTTTAAGTGGGGCACAGCGAAGAGAAGGGGAGGCCGCGGAGGTGGCTATTGCCAACATCCAGATGTGAGAGTACATGGGCTTGAACTGTAGTTCTGAAATTGCTTTCTGGAGTGAACGGGTTCACTTTCTTTGCAAAGCGAGCGCTGGTACCAAGCAGTGTGTGAGCACTGGTACCGAGCAGTGTGCTCCTCAAGGGAGAGCTTGGCGCAGGCATAATGTGGTGCAAGGGTTTTCAAGGAGGCGCAATGCATGCACAGCTCCACCTTATAAATATGGACAAGGAGAATGGCCTCCTTAACGCCACATTAGGGTTAAAAAAATGACGCTAGTGTGGCGCTAAGAGGCGCTAGGGCCTTGTAAGTGACTTGACTGGTCAAAAGTTGGGCTTTGAGTCTGGCCAGGTCCATGTAATTTTGCCAGGTTTTGTCTGATTGTTGTTTATTGTTTCGGTGAATAGGAGACTTTTGTTTTGCTGGAGTTAAACCTTGTTTTAACCCCACCAGCTGAGGCTTTTGGATTTCAGGCAGGTGTGGTACCACATGTT
The DNA here is from genome assembly GCF_031143425.1 of Pleurodeles waltl. Classification (NCBI taxonomy): domain Eukaryota; kingdom Metazoa; phylum Chordata; class Amphibia; order Caudata; family Salamandridae; genus Pleurodeles; species Pleurodeles waltl. The sequence goes on from NC_090445.1 coordinate 689,826,710, forward strand.
GATGTGAATCCGTTTCCAAAAAATATATCAGCAGCTGTATTCAATTAATTCTTAAAGTGAATAGAAAATAAAGACATGCAAAATTAATTACTGCATCAAGAAACTTGAATTTAAAGCAACACCAGCACCACACTTGAGTCCTGGGACTGATACTTGAATTCAAGGACTCAGCATCAGAGGGGAGTGGTGCATTCACCCAGCACCAAATGGGCTCTGTGCGGCCGAATGAGGGTCTTCTTTCAACTGGAAAACTACATCCCTAAAATGCACTTGGTACTGCTAGCTTTTCTTGTTTTATACATATTAATGCATTGACTATTTCTAAATGTAGTAATTCATGCTTAGGTGGTGTGTGCAAATAGCTAGGAGACCTATTGATCAATTTCTAGTCTTATTTCAAAAAGAAGTTTGCACCTTATTGAGGAGTGCTACTGTGACACCTACATTTATAGTTCAGGGGCTCACGGTCGTCTGTGATTTATCCACAAATATATGTTATCTGAAGCCTGGTGATTAGTTGTTGCTGATGAATCAATCCTGCATTCGAGATATCCTTTCAGTGCAAAAGACATTATTAAATCATTGACCACAAGCTAATTCATTAAAGAGGGACAATTTTCCTACAATTTTAAAGCACCAATAAGGAAATTATGTCTCTCTCTACTACAGACATTGTCCATGGAAATACAAACTAAAGCCTTCTTCCTGAAGCGTGTTTCTAGGAGATAGCCATGTTAGGATCATTAGTGGCTGCCGAGCAGTGATTCCTCAACACACAATGGTATTAATATACGGATGTCCAACACAGGTTCAGGAGGACTGAATCCATGCCAGATCTTCAGGATATCCACAGAGGCAGGTTTACATACAGTGATATTAAATAGAACTCGTGTACTTACTTACTGTTTATCCTGAAAGTCTCTATTTATTCCTGCCCTCTTGGACTGACGTTGGACATCCTGCCCTAACAAACTTGTCTAAGACTGTCCTAAAGTCTGTCCCACTGGCAACAGTTGACATGACTTTAGATCCCTTGCAGTAAGCAGTTCTTCCTCTGTATTGTCACCGCTCCATGGCTTTACACCTGGACATTTCAATTCCTAGTGTCAGAAGACCAGTCCTCTGGTCTAGGGGGTGCCATACAGATGCTCCAACTGCACAAAACATTCCCTGCATTCTAGTTAGTGTAGGTGTGCACGTCCTGCAATACATTCATGATTTTTTCAATGGTAATTATCTCCATTTGTTTAGACTAAAAGCCTTGGTTTTCTTATCACATGGTATGTATCCCCAATGCTTTTGTTTGTGATGAAAAAATAGCAACAAGTTCATTGTAAAAAAATATTTGGAACTCCGGAAGTCATATTAAAATTTTGGTTTTCTAATTCCAGGTTATATACTTTCAGCATAGAGCCGGCCATGGGGTAAGTGAATGGGCAAAGGTGAAAGTGCGTGAGATTGGAGGGCATGAGAGAAGGGCTTAATGACAGGTGAGAGCACAAAGGTTCTACCTTCATAGGAATAGAAGGGGAACAATGGGTGTCCAACCTGTTAGATGGGGTTCCGGGAGGGGCGAGATGATCTCAGTGACATAGCAAAGTACAAACTGTCATAGAGGGACAGGGAGGAAGATACTGGGTAACTGACAAACCAAACTGCAGATTGCCAGGGGAGCCAGGATGCAACCCTGGGCAGAGTAACAGAACAACGCGTGAACCATCAGATAGGAGCATGTAGGGGAGGCATGGAGTCAGTGACAGAAGAAAGGACACTGTCAGGGAGCACTGAGAGGCAGGTCATGGTAAATCAAAGCACAAACTTTCAGGGAGCACAGAGAGTGAGAGATGTGATCAGAGAGAACCGAGCGCAAACCGTTATAGAGTTATGAGAGGGAGACCCGGAATAAGAGATCGAAAAAAGCACAGACTGTCAGGGAAACACTGAGAGAGAGAGACAGGGGATCAGAGACAGAACAAAGCACAGACTGTCAGGGAACACTGAGAGGGAGACCCGGGATCAGAGAAACAACAAAGTGCAAAGTATCAAGGAACACTGAGAGAGAGATGGGATCAGAGATAGAACAAAGTGCACACTGTCAGGGAACACATACAGAGACATGGGGTCAGGGACAAAACAAAGTCAAATCTCATAGAAAACAGAGAAATGTGATGTCAGAGACAGAACAAAGCACAAACTGTCAGGGAACAATGAGAACGGGATACGCGTCAGAGACGGAACAAAACATAAACTGTTACGGAAAAACTGAGAGGGAGGGATGCAGTCAGAGACAAAACAAAGTACATTTTTTTAGAAGGACCCTAGTAAAAAAATAGGGAAAGTCACTGGGCAAAGTGAAACCCATTAGTGAATGGGCTTAGAACCAGACAGTAGTCAGGGAAGTACACTTGGGGAATAGGAAAACCTGGGGTACAAGATAGAACACAGAACAAATTGTCAAGGGTGGGACTGGGGGAGATACATGGTGTACTTAACTGCAAAATTAATGTTTAGAAAATCAGGAGAACGACAATGGATGAATGACAGGACAAAGTGTGAACTGACTGGTTAGATAGTGTTATCTGGTTAGCGAGATAAAAATAGTATGTAACAAGGTGCGCTACTTATAATAACTAAAAGTGGTAGATAAATTGTAAATGAAAGTGATAACTATATTTTGAGAATTGTTTACGTTTGTGTAGTTTGAGTATAGCTTGTGCAGGGAAAAATGTTTTCCTAACTATTAGTAATCTTGAACTTTTGTTTTTTTAAATTTTATTTCAATGTTTTTTCAAAACTTTTAATAAAAATGTTTTTCAAATCATAGAGTCCAGTGTTGTTCAGCTGAGTCTTTTTATACAGTACAGTTGTACAGTACAGTATATTGTGTTGTACAGTATATTAGAGGAGAGTGTTGTAAAGCCTATTGTTGTAGAGTGGAGTATTGCAGAGTGGAATAGAGTGGAGTAGAGTAGAATGAAGTGGTGTATCGTACAGTGTAGTAAAGAGTTATATAGTGCAGAGGAATAGTGTCCCTTACAGTGGAGTCAAGTATCGTAGAGTTGAGCGACAAGCTGTACAGTTGGCTGGCATGTCATTCAGTAGAGTAGAGTGTATTAGACTGTCATAGAGTAGAGTAGATTGTTTTAGAGCGAAGTAAGATCATGAAGAGTGGAGTATCATCGAGTGCAGTGTCATAGATACAGTAGAGGAGAGTGTCAAACAGTGGAGCAATGTAGAGCAAAGCATGGTACAGTGGCATACAGTGAAATAAAGTGTAGTAAAGTGGAGTAAAGAGGAGTGGAGTATACTGGAGTGGTGTAGCGTGGAGTCGGGTAAAGTGTCATAGAGTGGAGTGGCATGTCGTAAACTATATTGGCAAGGAGTGCAATAGAGTGGAGTGGCATAGCATACAGCTGAGTAAAGTGTCATAAATTGGAGTACCGTGATGTACAGTAGAGTGTAGATGCGTCCCGTACAGTATTGGAAAGTATTGTTGACTACTGCATGGTAGAGTGGCATAAAGTTTAGTTGTGCTTTGTACAATACAGTGTTATACAATGTGTTAGAGTGGACTGACATACAGTGTTATAGAGTACAATAGCATAGAGCAGCATAAAGTAGAGTTGCATAGAGAGTGGAGCTTTGTACAGTGGTTTGTTGTACAGTAGAGTAGAGTGAGGGAAAGTTTTGTACAGTGGAGAAGAGTTGAGTGTAACATATTGTGGAGTAAAGTATAGTAGAGCGTATTTGCATGACGTAGAGTAGAGTGGCATGGAGTGGAGTGGGATAGTGTAAGTAGTAAACTGTTATAAATTGGAGTGGAACCTTGTACATTAGAGTGGTGTCTAAGAGTATAGAAAAGTGTTGTATAGAGGAATTAGAGTGATGTACAATGGAGTGTATGGGCACAGATGGGAGTGTAGACTTGGACAGTGGAGTTTACAGGAATAGAGTCGAGCATAGTGTTGCATAGTGTGTCAGATAGCCATAACGTTTAGTAGACTTTCATAGATTTGAGTTAGAGTGGAGAATAGTGTTGTACTGTGGAGCGGCGAAGAGTGGAGTTGCGTACACTGTAGTAGCATAGAGTGGAATAATGTAAAGTGGAGAGGCAGACATTGAATAGTGTACAGTGGATTAGCGTACGTTGGAGTGTAGAGTAGTGGAGTGGCATAGAGTGAAATAGTAGAGAGTGGAGTGGTGTAGAGTCGAGTGGCTTACATTGAAGTGGTGTAGCATAGTGATGAGGAAACTGCTATACATTTGAGTGGCATCTTATACAGCAGAGTAGAGCGCTGTGTTGTACAGCATTGGAAACTTTGGTAGAGTGGAGTACAGTGTTGTACAATAGATAGTAAGGGCTTAGAGTTGAGAACAGACTTGGGCAGCGGAGTGTATGGGGTAGAGTGGATTAGAATTTAGTAAAGTGGCATGGAGTGTAGTAGAGTTTTGTAGAGTGGAGTTATATAGCTTGAAGGAGAGTACACTGGAGTGTTGTAGAGGGGAGTATCGTGCAGTGGAGTGGCATACAGTGGGATAGCCTACAATGGAGTGCTGTAGATTGAAGTGGTGTACAGTGGAGTGGGGAAGAATTTAACTGCATACAATGAAGTGGCATACAGTAGAGTGACATCAAGTGGATTAGTGTAGCATGGAGTGGCATACAGTGGAATGGGATAGAAGGGAATACCATACAGTAAAGTGGTGAAGATTGAAGTAGCATCCAGTGTAATAGCGTAGAGCGGAGTGTTATACAGTGGAATAGCGTAGAGTGCAGTACACTGGAGTGGCGTAGAGAAGAATAGCATAGAGTGTAATAGTGACGTACAATGGAGTGGCATAGACTTGAGTGCTGTATAGTGGAAAGGTGTAGAATGGAATAGCATACAGAGGAGTAGCGTATTGTGGAGTGGCATAGACTGAAGTTCCATACAGTGTAACAGTGTAACAACGTACAGTGGAGTTGTGCACAGTGTAAGGGCATAGAGTGGAGTGTTGTACAATGGAGTCGCGTAGAGTGTAATAGCAAATAGTGGAGTAGCGTACAGTGGAGAGGCATACAGTGGAGTGGCGTAGACTGGAACGGAGTACAGTGGAGTGGGGTAGAGTGTAATAGCATACAGTGCAGTGGGGTACATTTGAGTGGAGCCTAATGGCATAGTGTAGAATGAATTGGCATAGAGTGGAATGCCGTTCACTCGAGTGATGTAGAGCAGAGTAGCTTACAGTGGAGTGGCATACAGTGGAATATGATGGAGTGGAGTGTTATAGAGTGGAGGGGCGTGCAGTGGAATAGCATAGAGTGGAGTGGTGTATAGTGGAATGGCATAGAGTAGAATAGCTTATAGTGGAGTACCTTCCACTGCATTTGGCATATAACTGAGGGGCAAAGAGTGGAGTGGAGGTTTGTGCAATGTAAGAGCATAGAGTGTTGTGCTATACAGTGGAGTTACATCTAATATGTTGTTAAATGAAATATGTAATACAAGTATCTCATTCACGTGAGTAATCCTATTGAACAGAATTTTCCATTTAAGTTTTCCAATCCTTTCATTGTGTGAAGTGAGGATATACAGAGAATTTGCGTCTAGGATATGAACAATAATCGCTGTCACTGTCTCAGTATAAACTTTTATTTTTTTAGAATATCACTTATGATCTCTTTTGTAACACCAGTTGCGGCAAAAATGTAAAACAATTAATTTCTCATAATGAATCAATTTCATCAAATAAATAATCTGTTTGAATGAAGGATCTTTGATAACAGGTTTCTTTGTTGTGCCTTATGGAACTTTTTACCTGACTAATATTGTGGTATTTTTAGAAATCCATTTATTTTCCAAAGCCATTTGTAGAGTGATCTCCAGAATGCATGCACTTGCCAGTGTGGGATTTGTGTCTACAGTATGGTGCCATAATCTTTCCATCGTACATTTCCCACTTCCATTACAATAGTGACACTTTTTACCACCATTTTCACAATAATATTTTCATAACTCCTCAGTTAGTTATTTTCATGCTTATATTTAAATACAGTAGACGATGATTCTCTCTTGTTGTAGTCAAATCCAGTAGGAACAAGCTTTTCAAACACATACACAATTGTATGGCTTTTAAGTTACATGCATTTATAGTTCCATTTACATTCAATTCATTTGAGTACTTGCATAATGACGGTTATTTTCTCCACAATTTCAGTAAACATTATGTAATTTTAATTGTCTCATGCTTTAAATTAATAGATCTCTTTCTCCAAAAAATGTAGAAGAACAAACAAGACCAAACAAATTCCCCTTCTGTAACACTTACACCTTTCTGTGGTTTGGAAATATTTTCAATATTTTCTGATTGGCTTTCTATCAGTCATTCTGATTGTCTCTTCATGTTTGTTGTTAACTGCTGTGCATATTTCTTCAAAATATCCTTTTTTTGTTGTAAACATAGTAGGAGTTGTTAGCTGCTCAGGAACTGTTCGAGTGATGGTTGTGAGTTGATTGTGATGGACAAAGAAGAAAACATAACAAATAAAATTCCTTTTTATTACCTGTGGATGCTGCGTAGTCTGCTTTGTTTACGTAAAAAATGAATCAATTATCATTTTGTTCAAAATTGTTTTAATTAATGATTTTAGTGAATTTGAACAGCCACACAGTTTTATCTGCTCACAAATAATAATGCTTGGAAATCAGATTTCAGTGAAAAGATATAATTTGTGCATCACCAAGTAAAGTGTTTTGATTTGTTTTCGTCCTATGAAAATCTTTGTTTCCATCACACATCAGAGTTACAAAAAATGCTTGGTGAGTGTGTACAGTTTATTTGCAAGCATTTACAGTTTGTTGTGTGTTACAAACATGACATCCTATAGCCTTTCCTTTCACATTCCCTGTACCCCAGCTTGATTGCCACATCATTTGCTTTACGTCTATTTCTTTGACTGCAAAGTGGGAGGAGTTTGCAAACACATGTTAAAAAATATAAGCAGCAATTTGTCAGAAGACATTGGGCCTAATTTAGATATAGGGGGAAGGGGTTATAGATATCTCACCCACCGTATTACGATTCTCTGATATCTTAGGGGCATCGTAATGTGGCAGACGTGATATCCGTCACGTTTGAGACAGAGTAACCTGTGCGCCAAATTGTAAATCAGGCCCTTATTATTATGTTTGACCTCTGTCTCTGAAGTGCAGCAAATGTTATTAGATAAATACACAATTTAAAGGCATCTTTATTTATTGTTTGGACTTTTGTGACCCACTAAAAATCATCTCAGAATCCCTCAGTTTAGGAAACACTGTTATAATTATTGTAGCACTAGATCGCTAAAACTGGATTTAAAAGAATGTTTCTGATCCTTGAAACAATTTAGGTGTGAATGTTTGAGGTGGCAAACAATCACAGGGAAGACATCAGTGTCAGGTTACAGAAGATCTTTTGTAGCAGAACCAGACAATGCCAGGTTAGAGCAAATCTGTAGGAAGCAGAGCAGTAAAAAGTTCAGAGCACCTGGTAGCACCTGGAAAACAGTGTCTGGCTAGAGAGTTCATTCTGGACATGGTACAAGGAAGTAAACATGTATTGGCAAAACCAGTTACTCTTACCTGTGATGTTTGTTTTTCCATATGGATGCTGTGCATGTGCACACATGCAGTGCAGCCATCATGGCTTGATTTTTCTTAAAGGAAAAGAAGCACCATTCCAAGATAGCCATTGTGCATGCATTTTTTTAACAATTATTTTTATTGACCACCCAGGGCACCACATCACATTGGTATACAGCTTGTGGGTAACCATCACCTGTTTCGTAGAACCATAGTTACAAAGTGTCTAGTACCTTATTTGATCCACGGCGTACAGAATCACAGTGGCAAAATCTCAATACCTCTCAAGGTCTCAAGGTCTCAGTTGTATTGCGAGAGTTGTTTGCGAGACAGGGAGCTGATAATTGCTCCGATTGACATCTCAGAGATGCATACCTCTCCTCCCTGTGTACGGAAGCCAAAAACAAAGTGGAAATATACAAAACATCCCATTTAATTAACCCAGAGTTTCAAACGTCATGTATGTGGTGTGCGGTTGTCTGTGCTGGCCCCTGTTCCCAGGGGCCAGGAGGAGCAGGGGGTAGAGGGCATGTGAGAGAGACGGGACACGAAGGGGCGGCCTGAGGAGGGGAGTCCTTAGGGCTCAGTCATCCCCCTGCCATTCGAAGTCAGGGCTCCACCCATGTTATCATCCACCTCGTCGTCCAGTGCCTCCCATGCATTCACTACTTCTGCCCACAAAGGAGCAATCGGTCGGCACCTCAGTTCCCTCATCTCCTCTCTTTGCAGTACTCTCTCCTCTGCCCTTGCCCAATGAGTAACATCTGTCACCCACGTGGCAAGGTGGGTCCACACTTGCTTATCCAGGCCATCGCCACTCTGCTGCGAGCAAGTACTAATGCCAAATCTGCAAACCTATTCCCTACTTTTTTAGCTAAAGGCTTATCAAAAAGACTCAACAGGCACCGCTGGCCCATCATCTAGTTGTCTTTGTAAAACTGTGTTGAGATGGGCAGTCACCTTTCCCCAGTAAGGTCTTGGCAATGGGCAGCCCCAGGTCACATGGAGAAGGTCCGCGTCAACCAACCGCCATCTGGGGCATGCTCCTGCCATCCCCTCGTAGATCCGGTAAATTCTGTTTGGGGTGAGATGGGTCCTATGGACATAGTTGTATTCTATAAACTTCAGATGTGTATTACATGAAATCTTACATGCCGAGGCTAAAGTCCTATGCCATTCGGCATCTGTCATGGTTCTATCTATGTCGGTGTCCCATTTGAGTTGCGGTCCGTCTAGTGGCCTCTCAGGCATCCCATTTAGAGCCTTATGTATCCAGCCTTATATACCCCGTGCGAACCTCCACCCACAACCAGTACAGTCTGGAGGGCTGCCGCCGTGGTTGGTTCACCACTACCGTCGCCCCACAGTGCTTTCACGGCTTCTGCCACAACCTCATAAGTCAGGAATTGGCAGAGGGGCAGACCCTTCTGGTCTGCAAGGTCCCCGAAGGGGATCAACGTCCCCCCTGGTAGCAGTCGCCCACAGTAGTGATCTCTGCCTCTGTCTAATATTTAAGTTGTCCGGGGGTGAAGGCGAGCCCAGTTGTGTCACGTGGGAGTCCTACAAGGGGAAGTGCAGGCGCATAGGGATTCATTGTATTTGTTCTCCGAAGGGCTCTACACCATGCTGTGGATACCAGTATGTTCTGTTTGAGTGGTACTGTTTTCCCCCTTAGCATACGTATTATGAGTTCCTCCCCTCGCCCGGGTTCACCATTCAGCGTTGTCTCTGACAGGTTTAGCCCATTTAGCCATCTCGCCAGCCTTTGTAATTGAGCTGACAGATAGAAGAGTTCAAAATCTGGGGCTCCCAGTCCCCCCTTTCCAGTTGGTAGACAAAGCGTCCCCAGCGCCACACAATGGCGTCCCCCGTCCCATATCAACTCGCGTTGCAGAGAATCTGTTGTCAGGGACCATGATACCAGCACAATCAACAGTAAGTTGGTGAAGTAATAGAGGAGTCTAGGGAGCATCACCATCTTGGTAAGCGCAATTCTGGCCATAACTGGTAGCTTTAAGGAACGCCAGAAGGTTACCTCCGCTTTCAGAGCCCAATATGCTTTTCCAGGTTGCTCTCACAGAGGTCTTTGTTATTGTGGTAAATCTTGAACATCCAGGGAGGCCATTGTACATCCATCAGGCATGAGGGCGAGCATGTCACCCCCTCTATCATAGGTAACACATATGTAATTTGTCTGCTAAGCCGTAAGTCCGAGTGTTTACCAAAATCCTCCAGCATCTGGAGCACCTGTGGATCACCGCGCCCCTATCTTGTGCATAGATAAGGAGGTCGTCTGTGTACAAGGAGATAATCTGTGGGACCCCCCCCTCTGATCACACCCCACTTCTGTCCTCTACTCCTGAACTTCTCTGCCAAGGGCTCTATTGCCAAGGCAAATAATAGGGGCGTTGGTGGGCAGCCTTGTCTAGTTCCCCTATGAACCTCGTAGCTGGCAGAGATTGTGCGTCCTGTTTTGACCCTAGCAGTAGGGTGAGTGTAGAGCAAGTTTACCTTGTGTTTTCATCATAGAGCAGCTTGTAGAGCATCCATAGGTTACTGGAGGTGTTTCGCATAGGGATAAACCTGTTTTGGTCCTCCTGGATGAGGTCCCTCATATGTGGGAGTAGTTGATTCGCCAGCACCTTGCTGAGTATTTTAAAGTCGGTGTTTAACATTGAAAGTGGGCTATTATCAACAACCGTTGCCCTACCCCGCCTCCCCTTAGGTAAGTGTATCACCAACGTCCCTAACAGAGTGAGTCAATTCCCTCTTCTCGTAGGCCTCTGTGTACATCTCCACCAGTCTTGGCGTCAGTAATCCCACAAACCTTTGATAAAATTCAGGGGAGAGACCGTCAGTACCAGGGTTTTTTCCAGTCGGCAGGTCTTTTATAGCAGTCTGCACCTCCAGTGCCGTCACCTGCGACCCCAATTGTTCACTGTCAGGACACAGCAGCATTTGCAGTTGTAAGCCACTTAAATAAATGTGCAGCGCACCCCTCTCTGCCAGTGGTGGTACGCTATAGAGAGACATGTAGTAAGATCCAAACTCATTATTAATGTGCGTCGGTGCATGCAGTATAGTCCCGTCCTGGGTGGTCAGGTGGGTAATTGGAGTGCCCCTGCTTTCCAGGTTTATCAGCCAAGCCAGTAGCTTCCAAGCCCTCCCCTCCTCCTCAGGAATCCTATTAGCGTGTACTTTATAGTCGTGGCAACAAAGGCGTTCCAGTGCCTTATTATGCACTTCCTGCGCTGCTGAGAGCAATCGAGGTGCCTCTGGGTTGGTATCCGATTTCAACTCCCACCTACGTAGTGTTGTCTCTATGCGAATGACTTCAGTCATCAGTTCCCTTCTGAGTCCCACTGTTTGACCTAGGCAATGGCCCCGGATTACCACCTTCAGAGTCTCCCATTCCACCCTCCGATCAGAAGCTGTCCCTTTACGTGAAGAACTCCGTCAGGTTAGTCGCTAAGGCGCCGCGGAAGGACTCGTCCTCTAAGACTCTAGGATACAGGCACCACGTCGGGATCGGGGGTAGTTTCTCAGCTGTCTGCATCGTCACTAACAGTGGACTGTGATCTGAAACTGTGCGGCCTAAATATTCTGAGTGTGTGAACGTCCTGCTAATGTTGGTCATACAGAGCATATGGTCGAAGCCAGTATGTAATTGATAAATGTCAGAATAGTGGGAGAACTCCCTGCTGTGCTGGTGCTGCAACCGCCATATATCTTCTAGTTCCCACCCAGATCTCCAACTCGTCAGGCCCTTAGCCACCCTAATTGCCGTCGCCCCCCGCAGAGGTGGAGTAGAACAGTCCATGTCGGGATCAGGGACATCACTGAAGTCTCCCCCAGGAAATAAGGGCCGCCCGGGTGTATGGCCTGTCGAGCAGACATCCTGTGTAAGAAGGAACCTGATCTTGGTTGGGTACGTATATACTCCCCATCACCACCAGACGTCCGCACAAGCGGCCCTCCACAAAGACATACTGGCCCTCTCTGTCTGTGTCCACCAAGACTGGCTCAAACGGCACTCCCGCCCTCACCCAGACCAGAGCTCCACGGGCATATGCAGAGTATGTGGTGGTAAACAGTTGCCCCCGCCATCTTTTATGAAGGTGAGGTGTGTCTCCTGTAATAGTGCAATATAGACTCCCCTTCTCTTCAGGTAGGTCAAGATACTGTGGCGCTTTGACATGCTCCCCACCCCCGAATGTTCCAAGACATCAGTTTAAGATTTGTTACTGCAGGCATCAGGGAACCAGTCTGTCACCCGCTGCTAGATCTCCACCACCCCCCCATCCAGCCCCACAATCCCGCACACCGATCTTCATCCTGGGCATCACCAACAGCAAAAACATCAACAGTAATAATCAGTCCCCAACTCCCCATCCCCAGGGCAGAACGGCAATGGCCGACCACCCAAGTCTATGTTAACAGTCTAATACTAGCCATCATCTTCACTCTGCTGGAACAGTCCAGGGGCAAATGGGGGGTACGTTCATCAGTGAGTTTCACAGTGGCGTCAGTCATCGGAGTAGCCTGGACCTGCCCATACTCACACTCTGGGTGCTGCTCCCATAGAGCGGAGTTCCATGTAGTAGTGAGAGGCGGCAGGTGCTAAATAATGTCTTCAGCTGTCTGAGGTGTCACGTGCGGCAGACCGCCAAGTGGGTCCACAACCGATTCATGGTACAAAGAATCCCCTGACTCGCCTCCATCCGTGTGACTTAGTTTGTCCTTATCAGAGATGGGCGACTCCGTCAGAAACGCAGCTATTTGAATCGCCGCCTGGTTGCCTTGGCTTGCTTGTGTCTTCGTTGGTCCAAGCACCCTGCCTCTGCCTCTGCCAGTGCGGTCACTTGAGCAGCGTCTCTTTTTCCGACGTCCAGCCGGTGGGGTCTCCTGCAGGTTCTAATCTACTGTCCCAGTTTTATGTGTTTCAAGCCAGGACCAAGCTTCCTCTGGGCTCAGGCAGAAATGGGTGTGGCTATCCAACATTATTTTTAGCTTCGAGGGAAAGAGCAGAGCATAACAAATCCCTTCAGTCCGGAGGGCCTTTTTCACTTCAGTATAAGACGCCCTCTTGGCCTGCACCGCGGCTGTGTAGTCTGGGTACACAGTGACCCTGCTGTTCTCCATGTCAAATGGCCCCTCTTCCCACGCTTTTTGAAGTAGCAATTCCCGATCCTTGTAATGGAGCAGTTTGGCCACAACAGGTATGGGGGGTCTTCCCGGTGCAGGGGGATTGGTCGGGACCCTGTGCGTTATCTCCAGAGCAAAGAACGGTGTGAGCAGGTGAGGGCCCATAAGTCCTTCATCCAGGGTTTCAGGTAGGCCACCATGTTGCTGCCCTCCACTCCTTCTGGTAGGCCTACTATTCGGACATTGTTATGCCGGCTGCAGACCTCAGCATCCTCTAGGCCATATGTCCCATTCACTGCACTCTGTCTGTATGGTGGGCAAGTTGAGTTTGTTGCACCCGGTGGATGTGCCCATTTCATTCAGCTCTTCCTCTGCATTGTCCACTCTCTCCACCAGTTCTCGGTGGTCTGTTCTTAGAAGGTCCAGTTCAGCTGACACTTTTCCTATTTCTTGTTGGAGGGTGTTCTTAGAGTCCTCAATTGCCTCCAGGATCTTTTGTAGGGTGTTTTGCACCTGGGGCGGCTGGGCTGCTCTCTGTGGGGTCAGCACTTTGGGCCCCCGGTTGGCGTCCGGGCTCGCTGCCTGTGATTCCTGCAGCCTAGGGTGTTGTTTCCCCATCAGGCCCACCTGGTCAAGGTAGCCAGGTATGGGTATAGGGGGGACCTCTTGCCACCAATGTTGGCCCCCTCTCTTCCGCTCGGGGTCCGGTGTGTCACAGCAGGTTTTCCAATGTGCAGGGCCGACCTGAGCCACCCCGGCGTTGTATGTGCTCCACACTCCGTTGCGCTCCTTGAGGGCGATATGGGCCACGCCCTGGCAGGTTATGGAAGGCTGGACCCACCGCACTCACTGGCGCAAGTACCTCCGCCCAGGTTGCACCTCACGGCTCTGCCCCATCCCAGTGTAACAGCTCAGCTTGTGTGCCGTGAGGGTCTGTCACCTCCACTTCTATTCCGGGCCGAGTGGGGGGAGGGCCAAAGCCCTGTCGGCCCTCATGCTGCTCCCGTCTGCACCGTCCGCCGCCTCTTCCAACCTCTGCCCCCGAGGGCCCGGGGCCCCTTGCAGTGTCTGTGTGCGCCGGCACCTGGTGTGCCCGCGAGCTCTGCTCCGCGGCTGCAGCTGGCCCACACCGCTAACTCCTGAGGGACGGTGCGTGCCCACCATTTTGTGTGGCTGCGCATCTCCTCTCACCGCATCAGTAGCTCCACCGCTCTGCACTACAGGAGGCTGTTGTCCTCCGTCCTGCAGCCGCTCCATTCCCGGTCGTGTGCTGCCATGTCCGAAACCATTTGCAACCCAAGGCAGCGCCCGGATCGGCAGGATGCACTGCAGGCGGGTCCGGACCCGCTCCACTACACCGCCGTCATCTTCGGTGGTTAGCTCCGCCCCCAGCCATTGTGCATGCATATCAATGCACAGTGGTCTTCTTTGAATACTTTTTCTTGAAGTATGAGATAAAGCATTCCAAGATGAATGCCACTTTTTTACATGCAAGGGGTGGCTGTCTTGGAATGGTTTAAAACCATTTTAAGATTGCCACCTTCTGATGCAGTGACAAGTGAGAGGAGTCTGAGGGATGGGGGTGCAAGTACGCAGTTATAGAAGAGGGAGAACATCCACGTCTTCTATTCCAAATACTTCTAGGGCGGGCCACACACAACAAAAAAGGAGGAAAGCCATCTGATCAGGTGCACAGAACTGAGCTAGACAGAGAGCCATCAAAACACGAACAAGGGGTTGACAGAAAGTCCACTCTAAGTCTGTATTGGGTACTATGAGTCTGTTACCAACAGACCTAAATAGATCTTGTCCAATTAGAGACAACCTCAAGCAGAATCCTGAGGTCAGTGTCTTACTTGATAACTTTTAGCAATATACACAGTACAAGCTGACAAACAACTAAATAACCATAAAGGGGGCTAGAAATGTGACATAAAAAGAGCAGTGGCAGGCTGAACAGGACTAGCAGAATAGCAGATATGTTAGTTCCATGCTTGCCAAGACCCAAAGATAGTGCACAAGATACATCAGGAAGTACACATAGCAGTGCTGTGCTGGGCAAGACCCAGAGACGTGCCCAGAGCACAGCAGCAAGTCATGCAAGAACTTGAGCAGTACACAGTTGTGAGAAAGTAGCCTCTTTCTAGCCTTGTTACCCCCACTTTTGGCCTGTTTGTGAGTGTATGTCAGAGTGTTTTCACTGTCTCACTGGGATCCTGCTAGCCAGGGCCCAGTGCTCATAGTGAAAACCCTATGTTTTCAGTATGTTTTTTATGTGTCACTGGATCCTGCTAGCCAGGACCCCAGTGCTCATAAGTTTGGGACCTATATGTATGTGTTCCCTGTGTGATGCCTAACTGTCTCACTGAGGCTCTGCTAACCAGAACCTCAGTGGTTATGCTCTCTCTGTACAAATTGTCACTAACAGGCTAGTGACCAATTTCACCAATTCATATTGGCATACTGGAACACCCTTATAATTCC